>NW_024387395.1:302500-742411 GCF_900408965.1 Simochromis diagramma
ACACACACACACACACACAGATACACAGACACACACAGACACACACACATATGAGTCGAGGGTGCGTCAGCTGCTCCCGGTAAGCAGAGGTCCCACGCTCACCTCCACCACCTTCTTCTTCTTCGTCATGTTGTTCTTCAGCAGTTTGTCGGGAAGCGGTGCAGCTCGGCTCACCGGAGGCCTGAACAGGAGAACCGACATCAGACACGCACGTCTGAACCCACAACAGGAAGCAAAGCAATCCTACCTCTCCTCCACGGGAAGCTCTTTGTGCTGCAGGTGAGGTTTGGTTCCTGACATGTTCCTGATGCTGGCCGAGTAGATCTTAGTGATGTAGTCCACCACCTTCTCCCGGGCCACGTCGCTGTCGTACCCTAAAAACAACAACACGACACAGAGGTGACGACGAAGGTCAAGAACCGAGCAGAGAACATCTTCCTCAGTGTAAAGGTTACAATCATCAACCGTGCTGTAGGACTGCTTTCTTCCATCTGTGCAACATCTCTAAAATGAGAAATGTCCTGTCTCAGAGAGACGCTGAAAAACCAGTTCATGCATTTATTACAGCGATATTTTCCTCCGCTCACCCTCCAACCAATCACAGCAGCTGCCCCTCCTTGAACGAGGCAGCTGCTGTTCTGAACTGGGACTGTAAAGTGGAAATGAGTTGCCGTGGTCACGGCGTACCTCCGTCCTCCTCTGTGTCGTCGTCAGACTCCTCGCTGTCCACAGCTTTGCTCTCCTTGTGACCCGGCAGCTCTCTGGTCCAGATCATCAGCGCTGTATCAGCCCCGCCCACTGTCAGCAACACGGTGTCATCGTTGGACCAGCGGACATTGGTCACGTTGGAGCTGTGACCCACATACTTCTTAAACTTGGCAAACTGGCCCTGAGGTCAGAGGTCAGAGGTTAAGATGAACAGAGCCTTTGAAAGTAGACGTTTTGAGACGTGGCGTGGACTCCTCTCTCACCCTGGACGGGAAGCTGAAGAGTTTGAGGAAGCCGAAGTCGTCTCCGGTGGCCAGCAGTTTGCGGTCTTTGGTGAGCGAGGCGGCGTTAACGAAGCTGAGCGTCGGCCATATCCCCTCACAGATGGGACCGAAAACGGACGTCCAGCTCGCCCATTCCAGCTTCTCGAACTGAAACAGAAACACGGCATGACCTCTGCAGTTCAGTCGAAACGCCTCACCAGAGCTGTCGGCGCGCTCCTGACCTCGGCCACGCTGATGTTCTGTCTGCGTCCTCGCGGCGCCTCAAAGAATAGCTGCTCTTTGGCTCCGGTGTTCACCTGCAGCAGCTTACCTGTAGAGGTAGCACATGAGAGTCTGACACCACCTCACCGTCATGTAAAGCTGCAGCCTGCTATTAACGGAAAGTGTGTCCTGAAGGTGGCGCCAGTGACCGCAGCACAGGTGAGTCTCACCTCTGGAGTCCCAGTCGATGTGAGTGACGTAGCTTCTGGCTCCTTTGCAGATGCCGACTCTCTTGCTGGTCAGGACGTTGTAGATGTCCACAAAAGAGTCGTGCGAGGCCACAGCCAGGTACTTCCCCGCATCTGAAACACACACCTGACTCATCAGCGAGACTCATCGGTGACCTTCATCCTGTGCCACACCTGCGCGCTGAGTTCAGGTACCTTGGGAGAAGCGGATGTCTGAGATGAGCTCTCTGCGATGGTGAAACGTCACCATGTCTTCCAGCGTGTCAGCGTTCACCACCAGGAAGCTGCCATCATTTAGGCCGACCGCCAGAGCTTTCCCGTCTGGAGAGAAGGCACAGCACCGCCCACCTGACAGGAAACACAGCGCAGGTAAGAAAGAGAGCACGTCAAGGTTTCACATTTGCTCGTCTCACCTTTCTTGAGCTTGCGGACAGCCACCATGCGGTGATTGGCTGACAGCTCCCAGATCCTCAGAGTTTTGTCGTCACTGACAGTGGCACAGACAGGAAGTAGAGGGTGTGCCGCCAAACCCCACACCTCGCCCTCCATGTGACCCTGGCACACACAGGTGTGAGGTGTACAGGTGACTGTGTCAGTGCACTGTAGCGATTCGATCTCAGTGAGGTGGAGGCGGAGCAGGAGAGCCCGTGACAGATTGGTGAAGTTAACTTACCTGCACCAGCAGCGTCATGGGGCCGCTCTTATCAATCTCCAGGATCTCTCCGTTCTTGGTTCCCAGCAGGATGTGACCGTGGCCCAGCGTGATGGCTCTGATGGAAGGGTTGTCCTCCAGCAGCAGCCCTGCTCAGAAAACACGACCGATCACCTTCAGGCGCTCGCGCCGTTCAAAAACACCCCGATGCTGGCGTCCCCTACCTTTAGAGGACGGAGACAGGGCGGCCCGCTTGATGGCGTACGTTTTCAAACATCTCTCAAACATGTCGTCCCAAAGCTCCACGATGCCGTCTTTCCCCCCCGTCACAAAACCCTGGACACAGGAAGCAGAAATCCAAACAAGTCTGTGGTTATGATTTTATTTTGAAAGGATCGTTGTCATGCTTCCAGGTCACCAGTGTTTTTCAGTTCTTGTGTTCTGGTGTTACTTTGTATTCATGTTCTCGGTTCATGAGTTTGGTGTGTCTGTGTCTTCTTCCCCTTTCCTGTTCCCTTGTCCTCCTCCTCATGTTTCTCCTCCCCAGCCTGTCATGTCTCCCCTCTCGCGCTCTCTCTGTGTCTCGACCACCTTAACTGCCCCCCCCTCGTTAGCTCGTTTCCCTGAGCGTTCTCCCCTGTCAGCTCCGGTGCCATGTGGTGCGAGTGCTTCCTGTTTTACTTTGATAGTCTCCTGTGTGACGTGCGTCATGTTTCCCTGCCTCATTACTTAGATCACCTTCGGCTGAGTTCCCTCCTGTGTGTTTAGTTTAGTTCTGTATCTCCTGCAGCATAAAGCTGTGTTTTGAGTTGCGTCCTGCCTTTGCGTCCTCTGCTGCCTGCAGCCACTTCTTGACAATCATCTTCAATCATCAATCAATCATGTAAAAGATCGTTTTTGTCCATGAGTGCTGCTCGTATTACTCCACCCTGCTACAGACTCCACCCTCCTCCACTTTAGAAAACAAAGGATGAAGCGTCACCTTGTCCAGGGAGCACATGGCGAACACGGGGCCGTCGTGGGCTTTGATGGTCTTGATAAGCATCGTGTCTCTCCAGATGTAAACGTCTCCGTTCGTGGCTCCGGAGAAAACGAGGTCCTCGGATCGACCGTAACACGCCGACATCATCGTCTCCTGTTTCCCCAGGTTCCCGAAAATCCCGCGTTTGAAGGTCAGACCGCCGCCTGCGGGACGGGAACGGATGTTTACAAGCATCCATTTAAAAAGAAACGTTTTAAAGTTCACGTTTTATCAGAGCGTGAATAAAACCACCACATGTGGGTAGGGCTGCCACAAACGACTATTTTGATAGTCGACTAGTCACCGATTATTTTTGCGATTAGTCGACTAATCAGATCATCATCCATTGGACGTAAAACTACAGCTTATTGCACCAGCAGCATCTGCTCTTATATAACTATCATTAGCTTACAGCTTTAAGTGTTTCAGGTATGTGCTAACTAACAATAAAGACAAGATGATAGTTTATTAAATTTTAATGAAATTTGCAGATTGTTTCGGTGAAGTTTAATAAACTCCTTGCTATCTAAAATATAACAGGACACCGGAGTAAATTCTCCAGCATCTCACACTTCTGATAATCAGCTGTCTGCTTGACGTTTATTCAGCTGTGTGTAAACTCTAACAGCCAAAGCGATTTACTCAGGAACAAATAAAATACTGAAAAAAGCCAAACAATAACATTTTTAAGTTATCTAAGTGACTTATATATCATGTTTAACCTGAGTAGCGAAAGACGGCGGTGGGTTTGAAAACGATTTGCCGGGAGTCCGGTGTTCTCACGGCTCTAGTGACCTAGCCCCCGGCTCGCTATCGAGCTAGTGGGTAACAGACGTCTCCGAAAACGTCGGAGCGCTTTTGAAAATATGTGGTGTCTTGATAAACTGAGCAGATATTTGAGGTTTGCACAGCTACATTCTCGCCTGAAAATATGTTAAACGTTTATTTTGTGACCCAGAAAGAATAATAAGAGTAATATTAAAACTTGTCACTACCCGATCCGTACCGGAAACCCGATGGGTAACCCGCATGCGCGAAAGGTGTCTACTTCCGGTCGAAGCGTTTTACGATAGTTATGGGTCAGAGTATCTGTTAAGAATAATAAGTATCTCTTAACATGTTTCCAATAATGAAACATTTCAATATAATGTAGACAAAAACAAAAAATAAAAAGATAGTTACGGATCAGGACTCCCCGATCCGTACCGCGCATGTGCAAAGTTGGACCGTACAAATCGGGTCTACCCGATCCGTACCGCGCATGTGCAGGGGTTTTCTTCTTCTTCTGTTCATTTAATGGCAGTTTACTCCCCAGTGTACGAGGATACTGCCACCTGCCGACTGAGCGAATGAACCCTATTGTAAACTGAATTAGCGTCATTACAAACGTGTGTTAAATTTGATTTAGTGATAATCGAGTGTGTTTATGCTTGTCTGTGTGGAGAGGATTGATTAGAATAGTGATGATGATGTCCGCTATCACTGTCAATTGCCAGTAAACACTTCATCTAGCTGCTCAATCTACACGTGACATATTACAAAGTCAGTGTTATTAACTCTGTAATTCGGCGCCATTCTTCTTATTTTACGGTGCTGTTGTTCAATCGGGGGACGCTCTCTGTTGAGGAGAAAAGCGTGAATTTGTTTGTATACGGATTATCCATTGTTTAAATGTCCCGGTAGTCGAAAAGGAGGCAGAGCTGTTGAGAAATGCTAGGAGCTAACTGGGCGCTAACCGTATCATTCAAATATATTGAATGTCACAATGTTGGCAAAGAGAGGAAGTGACGTATGATTTGCGCATGCGGGGTACCGATCGGGTTTCCGGTACGGATCGGGTAGCGACAAAACTAACTAGCTGCCGCCTAATTTAGATGTGAACGCCTGCACATTTTGTGAAAATGATATTGAAAGTCTGGATCACTTGTTTTTCAACTGTGAATCAGTGCACTCCTTCTGGACATGTGGAGCTGGCTACAGTCCAGGAGAATTCAGTTACCACATTTGACGGTGACAGTAATAAAATTTGGAATACTTGCTGAGAATGCAGATTTTGACCTGTTGATTAGGACGATTTTGTTAATGGGAAAATTTTTTATTCACAAATGCAGATACTTTAAAGCTAAACCATGTATAAACAGATGGCTGAATGACTTTAGACTCTGGGCTAAATCGCTGAAACTTGTGAATAACAAGAAAGCCCATAAACTTGTTGTTTTATTTAAAGAGTTTAACCTATGTTAAAAAAAAAACAAAAAAAACTCCCTATTTTATAATCTCGACTGCCCTTTTTTTGCACGTTAGTTTTTGCCTTTGGTTCGAATCCTTCAATGACTGTTCTTTCTTTTTGTGCTAACTCTTTTAACTTTGTGCTTATTGTTGTTGTTTTTGGGTTTTTTGTTCGTTTTGTTTGTTTGTTTTAAAAAACAAACAAAAAAAACAACAAAAAAAACCTAGCTGCCGCCATTGTTGGAAACTGAGCTGGGCTGCGCTATGAATTCTGGGACACAGCTTCTTCTTCTTCTTCGGGGTTTAACGGCAGCTGGCATCCTTGTACATGCAGTGCTGCCATCTTCTGTTTCAGTCCGTTATTACACTCTTAAATCCTGCTACTTATTCCTGCGTCTTTTGGGATCTTACAAAGCTTCAAACGACGCGTCGACTATTAAATTAGTCGTCGACGATTTTGATAGTCGACGCAATCGTGACTAGTCAACTAATCGTGGCAGCCCTACATGTGGGACAGCCCCATGTGACCCCTCCTACCTCGCTGAGCTGAGCGTGTCAGGTGAGTTCCAGGTAAAGAGGAAACGACGCCTACCTGAATGTTGCCAGAACTTGATGTGTTTCATGCCCACGGTCACCAGTTTGTCCATCCTGAAAGGATTGCTCTTCACCACGAAGATCTTGTCTTTATGACCCCTGCAGACACACGAGCTTTCAGCCGATCGGCTCAAACACGTGAAACGAGACGCAAACATTTCCCCCGGCAACCACTGCGAGAAACTGTGAGCTTACAAAAGCACGACCATCTTACGGCAGGACTAGCTGACTTAATCCAGGTGTGTTTACCTGGCCTTGGCTAGTCTCTCTCCTTTCTTCCAGTCCCAGATGATGATGGAGTGAAATTCATCGAATCCCACTGAGATCAAACTCTTCCCATCAGCTGAGAAGCACCAAGAGAGGAGTTACGTCAGAAAGCAGTGTGAAGGAAGGATTGGGAACAACAGCTGTTTCTACTTGAGCTAACCCGCTGAGTTAGCGATAACAGGTGAGGGCTTAGGGATAGAAATGTTGATGCCCGATGGCACGGCGTGTAGTCAGCTTACCTGTGAACTCCAGAGCACACACGCCCCTGCTGTGGTGTCCTTTGAGCAGCGACAGACACTTCAGGGTCTGGATGTCCCACACATGTATGGCCGGGTCTCTGCCCACCTGTACACAGGAACAGCCAATCAGAAACCGTCTCGGAAACGCGACGTGCTGCGATCGGCCGGGCATACTTGTGCCGAGGCCACGTAGTCTTTGAGCGGGTGGACGGCGAGGCTGAGGATGTCATCGTCGTGCCCGAGGTAAAACCTCTGGCTGTGCTGCAGCCGGTTGTAGACGACAGCGACGGCGGCCACATGGTACACCACCTCTCCCGCCTGACTGTAGAACAGGTTGTTACGGCAGTCGAAGCCCCGGTACCTGCAGCAAACAGGAAGCAGCACAAACGGAGGTTTATTTACATTATTTACTCACGAGACCAGACCCATGTCTGATGTGGATAGTTTACCCGTGAACAAACTGCAGACGAAGCCCCTCCTCTGGAGCTTTCTGCCGCTTCAGGGAACCAATCAGCTTCTTCTTGAGTTGTGGCAGGTCCTCCTTATACACCTGCAGACAGAGACAGGTGAGTCAGACGGCTTTTTGACTGCAGGTGGGAGCGTTTGTGTCCCAGTCACCTGACGTTCGTAGCTGGTCTGAGCTTCCTGTTCGATGTCCGAGTCGAGCTCCGGCACATCTGACACGTCTGAGTCTGACTCGCCGCTGTTGGAGTCGGCGTAACCCTCTGAAGACACGGCACGGGTGAAAAATATGAGTCAGCGATAAGCAGAGGTGACGCTGAAAAACTAGTTCATGCATTTATCACTTCCAGGCTGGACGACTGTAATTCATTATTATCAGGATGTCCTAAAAACTCCCTGAAAAGCCTTCAGCTGATCCAAAATGCTGCAGCAAGAGTCCTGACAGGGACTAGAAAGAGAGAGCAGATTTCTCCTGTTTTGGCTTCCTGTTAAATCCAGGATTCAAAATCCTGCTCCTCACATACAAGGTCTTAAATAATCAGGCCCCATCTTATCTTAATGACCTTGTAGTACCATATCACCCTATTAGAGCACTTTGCTCTCGCTCTGCAGGCCTACTTGTTGTTCCTAGAGTATTTAAAAGTAGAATGGGAGGCAGAGCCTTCAGTTTTCAGGCCCCTCTTCTGTGGAACCAGCTTCCAGTTTGGATTCAGGAGACAGACACTATCTCTACTTTTAAGATTCAAACTTTCCTTTTTGCTAAAGCATATAGTTAGGGCTGGACCAGGTGACCCTGAATCCTCCCTTAGTGATGCTGCAATAGACGTAGGCTGCCAGTGATTCCCATGATGCACTGGGTGTTTCTTCTTCACTCTGTTTTTACAGGGCATTCTGTACTTTTGTCATGTGTGGCAATAAGTTAGCTCGAGTTTTCAAATGGAGAAGGTGCGAGGCAGGACAAGAACAGTGATTTGGATCATTATGAATAATCTGCAGCTGCAGGAGGAGACTGGATTTGGAGACCTGATTCTTACGGTGCGTTCACACTGAACGCAATAGAAGCGACCAAAAAGCGCCAGACGCCCCTGGCTGGTCGCGTGCACAGTCGCACCTCGAAGCGTGTCCAAAGCAAACTGGTCGCGCTTTAAAATATGCAATAGTGAAGCGGAAATGTGGGCGGAAGTAATGCCAGATGGTATGTTTGCAAGATGGCAGCTGTCGATCTAGCATTTGAAGAGAGGTTCTCCCTTCTCTATTTACTGTGGAGAGCAGAGCAGCAGCGTAATTGGACGTGATGGTTATCAAAACCAAACAAGCGCAGGAGACACGACACGGAGGAGATTTGTCAATCAGGCTGCAGAATGCAATGCGCATTGTTGAAAGTTGTACTGTGCAATAAAAAAACCTGCGAAAAAGCGAGGCAGTGACGGATGAAGAGCGGGACCACGGTGTGCTGTTTATTAATAAACAAAAACATATATTCCTATATGACAACACGCACAAATTAACTGCCTACATTAATTCATTGTAAACAGGCAGCTGGTGTCGTACAGCTCCGGGTGGTAGGCTACGACGTTGATGAGCCTTTCCTCCATATTGAATGAAGAATGAAGGGCTTTGGCTGTACCTGCCCCTTTGAACCAGGTCAGAGCATCACGTCATCAGGCTCCTGATTGGAGTTCAGATTTTTCCAACTCGAGTGGTAGATGCGATAAGTGCGAATGCACAAAATGCAACAAACTGCAGCACATTTTCCATCGCATCAGTCGCACTAATTGTTTGCGCGAATCAGGCAGAAAAGCGTTTTCGTGACGCAAATCTGCTTCTGAAGTTTCGCGGGACCCCCAGTCGCGCTTCATCGCGCTCCTCCATTGACCGTAAACCTGAAGCTCTGGTCGCTTCTGTCGCGTTCAGTGTGAACGCACCGTTATGACCTGCAAAGACTTTAGGATGATAAAAGAGTCAAGCTCAGTTTGTTGATTTAGTTTAACTGCTGAAAAGTTTCTGGGAGGTCAGTGCCGTCATCATCTGCGACTAAAGGTAAGCTCTGCGTCACCTTGTAGGAGGGGCTCCAGAACACCGTTCATCACACCTTCGGGCAGGAACCTCCACTGGAAGACGGCGTGGTCGGCACCACCGGTGCTGATGACCCACTGCAGATCGCTGGACCAGCGAACGTTGGTCACATGGGCAGAGTGACCAATGTACTTCTTAAATTTGGCCCCTGTGTGATGTTAGAAACACAAGAATAAGAACGCACATCAGTCCAGAAACATCCTCATCAAATCTATTCTGTCCCACACCTGTAACTCCGGGTCTAATGACTAAGACTCAGAATTAGGACGACCTCAGAGGTCCACCACTCAGCCGGACTCTGTGGATCCTCAGTAAAAATGTTATCGGCTTGCATCACTCACCTTTCTTCAGGCAGGGGAACCTGAAGAGCTTGACGAGGCCAAGGTCATCGCCAGCCACCAGCACAGCGCTGCTGTAGTTGGCGTCCACGGAGTTTACGTTGGTGACGTTGGAGTATTTGACCCAGATGCCGTTCACCTCCGGCCCGACAACACCGGTCCACGTCATCCAGTGAATCCCTTTCGCCTCCTCTTTAGGAACCAGCTTTCCCGCTGCAGGACAGGGAAAGGAAGTAGGTAAGACCCACAAATCTGCACCATCAAGTCCCACAACTGGTCCCAGGTCTGGACAGGTGAGCTCCAATTAACCCTTGTGTTGTCTTTTGGACATTTCTGTCCTCTACAGAAATTTTGCTATCAAAAATGGGGTTTTTAATAATAATAATAATAATAATAATGGATTGGATTTATATAGCGCTTTTCAAGGCACCCAAAGCGCTTTACAATGCCACTATTCATTCACTCTCACATTCATACACTGCTGGAGGCAGCTACAGTTGTAGCCACAGCTGCCCTGGGGCAGACTGACAGAAGCGAGGCTGCCATATCGCGCCATCGGCCCCTCTGGCCAACACCAGTAGGCAAGTAGGGTAAAGTGTCTTGCCCAAGGACACAACGACCAGGACAGAGAGCCCAGGGATCGAACCGGCGACCTTCCGGTTACAGATGCGATTCCCAACCCCCTGAGCCACGGTTTGATTTAATCATCAAATGGTCTGACAATAACAGTTATTCAGTACTATGCTATGCATGACTGGAATAAGTTTTAAGTAATTTGATTTATTTATGGATTTTGTATTAGATTTTATAACACCTGTGGTCCTCGGGGACAAACATGTCCCCAAATTACAAAGTGTTGCAAAGGGTCACATTTACACAACAAACATCTTTGATCTTGGATCACTGATGTGTGGGGTCGAGCAAAGGTCATAAACACAACAACACCAACAGGCAGCACAATGAGGAGGCAGGTGCTCTGCATTCCATTCAATTGTATTTTTACAACAGCATCAAGGTGCTTCATACTGTAAGGTAGACCCTACAATAATACATACACAGAAAGTATGCTCACAAGCCTCCACTGCACTGGAGGCTTGTGAATTCTGTTCGTGTTAATGACCTCAAAACGATTTCATGTACACGGCGTTAGGATAAATCTGTCAGATGTTTCAGTACGACTTTGCTAAGCTACGAAGCCGCACCGCTTGATGGATTGTCGGAGCATTACGGCTATCGTAGGCGGAGCCTCGCGGAGTGATACGTACTGTGCTTCAACATAATATTACTGTATTGTGTGTATAACCTCTTTTTAAGTTTTGTGGATATTATACATGGTTATGCTGAGGATATGTCGGCCAGTTTCCACTGGAAATGCCTTTTGGTTAAACTGTCAGCGAGGAGTTTGCACTGTTACATTTTTATATAACTTTAATGCAGATAAAAAACAGCTGCTTGTTGAAGTGAAAATACATTGATGGGTTTTTTGCACTAATAAAGTTGTGGAGTTGTAAAGTATTTTGTCTCGTGTCAATTATATCGTCAGTTATATCGTTATCACAAATTTTCAAATGTATATCGTGATAAATATTTTTGGCCATATTGCCCTGCTCTACTTCCCAGTGACAGACGATGCATGACTCTCTCGTGCGTCACAGAGAAAGACAGTCTACCACAGTCCAAGAACATGTGCCAGGTCCCATACTCCTGCGACTGCTTTTCTACTCGAGTACTGAAAGCATTATACACCATGTATTCTGCTTGTTTTATGCTTTTCAACGTTCACATGCCAATGGATGCATCAGAGACCAAGTTGGGGTTCAGTAACTTGCCCAAGGACACCTTGGTAAGAACTCCAGACTAGAGCACACAGAGACTGAACCAACAACCATCCAATTAGCAGATGACCTGCTCTACAGCCAACTCAATGACGAACAAGGAGGGACAACGAGAGAGGAAGAAAAATGGACCGAATGCAGCTGTAGGCATATGTGGGTGTGTTGATTCTTACTGCTGTGCATCCAGTAGAGTCGCTACGGCCAGTTTATGACATCCTGAGTCTGGTAGAGAAGTTTTAAAGGTGACACAAGATTAATCATAGAAGCACAAAAGTGATATCATTTCATGATAAAGACACAATAGATGATCGTCATTCATGACACAAACGTGCTCCTGTGAGGTGTATGGAACAAGTGGGTGTTTCTCCTGCTGTGATGTAAGATCCTGGTACTGATGTGACTGTATGAGCACCAAGTCCCCTTCAGAGGACTCTGTCCCCTCCAACAGAACATCCAAGTAAACCAGGGAACTTTGAGATACAAACATGGGCAGCATGTGATGCAGGTCCAGCTGTACATGGAACATGCTAGTGTGCGATGGCAAACCGTCTGTCCTGCAGTCAGGACACGCGAGTTGTCCCTAACATTGCAGGTTTCCAAAAGACAACAATCACCTGTAACAGCTTGTTTACTGTATATGACCCTTGGCCTGCAACTGCAGAAAGAAAGCTGTCCATGATGGGACCAGTGCAGAGGAATAAACCTGAGCTTCCTCCTGCACTTGGGTCAAATATGGACACGCCTTTGTCCTCATGAAAGTTTGCCTTCACTCAGACCCATGCCCTGGTGTCCTACCATGCCAAAATATAGAAAACTGTCAGGTAATGAGTTGGAATAAAGTTGAATAAAACCTTGAAACACAGAGATGGATGATATTTTATACTTATTGCTTTATAAACAGTCAAACCAGACGGGGACATTTTTGTCCCCTGAGGACCACAGGTGTGATTATGTGCTGCCATTTAAAATTTATAAATGATTGAAAAGAAAACATTTTCACTAGAATTCAACATACAGCACTCTGTGGTTCGTCAAATTGTCCAGATCTTCCCAAAGTGTGGGGCCTGCCCCCTAGGGGAGGCGCAGAGCCATTGCAGGGGGGGCGCGGTAAGAAAACCCCCCCAAAAAAAAGAACCCTTGGACACTGCTAGCATCATGGACAGGTGTTTCGACGGGGTTCCCACACAAACGCAAAGCAGGAGATGAAGCATCGCCAAATATGTTTCCAAACCAACTTCCTTCCAAGCCAAAGACTAGAAAATATGGTGAAGCAAATCTTCCCTTTGGCTTCACCTGCACAAGTGCCGAGGTAGGTCTCCCTGCAGAGTTAGTTTCCCTGCGTCCCGAGGGCCCAGCAGCGCTGGGCTCTTCAAATCACGGACAAACAGTATCCCACATTGTCTGTGAGGTTCTCAGTCATCCAGGTCATCGTAGTCTAAGGAGCTTGGAAAGAAAAGCGTCTGGACTTCTTTAAGTTGCTTGAAGACGTTTCACCTCTCATCCGAGAAGCTTCTTCAGTTCTAAGGTCAAATGGTGGAGAGTCCCAGATTTAAACCTAGTGGGAGTTTCCCCCCACAGAGGGACAAAGAACCCCCTGATGATCCTCTAATCGCCTGAGCCAAGGTGTGAAACTGGGTGTGGGTCCCAATCAGCCAGGGTTTCGGGTGAGCTCATTGTGGAACCTGGCCCCACCCTATCATGTGATTTCCTGAGGTCAGATGGCCCAGGATGTGAGTGGGCGTTAAGGCGTCTGGGAAGGATCTCAAAACTGGAACTCTGTTCAAAGATGGTTGCTCACAGTGGACATAGATGCTTCTTCCACTCCTCTTTCAAACCATCTGTCCTCTCTGTCCAAAATGTGAACATTGGCATCCTCAAAGAGTGACCTTTGACCTTCAGACGCAGATGGACTGCTGAGTCTTGTCCTGTGGAGGTGGCTCTTCTGTGTTGTGCCATGCGCTTGTGAAGTGGCTGTTTGGTCTCTCCGATGTAGAGGTCTGGGCATTCCTCGCTGCACTGTACAGCATACACCACATTGTTAAGTTTGTGTTTTGGAGTTTTGTCTTTGTGGTGAACCAGTTTGTGTCTGAGCGTGTTGCTGGGTCTGAAATGCACCAGGATGTCGTGCTTGGAGAAAACTCTCCTGAGTTTCTCTGATACACCGGCTACATAGGGGATGACAATGTTGTTGCGTCTGTCCTTCTTATCCTCCCTCGCTGGTGTCTGATCTTCTTTTCTGTGCCTCTTTGCTGACTTTAAGAACGCCCATTTAGGATAGCCGCACGTTTTGAGTGCTTCCTTTACATGTGTGTGTTCCTTCTTTTTTCCTTCAGGCTTAGAGGGAACATGTTCTGCCCGGTGGTGTAGGGTCCTGATTACTCCAAGTTTGTGTTCCAGAGGGTGATGGGAGTCGAAGAGGAGGTACTGGTCCGTGTGTGTGGGCTTCTGGTAAACTTGCCGTTCTCTTCAATGTGCACAGCGCAGTCCAGAAAAGGCAAACAGTCGTCCTCTGTGTCTTCCTGGTCAACTTGATGTTTTTATCCACGGCGTTAATGTGCGCAGTGAAGGATTCCACTTCTCGTAGGGCTGTGCGATATGACCAAAATCTCATATCCCGATATAAAACATCTATCGTCCGATAACAATATAAATCACAAAAAAATTAATATTTTCTGTAAATTCTGTGAATCTCGGGTAGGTGAAGTGTTTCCAGCTGGGCGTCATGTAGCTGGAGTCGAGTGTTTTAACCGATGCATGAAACGATACATTTTTAGACATAAGTTGTAACGGCCGCCGTTTACTTTGTGAGTATTTATCACACGGCGTGCTGCGGGGAAAAGCCTGTTCTAACGTTTGAGTCTAAGGTTTATTTTTTAGCACCTGGCGGCTCTTTTTTTGCTTCTCATCCGTCAATAATACTTTTTCATGTGATTCTGTTTATTTTAAGAAAGTCTCAACAGGATCTTGAGCTTTATTGTGAAAGGTTTATGTGGAAAATAAACAAGCGGACATGCGATGGTTTTACCGTCGTTGTTGCTAATGACAACCCATAAAACCAGGCGCTTTGGGTGCCTTGAAAAGCGCTATATAAATCCAACCCATTATCATTATTATTATTACATCAAAGGACACCATGGTTTCATCTGGGTCCAGGGTAAGTTTCTGGACCTTGTCGGTGAAGTCGGTGAAGTTCTTGATGTGGTGTGGGGTGTTCCCCACGAGAGGTGCTAGGATGGTAGCAAGGTGTTTCGAGATATTGTAAGTGGCTGAGTTTATGCTCCTGACTATGGGTCTGAGTGGGACCCCTTCTTTGTGGATCTTAGGAAGTCCGTAAATGCAGGGTAGGGCATCCCCTGGGTAAAGGTGGTGATACGGGAGGCGGTCAATGATTTTGTCCTTTTCAAAGTCCTGAAGCTATAACTTTCTTTTTGTAGCTGCTTGTGGGGTCTCGCTTTAAGGCTTCGTAGATATTGTTATCACTGAGAAGTGATCTTTGTATGGTAATCTGCAGTGTTCAGGACCACGGTGCATCTTCCCTCATCAGCTAGTAAAACAGTGATGTTGTGGTCTTTGCTCAGGGAAGCGACGGCCTTCTTTTCCTGTATTGTGAGGTTGGATGGAGGGACTTTGGCACTGGAGAGCGTGGCTGAGACTTTCATCCTGATTTGCTCTGCTTCTGTCTGTGATCATTTATTAGTCCGTATGGCGGATTCTGTGGCTGTGATGAGGTCCACTATGGGCAACTGTTGTGGAGAAATGGCAAAATTGAGTCCTTTGGCTAACACTCTCTTTCCAGGTTCAGTGAGATTCCACATTCTTGATTTTATTAAACGCTTGATTTTTTAAACACTTCTTATAATGACTAACTACTCCTGACATGTTGGAGATGTTTGCTCTTTATACAGTAAAGTTACAACTGGATACAAATAACATCAGGCTGATCCTGCCACGATTTGTTCCCCGGTTCAAATCACAGACTAACAGGATCTCACAGCTGTTTATGTTTTTAACACATTTTGCACAGAGAGGCATTTTTTGAAACATGTATTGACAGCAATGTTGAATATTATTACACAGGAAAAACAACTACAGTAAAATAATGACACCGTGACGCCTCTGCCTTTGTAAATGGAGGGACAGTAACTGCGTGTAAAACCTGCAGACAGTCAGATTAACAGTATTTCATCTCTATCTGTCATTCTGCAATTCATCTCATGTAAACAATAATGTTGCCACAGCGTGACGTGGAAAAAGGCGCATACCTTTGACGTTGCGTGACCAACTCTGTATTCCTCGTCCACACGGAAACGCAAAAAAGAAGTTTTAAAAAATCTCAGTTTTCGGTGAAGCGCCGTTTACGTGGACGAAACAGCTGCGTGTTCAAATATACCCGTGTAGGTGCGGACGCAGCGTAAAAGAGTTAGTCGTTTATTTTATTACTACCTGTGATTTATTGCTGATTACTTGTATTTGCTTAATTGTTCACTAAATGTTTGATGGATTTTTCTTGTAAAACAAAGGGGGGCCAGCAAAAAAAGTTTGGGAACCACTGAAATAGTTCAAATTATCTAAACACTTAAATATTTTAGGCACGGTGGTTAGCACTGTTGCCGCACAGCAAGAAGGTCCTGAGTTCAATTCCACCATCAGGTCTTTCTGTGTGGAGTTTGCATGTTCTCCCCGTGTTTGCGTGGGTTCCCTCCGGGTACTCCGGCTTCCTCCCACCGTCCAAAGACATGCAGCTTGTGGGGATAGGTTAATTGGATAATCCAAATTGCCACTAGGTGTGAATGTGCGAGTGAATGGTTGTCTGTCCCTGTGTGTTGGCCCTGCGACAGACTGGCGACCTGTCCAGGGTGTACCCCGCCTCTCGCCCTATGACAGCTGGGATTGGCTCCAGCGCCCCCCGCGACCCTGAACAGGATCAGCGGTAGCGAATGGATGGATGGATGAAATATTTTATTGTCTCGTTTTATTTTCGCTCAAAAACAAAGTGTACTTTATGTAAACAAGGTCTGGTGGCCCTAAAATGTCAAATGTTGGGTAAATTTTATGTCTTCAGTCAAACTGTAACGCTGAACTGATTGACAATTTATACTAATTTAAAACACGCTAAAATGAAGTGGGGACATTTTTGTCCCCTGAGGACCACAGCTGTGTGGAAACCGGGAGGACAAAACCAAGTCTCAGGTGTTCCTGTGTACCTGGCATCCTGTAGAAGAGCCGCTCCCCGGCACCGTCATTGGTCTGCAGGAAGCGGCTGTCGACCGACCAGTCCAGGTGGGTGATGAAGGAGGCGGAGCGGCTGCACTCGCCTACCTTCTTGTAGCGCTGTGCGACGGCATACACGTCCACCATCCCGTCATTGGACCCGACCGCCAGGAAAGAACCATCGGGAGAAAACTTCAGCTCGTGGATCACTTCCTTCCTGTCCTTGATGTGCACAACCTCTGTCATGTCCCTGCACAAACACACGCATTAGCACGCCTCACTAACCGGAGCACGGATGGTAAACCACCATCTTAGCCTTTTAACCCCGCCCATTTCTAAGAACCACAGCAACACACGCCAATTATGTTTAACCTGCTTAAAGACCGCTGTCACATAGCAGGAAGTGGTCTTTATCACAAAGAGGACCCGATCGTGATCAGTGGGGTCCATTACCTGTGACCGTTACCGCAGAGATTTAGGAAGCGCGAGGCCGCCAACAGTTTTCCACGTCAGCATTTGTTAACGCAGACGTCAGCTTCCCTGAGCTCGCTGGTCACAGATCGGCTTTAAGCTCCTGTTTAATTTGAGGCGATAACACACCTGTACATAATCTTATCGACAGGTAAGAGAGGTCACCTGACACGCAGCACCGTAAACGAGCCATCCTTCATGCCCAGAGCGAGCTGAGAACCGTCATTGTTGAACGAAACGCTTCGAACGGACTCCTCCATGTTGCAGCGAGCCAGCAGAGTGTGGTCAGGAAGGCTCCAGAGCCTGAGACACAGGTGAGCAACAGGTTAGGAGGACACCAGGTGAGCGGGAGGGCGTGAGCGGTCTGCGGTGCAGTTGGACCGACCTCACGGAGCGGTCGTCACTCCCGGTGACGGCGACGGGCTGTTTGGGGTGCACGTCCAGCGCCCACAGCTCGCCCTCGCTGTGACCCTGCATCAGTAGAACTGGTTTGTCCCGGTCTCGGACCATCACCTCGAAGATTTCACTGTCCTGAGTCCCGGCCAGGATGCGGTCGGCCTTCCAGCACACGCTGCGGATCGACAGACCTGAGACAGGAAACAGGAAACTCTGGGACGGGCGCCACCAATCACAGAACTCACATTTAACAAACACATTGCTGCGTCTCAGATCGACTACTGTAACACAAAAATCCATCAGTACGCTTCAACGTGTCGAGAGCTCTGCTGCCCGTGTTGTCACGAGGACATCGCAGCACGCCTGTCCTGCTTCACTGCTCCCGGTCAAATCTGCCATTCATTGTAAATACTCCTCCATACATGTAAGGCATACATCTCTTTCTGTTCCTTCCTCTCGTCTCGACCCTGGAATTCCCCCTCGACCTCACCCCACCTATTTAAGACTGCCTACTCCATATAAATCATCCATGATCTTTTTATCTGCTACGCTTATTATTGTGTATAGTTCACGTTTTTATGCCTGTTTTATTTGCTGTACCTGTGTGCTTGGGTGTTTTACAGGCGCTTTTAAATAACATGTACTATTATTATTAATAATAAATGTGATCACGTGTGATTTGGGAATCCGGCGTCTCTGCCAGAGCCAGGTGAGCAGCAGGTAAGACTCAGCCTGCTGTAGATTCACTTTCTGTGAAGCACTGATGACTTTTTTGCCGCTGTGGTTGATCAAATACAAAACCAAAGCAGAGGCGACCCTGAGCAGGTGGACCCCTGAGTGACCCCGGTGTGACAGAGGTGACCAGATCAGACCTTTGTAGCCCTGCTCCGCCTCCCTCAGGTCGATCTTCGTGATGGGTTTGAAGTCCACATCCCACAGTCTGATGCAGCCGTCTCGCCCTCCGGTGGCGAATCCTTCCTCACAGGCGTGCATGCTGAAGATCCCCGCCTGCAGAAGAACAACACATTTCCCATCAGCCCCTTCCCAGCACAGGTGCAGCTGTGGGTTAATCACCTGCTCGGGTTAGGTCGGCCATGTTTGATCCTCACGTTACCTGGAGGAGAAAGCTTTTCCATCAGGGTGGATGCTGCTCTCGAGCTCCACCTGTTTAACAGGTAAAGCTGTGTGTGTGTGTGTGTGTACCCCGTGTGCAGCCTGTACGGTCCTCATCAGCGTGAGTCCTCGCCACACGTAAACGTCCCCGTTCAGAGCGCCGGAGTACGTGAACTCGTCTTTGGCCGCAGAGACGCACAGGATGGTCTGCAGGTCGCCCGTTTTCCCAAAAATCCCTCGCTTCGGAGTCAGAGCGTTCCCACACAGAGTCCAAAACTACGCACACAGGAAACAGAGAGGGCGCAGATTAGCACAGGAAGTGGTGCCAGCCATGCTGGCGTGCTGAGTAGGTTATCGACGGCGAGCAGTAGCAGGACCATTTCAACCCCACACAGGACCGTGCAAAAGTCTTGAGCCCCCACACTTCTTTATCTGTCGCAGGAAAATAAGAATCAGTTTTTACAACTCAAACAAGCTGTGACCCTGAATCCTCCCTCTGTGATGCTGCAACAGGTGCAGGCTGCTGGGATTCCCATGATGCACTGGGTGTTTCTTCTTCACTCACTATGTGTTGACAGACCTCTCTGCACTGAATCATACCTGTTATTAATCTGTCTCTCTTCCACAGCACGTCTTTGTCCTGTCTTCCTTCTCTCACCCACCTGTGAGTCAACATCTGAACATTACCTGATGCTGCACAGAGTGAGGAGCAGCTCAAGAGTTTTGCACAGCTCTGTACGTGACAGAGGTGTGAGGTCAAAATCATCACCGGGTTTAAAACGTCTCCTGTACTTTTCAGCCGCACATCGTCCGCTGCAGGCGGGATGATGTGCGGCTGATCCCAGCACCCGCAGCTGCCTGTGAACCCCTCCGTCATGTGACCACCCAGGTGCTGCCCCACCTTGATGTGCTTGACTCCGCAGCTGACCAGCCGGCCGGCCTGGAACGGATCCCAGCACACGTCGAAGATCTGTGGGAAAAGCGAGAGCAGCGTTACTCCTCAGGTACGCCTGCAGGTAGACGCGTGTGCGCCGGCACGTACTCTGTCCGAGTGTCCGGTGGCCGTGGCGAGGACACGTCCTCTTCTCCAGTCCCAGACGCACACCGTGTTCTTGGCATCCAGGCCGACCGAGGCCAGTCGCTATGGCAACAGAAACAAAGAGGGAACGTGATTGGACGATACCTTTACGATGAAACGTAAAGGTGACCCACTCGCCTTCGCCTCACTTCCTGTCACATCTCCTGCTCTGGCCGCGCGCGTTCACACTAAACGTAGAGCTCCTACTGACGAGCTCAGTGTTCGCAGTAATCTCTCAACACTGGGTCAGTGTGATGTCACAGAGAGGCGCCAAAAGCCCCGCCCACTTGCTTGTGTCTGTTGATGAGGTGCAGCCAATGACAGGAAAGTTATCTTACAGCAGGAGGAGCTAAAGCAGCGGCTGTCAGACACAGGAGGATTATTCTGAAGTGACTCATACAAAGCTGCTGTAAAACTGCAGCTGCTGATAAAGTTTCAATTCAAAATCAAAGATTTTATTTTTTTAATTGTTAAAACTTTACTCAGAGACGGGTGGTTAGAGTGTCGGTAACATCGTTACCTGTCCATCAGCATCGAAGGCGAGACAGGCCACTCCGTGGGTGTGCACGTCCCGCAGGATGGACACCGTCTGCATGGCGTACGTGTCCCAGATACAGATGTACGGGTCCTTCCCCACCTGACCTGTCGCCACCTGGATCTTATCAGGATGCATGGCCAGACTGAGAAAGGAAGAAGAAGAAGTCAGCACTTCTGACACCGATCACAGCGACCGACGGCTGAGCTCGACTTCCTGTCTCCACACTGTGACCTCATCACTAGGGCTGACCTGGCAGCTGCTGATGAAGCTTTTAATCGTTCAGCGGCCACCATCTGTGAAGGGGGGCGGACACGCAACGGCACACACGTGTGTTCACCAACACGCCTCAGGGCTGGTGGAAGTAAGCACTTAATGCTGGTTTTTGTGATGGTTACAGACATGCAGTGGCTTTCTGTTTTTAAAGGTCCTCCAATCAGAGGGTCCCATTAAAACAGCTGAACTGGGCGTGAGCGCCCCCTGTCTGCAGAGCATCACAAACACTGAAGGAAAGCTAAAAACAGACAGATTCCAAAGGAAGTTCTGAACTGCGTTAAAGCTGAAACAAAATGCTGAGCAGGAGGAAGTCAGGACGAATTTAAGCACACGGGTTTGATGTGTCGCTCCAGATCCAGTGAACACTGACAAAGTGCTGCAGGGCACGTAAACACAACAGCTGACACAACAGTTTTCTCCTGGACTCTGGAGATATTAAAGTTTCCACACTCACACGATGGCACTACCTGCAGCTTTGCCGTGGACTGTGGCAGATTCTCTTTTGTAAATTAACTCTAATCTTTATTTCAATCCTGAACCCGACTGCGCAGACCATCAAACATCTGTCAGCCCACGAGCAGACCCACATAATCCTCCGTTATATCACCAAGAATGAGCAAAATTCACAAAACAAGTTTCAGTTTGCGTCAGTCACGCCTAAAACCTGAGACCAGAAACCGTCTCTCAGGTGTTCACGGAGCTCACATATCAGCTCCTTTTCTCACAGACTTCTATATAAATTGGGCCAGAGGAGTCGCCCCCTGCTGGATGTTCGAGAGAATGCCATTCTAAGTATTTACGTCCAATTTCCATCCTCAGACTAGCTTCACAAACCCTTTCCAGCTCCTCCAGAGGTACACCAAGATGTTCCCAAACCAGCCGAGATGCCGGGGATCTGCCCCGGGGCCTCCAGGTGACACACCTCCCCAGGAGGGTCCAGGTCAGACTCCTCTCTACTCTGAGCTCTACCTGAAACACCGAACCCTCACAGCATCTCTGAGTCTGAGCCTAGACACCTTCAGAGGTGAGCACAAGTACGCAGATCTAGCAGTAAACAGATCGCTTCACTTTCAATTCATCTGTCGACCTCCTGCTCCACCCTGCCCTCACTGTGAACATACTCTGGGAAACCTAAACTCCTCCTCCAGCCGATGACCAGGACCTCTGTGAGCAGGAGGTCAAGTGAGGGAGAACCGAAACGAGGTCCAGAAACCATCGAAGCCAAAATCCTTCATCATCTGTATCCGCTTACAAATTCTGTCATCTCTGACAGAAATGAGACCAGAATCGTGAGGTGAACCCAACAGGCCCGATACCCCGCACTCCTGAAGCGCCCCTTATAGGACACCCTGCAGAATGCGGTCAAATCAGCTGGACAAACTGCTCAAGAAGTAAAGAGCTGTTCTGCAACCTGAGCGAGAACCACACCGGTCTTCTGAATCCGAGGTTCTAACTGAACATTCTCTGGACGTTGAATCCAGCGGCTGATGGACCGACCTTTAAATCCTAAAACCCGCCTGCATGGCGTCAGAGTTCACCAGCACCGTCACAGGGTTCCTCCTCACCTGATAATGTCATCGTTGTGTCCCAGGTAGAACTTCTGTGTGTGCTCTCTGGTGTTGAAGACCACGCCCACCCCGGCCACGAAGTACACCACTTCTTTCCCAGCTGTGTAGTACAGGTTGTTTCGGCACTGGTGGCCCCGGTACCCGTGGATCCACTCCAGCCTCAGCTGGCAGCGCGGCGCTGTTTTATCTGACATGTCTGCTCAAACCTGCAAAGTCGAACATCCACAGAAAAACCGTCTCTGAGAAATGTATCATCTGCTGGAGCCGCTAACGCTGCCAGGAACTGCCGTCCATCCCTGTAGTCTCTTTGCCTACACTTCCCATGATTCCAGAGGCAGCTTTGGCACCGCTCACTAATGTGTCAGCAGGAAGGTTGTAAGGGTCTTCTTGAGTGGCGTCAGCGCCGGGGCCAGAAACCTCTGACCGACACCTGAACACACCTGCTCACCTGAAGACTGGCTCAGGTGGATTTTATGATGATGGAAACCGGAACGACTGTGAATAAACTGAGTGCTGCTGAGATAAAATCAATGTTTGCTAAATTCAGACGACCTGAGACAAAATCACAGAATTTCAAAATCATAAAGACCAAATTCAGCTGATGAAAATTTAACAGTGAGTTTATGTGTTTTAACTAAATAAAAGGCGGCGGTCTAAACCCTGACGTTTCCAGCTTCCATGTCCGACCTCAGAGACACTCCCGGAAATGCAACTTCGAGCTGTTTGTGGGCGTTTTAATTCCGACCCGCAGCAGACAGACCGGACCGGGTCACCGTTAGCGGCTCCTCCCGGCCTCCGTCCGTCAGGCGCAGATTTAAATCACAGCAAATCCTCCGCCGTCTGCGCCGATCCGCAGATTACTGCGCACATCTACCCTGCGACCGTCCACACCCGCCCGCACCGGCGCTCCTGCTCGGGCACCGGTCACCAGCAGCCCTAAAACCGTGAAAAACGGCGACCCGAGAACGGAGCGCTAACGGGACCGCCGAAAGCATCAAGCCGGAAACCGTGAAACCCCGTGCTTCCTGCGGTCACCTTCAAAATAAAAGCATCAGATACATAGCATCGCATTTATCGTTCATTCATCGCAGGATTGGAGCAAACACGAGCTCTTCTCTCCGTTTGTGACTAAGAGACACAAAAATAACGAATAACGCCTGAGAGGTCATGACGTCACACATATGCTTCAGCTTCTTATCTCACGATGAGGCTTACATCTTTTTAAAAAACCTTTAATTTATTTACGCCCTCATTCACTTCACCTTTAGTATAGCTTAAATATGTAATTGTCTTTGTGACGTTTACAGTCAGACGTCATCAGATGCTGAGAGGAAGTCAGACTAATCTGAAAGCGTTTTTCCAGCTCAGCAAAAATAAAAGGAAGCTAGTTTCTCCTGACGGCCTTCATGTGGTTCAATACACGCAATGACCCAACAGCAACCAGTCCTCCAACCAGCAGCTCCCAGACTATGGACAACCTTGTCTGGTCTGAGGTCACTTGGAGGTCACCACCTGAAACTTGGTCAGCAGCGTGCGCATGCAGCCGATGTGCATCTGCAGGTGCGAGTCCAATCACGTGACTGCAGCTCATGCAGGAGTCTGGTTCAGATTCTGCAGCAGTTCTGCAGCCCTCGACAGGGAGGCGTGCACACATCAGCACCTTTTATATCTCACAGTTTCATCCAGTTATGAATTTGACATGTTTATTCACAACATAAAGACTTTTATTTTTTAATCTTTTATTCCTGAAAAAACCTTTACCTGCACAGACATCTAAATGTTTGTAGGAAAACACAGCTGTACTCTAAACTCAGTGTGAACCAGCGCTCACAGGTGTGCTGAGGATTAAGGTCCGCAGTTTTCTGCACGCAGGCGCAGTGAGTAGTGACCTGCTCTTCCGTTTTTCTCCGTGATGAACACCTCTGAGCTCTCTGCACGCTTTCTAAACACTTCTCTACCCTAAAACAGTTTGCGCATGCGCAGGGCGGTAGTAAATCTGACGCTTAATCCGATTTTTTTTTCCAGAATCCTCCGTTTTCTTTTGAAGGTCACAGCTTCCGGTTTCCCTCGCGGACACCTCCGCGAGCTTCCCGCCTCTGAGCAGGTACGGTCTGATTCAGCGTACAGCCGCAGTGCATGCTGGGGGTTGTAGTGTTTTTAAACGAGCAGCTCACTGCATCCATGCCACGTTAGGCGAGATTTACCTGAATCCTCCAATGAGCGTCATCACTGGGCAGGAACTATATCTGTAACTCACCTGTTTGCTCTAACACCTGCCGGCCACAACCAATGAAAACTTCAGTGGAGTTTTCAGGAGATTTAAAGATTTAAAAAGGGACCAGCCCCCCCCCCCACCCACACACACACACACACCACAGAGGCAGACACACGCAGACACAGATGGGGAAGGTGGGGCCTCGGGTCTGTGCGGGTTTCTAACTGAGCACGTGCAAAGACAACAGGAAGCTACTGAGTAAAGGTTAAAAGCTTTAATGACATCACACATATGTGACAGAGAGCTGTAAGTCTACAGGTGCAGGTTCATACATGAGAAGCTGTAATGATCGAAGGTCGGCTAAATATCGGCGAGCGTCTTCATTCCTATTGGTGCAGCTCTGATTGTGCAGGACGACGGCGGGGCTTCCATACATGTTCGCTACGATAGATCTACAGTGACGGGGCAGCACGGGTATCAATGAGCAGAAATCAGCGTGGTGCGAAGAGCCGATGACGAGCAAGCAACCTTCACCAGTCTGGACCTCGCTCCCGTCGGCGGGACGGCGAGCTCCCTCCGCCCTCGCCGACACCACCTGACCAGAGATACAAAAGAAGGAAGTCGCAGTTTCGCGCTCAGGTCGGAGCCTGATGAAGCATGCAGGTGGACGTTTCTAAATCACCACCTCCTTGAAGGCGATTGGCTGTCTGACAAAAACAACATGGCTGCAGAGAAACGAAAACAGAAATTATTGGAATGAAATGCACTGTTGGTCCAATTTCTCCGCGGCAGGAAACGGCGTCTGTGACGAGGAAACGACAAAAAATAGAAAAATAACAAATTTCAGAGAATAAAAAACAAACAATAACAGAACATTAGCGTGTGGTCCCTGATGATGTCATCAAAGAAAGAGCGAGATGCAGTGATGATGTCACGGCCGGTAATGCACACGGCGACAGCGGCCTCATTCGCCAACGATGACGCGGCGTTACATCAGGCACTCCGACTCACCGCCAAACGACCGACACGCGAACAAAAATGCAGAACGCACAAAATCGAGGCGGCAGCGGGCTTTGGCGAAACGCTCCTTTGCTCCTCGTCTCCACCGCCTCAGTCTCTGGGATTGGCCGATTTTAAAGGTGAACCATTCAGCGGGGAGGACTGAGGCTCGCCAGCCTCAGAGAGGCGGCGGTTTCACCCGCTCCAAGTCGATCTTCAGGAAGCTGGCGGCGCTCTGAGGCAGCCTCCAGTTCTCCCCGGCTGATGGCGGCCCATGAGAAATGAGGCGCCTGTAAATGGGGCGATGGGTGCTTCAGAGCACCTGGGCGGTTTCGCCAAAGCGCCTCGCCGCCGCGCTCTACTGCTTCTTCTTGCTGAACAGGCTGAAGCGCTTCTCCTTGTCTTTGTCTTTGTCCTTTTCGCGCTTTCCGGGGCTCGACTCGGTGGTGAGCGTGACGGTGGCCGGCAGCGTGTGAGCACGCCCGGAGGCAGGCGTGCCGGGGCTGCTGCCCTGGATGTCAGAGCGGTCTGCGGCGCCGGCGTTCAGGATGGCCTGGATCCAGGTACTCATCTCCTCCTGCGGAGGCACGTAAGCAGTTAAGCAGGAACGCCACAGAGGTGAGTGTTTCCACAAATCTGAGCAAAAATCAAACTCACCTCGTCTTTGGCTTGGAACAGGTATTCGTTTCCATCGATGATTCTGAAAGAGCGAGAGGAAGACAGGCGTGAGTGGAGGAACCGTACAAACGCACCAAACCAAGCCTCAGGTCAAAGGTCAAAGGTTAAAGTGCCGGCTGTGTTGAGATACACATCCAGGTGTGTTTAAGCGCTCAGGTGATCAGCGTTCTTTGGACCAATGACGGTCACCGGGGGAAGTCTGAACGACCCTCACCCTGACAACCAATCACAGCATCAGTTCCTGCAGGCTGCAGCTGTGATTGGGCTAACAAAAAAATGAGGCAAAGGAGGCGGAGCTGCATCCTAATGTTGCAGCTGAGAAATGTGTTGGTGAGTAACCATGGTAACGGGATGCTGTCAAACAAAACATGTCAGGTGGTTGTTGTAACACTCACAATGTCTGTGTGTGTCTGTCTGTGCATGTGTGTGCATGTGTGTGCATTTTTTTCCATGTCTATTTAAGTGTTATTTATGACACCATGTTTGCACTGAAGCACCGCAGCAATTTCCTAATGTTGTAAACCTGCTCAACATTTGGCAATAAACCCCTTTCTGATTCTGATTCTGATGTGTGCGTGTGTGTGTGTGCGTGTGTGTGTGCGTGTGTGTGCGCCTGTGTGTGCATGTGTGTGTGCGTGTGTCTGTGCATGTGTGTGCATGTGTGCGTGTGTCTGTGCATGTGTGTGCATGTGTGCGTGTGCGTGCGTCTGTGTGCGTGTGTGTCTGTGCATGTGTGTGTGTGTGCGTCTGTCTGTGCATGTGTGTGCGTCTGTGTGCGTGTGTGTGTGTGCGTGTGTGTGACAACGTCTACATGTGTTTTTGTTGCGTACGCTGCGTCTAGCTCTGATGCTGTGTGAGAGGCTTGTCTAGCACAGACCTATTGCTGGAACAATCAGAGACAATTCTGCTACAATGGCAACAGCGTTGGACAGCAGGCAGAGCTCTGTGTGAGCTCGTGCACGAGGGGGAGGACGAGACGAGCGCTGTTCCTGCTGCTCGAACCCCCCAGTCGCTCTCAGTCAGCTCCCCCGTAGCACTGCTCTTTATTGTGGTTACATGAATATGCATAGGTCCAATAACATATGACATCTTACACAGGCATGCATGTGAACAAAGAGTCTATGCATACGTGTAGGTATGAGTGTGTGTGAATGTGGGTGTGTGTATGTATGTGTATGCATGGGTCAAGATGTGGCCCTGTGAACGCCTCCTTAAAAAGCCGGTGCCAGGAGTCCAGCGGTCCCCCTAAACAAAGGGCTCTTATACTTAAACAGATACAGAGTAGGTGTCCTCCTATACCATCAATCAGAAAGAGAAGGTACGACCTCGCTCATGACCTTAGGATGTGCGTGTGCCAGAACACTCTGGAAGGCTCACAGAGTCTTTGCAGACTACTGAGGATCAGACCTCTATCATTATACAATTGATTATATATTTCTAAGCATAAATGACAATCCATCAATATAAACCTAACACTGTGAAACAGTAAAATCAGCTGATCGTTACATCAAAAATGAGATCTGGAGTTTGATTGGCTCGGCCACGACAGGTGAGGCCTTTGTGGACAGGTGACCTCAAATCAAAGCTGTAGTTTTTTCTCGTGCAGCTTTAACAGAACCAGGAAGTGCGCCCAGCACACCTGACACGTCACATCAGAGGTTCTGTGACATCGTCACTGTGATGTCGACTACTTTATTATATATTATATTCTAAGTGTCTAACTGGTTATGGACAAATCAAGTGTGTGATCATGTATAAGTTGTATAGTTTTAATGTTTTATTTGGGAACAGAATGGTGTGTATGTGTAAGTTTGGTGATGGAATTTTTATTATGAATGAATGATGAATTTTTATGAATTATTATGTCTATTTTTATGCTTAGGGACAACAGATGGAAATTAGCCCTTGGCTATAATCTGGTATGTTTACATTCATGTAATTTTTTTTTTTTTACATTTATGTTCATTAACATGCACTGTCCTAAATAAATAAGAATATTTGTTCAAACAAACTGGAACTTTCCAGCTTCACGGAGACGCTGCAACCAGCGGCGGCGTTTAATGTGAGACGTGTTCAACTTGTGTCCGGACCACACCTGACTTCCTGCTGCGCTCGGTACCTGAGTTTGAAGACGTGTTTCTTCTTCTTGTAGTCCGAGGCGACGTCACACGTGGCGTCCTTCAGGCTGATGGGGAGCTCGTTGTGGTACGGCACGCCCTGGCTTGCTGCCTTGCCGTCCTTGTAGAAACCCATTTCTTTGTTGTTGATGATGCAGTACACGTTGTGCCACGACCTGCGAATCACACAGCAGTGGGGTCAGGTGATGGGTCAGGTGACGTAGCTGCGTGCGAGGCACTTCCTGTGGGGCGTGGAGCTCACCTGTTGGAAGCCTTCTTGTTGTGGCCCTCCCACTCGTGTTTGCGGTGCAGCAGTCCCTCCTGGGGCGAGCTGGAGTCCCGGTTCTTGGTGGGCAGTGTGGTCGACTGACTTTTAACCTTCCTGCCAGAGGTGGGCGAGGGGGCGGGGCTCGGCTCTTTGGAGCTCCGCTCGCCAACACCGTTCACCAGCTCTCCGTCCTCCACGCCGTCCTGCACAGGTGGGGTTAAGCAGCAGCAGATTCAGTTTAACACCACAGAAGAAGAAATATTAGCTGTAAATACACTTTAAGAAGAAAACAAAGGTGAAGCGTGTGGCGTGCGCCACCGCCGGGGGCATAAAGGTTAAAGTTTACTGACCCTGGGAGAATCCTGGTCTGAGGGCGGTCCGTTCTGAGTGACGGCGCTGCAGAAACACACACACACTCGTTATTGTCACGCTTTTACTTACGTGGCGAGCGTTACGACACATTTGCGGCGCTTTCACCTCTGCTGCGCCTCCTCCTGCTGAACTTCCACAGGCTCTGGAGATGGTGGCTTCCTCCTCCTCTCCTCCTCCTCCTGCTGCCTCCTCACATCCAGCAGTTCCAGCTGGAAGACACGTGTAAACATCACCATCATCATCATCACATTCCTCCTCACCACCCTATCGGGCCACCCCACCCTCACCGTAGTCAGTCTCTCCAGGGCGGAGAAGCGCTCCTCCCAGGTGGCGGCGGACTTCTCGAAGGCTTCGTGGCGTTTGATGAGCTTCTCGACCTCGTCCACGCTCTGGCCCAGCTCCCTGCTGGACAGGTAGGGCTCCTGACCCAGCAGCCAGGCCTCGGCCACGCCAGCGTCCCGAGAGAACTGGTGGACCTCCAGGACTGAGGAAGAGGAGAAGAGAGGAAGATTTTATGACTGAACTTATCAACGCGACTGCAGGCTCAACGTGTCATACAGAGGATGGCAAGGTGAGAGGTGTGCAGGTGTTTCTACAGGAGTGTGACCTATCACGAGGCTCCACAGCAAAGCCTTTAAGCGTGGTCGTTTTCTGTCTTTGTGGTGTTTTTTGTATCTTTGTGGTGTTTTTGTATCTTTATAATAATAATAATGGAGTGGATTTATAAAGCGCTTTTCAAGGCACCCAAAGCGCTTTACAATGCCACTATTCATTCACTCTCACATTCACACACTGCTGGAGGCAGCTACGGTTGTAGCCACAGCTGCCCTGGGGCAGACTGACAGAAGCGAGGCTGCCATATCGCGCCATCGGCCCCTCTGGCCAACACCAGCAGGCGGTAGGGTAAAGTGTCTTGCCCAAGGACACAACGACCAGGACAGAGAGCCCAGGGATCGAACCGGCGACCTTCCGGTTACAGATACGCTTCCCAACCCCCCTGAGCCATAGTCGCCCTTTGTGGTGTTTTTGTATCTTTCTGGTCTTTTTGTATCTTTGTGCTGTTTTTGTATCTTTGTGGTGTTTTTTGTATCTTTCTGGTGTTTTTGTATCTTTCTGGTCTTTTTGTATCTTTCTGGTCTTTTTGTATCTTTGTGCTGTTTTTGTATCTTTATGGTCTTTTTGTATCTTTGTGGCTGTTCGCTCTGCTGTGTCTGTCTCACAAACTGCTGGTTGATGTTTTGATCTTTGAGGATCAGTGAGAACAGTTCCTGCAGCTGTCAGGTGAAGACATCGTGCACACAGATGCAGACTCTAAGCTGTTCTCTGAGCGTAACTGAAGCGTGTCCTGATTGGTCAGTCGGGTTCGTTAAAGAAGGGCAAGAGCCTGGGGAGTCTTCATCAGTGCTGACTCATCACTGTAGTACCCTGCAGTGATGAGTCAGCACTGACCTCTGACCTTTCAGCCTCTTGATCATCATTTTAATTGGATGTTTCATGTGGACGGTAAACAGGAAGTAAGCCTTACTCAGTCGCAGCCACTCCCATCGGTCCTCCCACTTGTCAATCATCTCCTTCCTCTTGTCGGTGAGCTGCAGCAGCCTCTCTTTAATCTGGAAAATATTTTCAGCTCCTTTCAGTCTCAGCTTTATTTATAGACTTTACAGACTGCAGTTCAACCCTGATTTTATTTGCCTCTGTCGTGCCTGTTTGGCTGTTTGACTTTGGTGACCCAGGTGTGTTTATACTAGTAACGGCGAGGCTTTCAAAATAAGAGCACTGCACCATTAAAACCCAAAACAACCGGGCATTGCTCCCTGTGACCAGTGGATGAAACGTCTGCCCATGGCTGTACATAGACCAGGGTTTACTATTTTTGGATTCTTTTCATTTTCCAAATTCCATCATTACTTTAACTTTAACAATTCTTTTGTTGGTCATTAAACTTTCTTTTCTTGATTCAGCACCTTTTTCCTTCTCTTCTCTCAGTCTGTGTTTCAGGTGTGTTTCAGCTCGTCAGCTGACAATCACCTGAGCGGCCATCAGTGTCTCAGCTCACCTCCTCTGAAGCGTAGTGCTTCCTGGCCAGCAAAGCCTTCCCGAGCTCGATGCAGGCCGTGAAGCTGTCGTTGCGGGCGTCGATCTCCGCCTTGATACCCTGGTGGTTGTTCATCAACAGCTCCACCGACGAAACGTCTCTGGACACACAAACGTCTTTGTTAGCGAGGCCGCCGTGAGGCGAGGATCGACCATTGTGCAGCACACGGACCTACCTGGGGTTCTCCTGGGCCTCGATGAGCCGGATCACGTCATCCATCCACAGCATCAGGTCTCGGACCATGCTGAAGAACCGAAACTTGTCCCCGGTGTCGAGGAGGTGGAGCCGGCGTCCGTCACACGCCTCCAGTAGACTCCGCCACACCTCCAGCACCTCGCTTTCCCTGCGTTGGATGTCGTCCGCTTTGTCTCCGGCGTATGCCGACTGCAGGCGCCCCGCATCCTCCTGCAGCTGCCTCACCTGCAACACAGGGTCAAAGGTCATAACACGGAAACGTGACCTGTGTGGGAGTTTACACGTCTGGTAATTCTTAAGTCACGTGACCTTTAAACGGCTGATCAGCTGAACAGGAGGCTGTGGCTGGTTTCTGGCTGGAAATAACGTGTTGAGAGAGCCCGGCGCTCTCAGAGAGCCCGGCGCTCTCAGAACGCCGAGCTCTGTCTGCACACCTCAGATACAACCCCCCCAAAAAGCTGTGCCCAAGTGACTCCCAATAAAACCAGTGTCCCCACACTGACCTGTGTTCCCAGGGCCTGGATGTCGTGTTCAAAGGTGGTGTGCATCCTCTGCAGCGTCTCCACCGTGTTCTGGTCCCGGCCCACTTCCTCCGGAAGCTTCTTCTGCTTGTCCAGGATGCGTGCCAGGATCTCCTTGGCATCGTGGTAGAACTTGTGGAGCTCGAAGGAGGCGGCGAGGATCTGCGTCCTGGTGTCGATGAGCTCCAGCAGGTCGGCCCAGGCCTCGTTTAGCCCGTCCTTCCACTCCGCCACCGTGGCCGCATCGCTGTGCCCGGCGTTGATCAGCTCGTCTGCCAGCCGGTTCACGGCGTCCACGCGCTCCTGTCCGATGTTCCCGGTGTCCCGGGCAAACTCCCGGAAACGTTCCTGCAGCATCTGAGCAGCGGGCAGGGATCATAGGTCAGTATGTAATACTTGACAGAGTACACTCAGAAGAAGTACAATCGGTACGCACGGTGACATGCTCGTAGTCCTGTCCTAGCTCGTGTGACCCGGCCACCACCTCGCGCTCGGCGATCCACTGCTCGAGGTCGTCCACCTCTCGATTCAGCTGGAAGAGGCGGAGCCTCTCATCTAGTTTGCCCCGCCTCTCCTCCGACAAGTCCTTCAAGCCGGCGTAGAGCTTATCCACCTGAGACTGACGCATGCTGATCCGCTCGCTGACACACACACACACACACATACAGTTAGTGGGTAAACTACTCATACTGATGTAGCGACAGACAGGAAGCGTCGCAGCTGGCTTCCTGATGTTGTCTGACTGCTTCCTCTCATGTGATGCAGGTGTGATGTCACTAAAAGCGGCTCACCTCTCCGGGTGTCCGTTGGCCACCAGCCCTCTGCTGGTCTTGGACAGCTGGTGGACGGCCTCGGCGTAGTCCTCCACCGCCTGCTCCATGATCTGATGCTTCTTCAGCATGGTGACGGCGCTCTGCTCGTCCTGATTGGAGCAAACAGTCGTCACGGTAATGATTTTTCTCTCACCCTTCTGATGTGAGTGTTTAATTTAGTTGACTTTCACAGGAAGCTGTGTATGATGTAAGCCCCGCCCACTCACCTTGGCCTTCTCCTCTGACATCATGTAGAGCTCCTGCTCGCTCATCCAGGCCTCGGCCTCGGCGGCGTCGAAGTAGTACTGCTGGGCTTTGTGCGCTTCCTCCAGCCGGCCGTGCCGACGCTCCACCTCCTCCATCAGCCGCTTCCACAGCTGCTGCAGGTCGGCCAGGCGGATCGCATCCCCGTTGGAGGACTCCTCCTTCAGGAGGCTCTGGCTGCGCTCCAGGATGTCATCGATGCGGGGCTGATGGCCCAGGATCTCCTTCTGCAGCGTCTGGGGATGTTCACGCCCACAGAGGTCAGACCGTCATCAGCAAACAGAGCATGCTGTGAGCGAGGCAAACATAGTCCTACCTGGTTCTTCTTGATGAGCAGCTGGACCGTCTGCAGGTTGTGGCCGTGGTCGGTGGACATGGCCACAGGGATCCTCTCCTGAACCCACAGCTGTAAAGGAGTGAGACCACAGTGAGCGTGAGCGATGGCGCCCCTGAAAATACGGCGTGTGAACTTTACGTACGATCTCGTCCTCGACATCCCGGTTGAACTGGTGAACCTCTCTGGACTCAACCAGGAAGTTCCTGCGACGTTGCAGCGGCTCCAGCAGCTCCTGAAATTTATTTTCCACCACCTGCCTCCGCCCGTCCACCTCGTCCGTGTCCTTCACCTCCTGCCCCAGAGCCTTCACCTGGCTCTGGAGCTCCACCACCTCTCTCTGTCGCACCTCCACCTGGTTCTCCAGCATCTGCAAGCATAGAGGCACAGCTGTCACACCACTGCAGTTCAACTGCAGCTGCACAACATCTGTGATATGTTACAGCTGTGTTACAGGTGTGTTACTGTTGTGGTGTTACAGGTGTGGTTTCACAGGTGTGTTACTGTTGTGATGTTACAGGTGTGGTTTCACAGGTGTGTTACTGTTGTGGTGTTACAGGTGTGGTTTCACAGGTGTGTTACTGTTGTGGTGTTACAGGTGTGGTTTCACAGGTGTGTTACTGTTGTGGTGTTACAGGTGTGGTTTCACAGGTGTGTTACAGGTGTGGTGTTACAGGTGTGGTTTCACAGGTGTGTTACTGTTGTGATGTTACAGGTGTGGTTTCACAGGTGTGTTACTGTTGTCGTGTTACAGGTGTGGTTTCACAGGTGTGTTACAGGTGTGGTGTTGCAGGTGTCATAGCTGTATATATGAGTAAAATCAAACCTCACATTGAGCTGTCCACCTGTCTGTTCTGCATTCAGGTGAGCGGAGGACGTACCTGCTGCTTTTTCAGCAGGATGTTGACGGACGTCAGGTCTTTGCCGTAGTCGTCGGACTGGATCTGGCCCTCGAGGCCGGCCAACCACTTGTCGAGGTCGGCGCAGCTCTGAGTGAACAGCTCGGCCTTGTTGGCGTCAAACAGACACTGAGCTTTGGTCTGGGTGGTGGACTCGAGCTCCTCCCACATGGTGTGGAGCGCCGACAGCTTCTCCTTCACCACCGCCTCCGTTTCCGGCTTCTCCGACACCAGGAGCGTGCCATCCTGAGGTCAGGACACACTTGGGTCAGGTTAAAGGTCACTGGGGGTCTCATTTATATGATGAAATGTTTAATTTGTATATTTTAGGCTCAGTTTTGCACCGTCGGTCAAGCGTTAGCATGTGTTTTAGTAGCTTCTCTCACAGCGAGCTCAGAGAACACCTGCCTGAGGCAAACACGGGCATAAAGTTGCAGCTCGTGAGTCGTGCATGCTCTCGTTTATCTTTTGTGTGAGCGGAGTGACTGCTGATTGGCTGCCCTGCTCAGGCGAACGGTGGTACCTTCTCGATCTTGTCCAGCCACTCTTTGTTGGACTGCAGCTCGGCCATGAAGGCCTGGTGCTTCAACCACTTGCTGTGCAGGTTTCTGGCCTCGTCGTAGCTCATGTCCTGAGCCGTGAGCATCTTCTCATTGATCCACAGAGACAGCTGCAGCAAACAGAACAGAACATAGTGTTACGCAGACGATGATATCACAGGACGCCGTCTGAACCACAGCGCTGCGCTTGTCGACGACGCCCCTGCTTCAGCGAGTGCATTTTGCCTTTGGCGTCTAAAGCACGGCTTCGTATCAGAGACTGACCTCCTGGCAGTCTTGCAGGAATTTCTGCAGGTCTCGGTTGTCCTTCAACCTCATCAGCAGCTCCACCGCAGCCTCCCTGTTCTTCTTGTGCCTGAAACACAACAAAAAACCCAGATAAGACCGACCTTCACACACTCACCAAACCCAACATTTAGAGATTCAGAAACAGCAGCCGGAGCCGGGGTTACGGTGACAGCTATGGTTTGACGTGCTGTTTATGTTCCACAGCTGCTTTCTCATTAGTCTAGTTGATTTTGTTCATCTGGCGTCTTCAGTGAAAACTTGAAAACCGAAGACTGACTCCAGACTGAAGAAGTCGCTTGGATGAGTGACAAAATGGGAAGGACACACATTGATTCCCTTCATCACACTGACGGATCCTGCACAACTGGAAAGGCTGAAGGTCAGGGTGGCACCTACACCTTCCTGTGGAACCACGGGAATGTACCGACTACGTCTGCTGAGGAGAACACGAGAAAGGTTCTTCTGCAGCGAACGAACATGCTGTGAAGCTTTGGCGCACCTGTCGTCGATGGAGGTAACTTTCTCATGGATTCGATCGCCGTTGATGTTCCCGTCGCTGGCCAACCGCCTACCGGCCTCAACCACGCCGTTAATCTTGTCCTCGTTGGCGTCCATCGTGGTCATGAAGTCCTCTTGCTTCTTGATGGCAGCCTCGGCCCCCTCCAGGGTCGTGGGCATCTCTGTGTGAGCCAGGACGTACTCCTGCGGGGCAGACACAGAGAAATGGTGAGTTTTTAAAGCACAGGCAGGAGCAGAACGGGGAGGAGGTGTTAATCGGGCATTTACCTGGTTGTTGAGGAAAGCCTCCGCCTGCTTGGTATCCCGAAGGAACAGCTGGTAGGCGTGGGACTGCGACAGCAGGTTCTGCCGATTCTCCCACATCTTGTGCAGTTCGTTCCAGCCGGTGTCGAGCGCCTGCAGCCGTTGTCGCAGGAACATGTACTGAGCGTCTGTCTGGCCCTGCGTCACCATCTCGCCCATGTCCCGCATCTTCTGATAGTCCTCCTCGTAGTTCTGGATCTCATTCTTGATGCCTTCATGTTGGGCCATCAGCTTCTCTGCTTCGGCAAGCGTGTTGGGCATGTCCTCTGAGGCGATGGCGGTCTGAGTGCGAGATAACCACGACTGGAAGTCGTCCAGCTCACGTAAGAACTGCTGCAGTTTCCTGGCTTCACCCAGAGACTCCTCTCGGTTCTTTAGCGTGTTCTTCATTTCCTCCCATACGGCTGTGATCTCGGCCAGACGGCCCGTAATGGCGTTGGCCTGATCGGGGTGCTCTTCTGCCAGCCTCCGGGCTTCGCCGTGCATTTCACTGAGCTTGTCCTCAATGGCGGCCAGGTCACGCTCCATGCCGGTCAGTTTGCGCTGCAGGGCCATGACCCCTGTGAGGTCATTGCCCAGCTCCTGGGTAGACTCGATGACTTTGGTCTTCTCTTTGATCCAGGACTTGGTCTCGTTGCAGTCGAGGTGGTAGTTCTGCACGCCCAGAGCTGAGTTCAGGGACTCCTTCTTACGGTCCACAAGCTCACGGAACAGGCTCCACCTGGAGGCAGAGCAGAGGGTTATCACGGCAGCTTCCACACCTGACTCTCACAGGTCGATGTTTTTGATTTTGTTATTCTTTGGTAGGAATCTCTGTACCTGATGGTCGGGTCATACCTGTTATTGAGTTTGTCCTGCTGGGTCTTAATATCCTTCTCACTCGGGTGACCGCTGTGCATCAGCTGCCTGGCGATCTGGTTCACCACAGCGACACGAGACGCCTGGCTGTTCATCTCCGGCTCAAGACTCTCAAACCTGCCAGAACACATCATACTTCAGTGCACGTGTTGCAGTGTATCACAGTACATTTGTATCATATCTATCTAATCATGGAGAGTCCTCTTCACACACTGAGGTTAGTTATGGAGTTCCACAGGGTTCAGTGCTAGGACCACTTCAGTCCTTCAACGCACATATTAAACAAATATGTAAGACTGCTTTCTTCCATTTGTGCAACATCTCTAAAGTTAGAAATATCCTGTCTCAGAGTGACGCTGAAAAACTAGTTCATGCATTTATTACTTCCAGGCTGGACGACTGTAATTCATTATTATCAGGAAGTCCTAAAACTCCCTGAAAAACCTTCAGCTAATCCAAAATGCTGCAGCAAGAGTCCTGACAGGGACTAGAAAGAGAGAGCAGATTTCTCCTGTTTTGGCTTCCTGTTAAATCCAGAATTCAAAATCCTTTAAAAGTAATAATTTAAAAGTATAATGGGAGGAAGAGCCTTCGGTTTGCTCTGAGGCAGTGCTGTGTAACTAATCCTACCTGTTCTGGTTAGATATGTGTGAAACCCAGAACACGACTAACTCAAGATGCTGGAGAGAATTTGGATGGAAACATCTTACACCAAAAATCAAAAGTAAGCAGACTCAAGTTTGGAGCAGATGTGGTAACATGGAAGCTCGTCATACGCACGTGTTTGGGAGCCTGAAACTGCATCATTTTTGGAAGAACGTGACTCTTGTAATAGGCAATATGTTGGGCTATCAATTACCACACGATTTTAAAACTGTATATCTTGGGAATATTAGAGAGTATGTTCTGTACGACGACTTGATAGCTGCAAAGAAAGCTACAACAAGAAACTGGTACAAACTGGATCCGCCTTCTTCAAAAGACTGCTTAAATGTTGTTGGAGGAATCTATGCAATGGAAGAAATGACTTCTCAGATTAAAGGAAGATATTTCCGTTGTGGGAGAAGTGGACATTATACGGCACCAAGGAAAATTAATGAAGAACAAAACATTTAAGGTCTATAACTCTGTGTATCTATTGATGCATGCCCGTATAAAAGTATATAAGCTGGAGTGTGTATGCGGAGTAAAGGCAGGTGTGCATGTGGTAGTTGATTAGGATGGGCACCCACACCTTTTGTTCGCTTTAGTCCTGTTTGTTTGACTGTGTGCTTGCATGGTTATTTCGCCTGTAATGTAACATGTTTGTGTTTAAACTGCGACAACACTATCAATAAAAATTACAGCGTCAAAAACAAATCCCACCTGTGCTGTATGACCTCCAGGTCCTCCAGTTTTTCCGGGATCTCCATGCTATTCAGCCACTGCTCCTTCTCATCGATCCAAACTTCGCAGGCATCGGCCTCGCTGAACATTTTGTAGCGGGACAAAGCGTCCTGAAGCGCCTGCTTCCTCAGCTTGGTGAGGTCGGCGACCTCCTTGTAGCGCTCCTCGATACAGGTCAGCCGACCACGGACCTCCTCTGACTCCGCCTCCTCTTTTGGCAGACAGGCAACCTGCTCGTGGAGTGAGTCGATGACCGGTCTGTAGCTTGCCACCTCTGCCGCTGCATCTTTATGCTTCCTGGCCAGCGCCTGGGTGGAGAACTCATCGTGGCCGGTCTCCCCGCTGGAGACGATGCGCAGGGCGTCCAGCATCCAGGCATCTACGTCATCAGCATCCGCCTGGAACTGGTGGAGGGCCAGAGCCTCCTCCAGCCTTTTCTTCCTCACCGCTGCCAGCTGCTCCAGCGCTGCCCACTGAGCCTGCAGGTCGGAAATTCGCTCTTGGATCTTCGTGGCACCGAAGTGTCCCGCCTTCACCATGGCCTGGCCCTCCGCAATGGTGTGCTGCAGGTGGCCGGCACGGCCGCTCATCTCGTCCTCCAGGGCTCGCTGCTGGCTGAGGAGACGCAGCGCCCCCGTCAGGTCCTTACCGTGCTCCAGAGAGGACAGGATCTGCTCCTTCTCACGGATCCAGCCTTCCTCCTCCGCCATCTCCCAGAAAAACTTCCAGAGACGGCGAGACTCCTCCAGACGGGCACGTCGCTCTGCGGCGAGCTGAGTCAGCTCCTGGTAGCAGAACTCAAGGTGGGCCACCCGGTCCGTGATGACCTGTGGGTCACAGGGCTTGTAGCCTGGACAGGAAGGAAGGGAAAATGTAAAAGTACACCTATCGAAGGAACAAGACTCCTCCTTATTAAATGGATAAAAATACTCAAGTTCAAATCAAACTCAGAGGCGAGGAAAGGCGCCTGCTGCTCACCGCTGTTGCTGGCAGAGTGCTTGTTGGCGTTGGCGGTGACCGCCTTCACCCTGTCGGCCTGGATGGCAATGTCTGCCTCCACCAAGGCGTGTTTCTGGAGCAGGTCCTCCACCCCCAGCAGATGTTTCCCATAATCCTGAGACAGCAGCAGCATCTAGAACCCAAAAGCAGACGATCACGTTTCTGCTCAGACACCTTCTCTGCGTCCCACCCCGAGTGCCGTGTTCAGGTACCTTCATCTCGTCCATCCAGTCCATGATGTAGAGCATCTCCTGAAAGACCCTCTGCAGGCCCAGGTTCATCTCCAGCCGCTGCCTGCGGGCCTTCAGCAGCTCCAGCAGATACTCCCACAGACGAATAACGTTGTCCTTCCGGGCTGCGATGCGTTTGATGTCATGGTAGCGCTCCGCCTCCAGCTCCTTTGCCACAGCAACCACAGCTTGGACACGCTCCTCGTACGCGGCGATGTCCGTTTCGATCGCCTCGTGCTTCTTGGTGGCGGCCTCGACGGCCTGAAGGTCGAAGCCAAAGTTATCCTGGAGACAGAGAAGAGACGGCGGCGTGTCATGAGATCACGAGTGAAGAAACGTGGGCAGGTCACATGATTTGCTGCGTCCTCCTACCTGTGACACCAGCCTCTGATTTTCGCTGAGCCAGGTCTCTCTCATGGCCGCCTTTCGATCAAAGCGCCTGGCCAACTGTTCCAGCTTCTCCTGACGAATCAGCTCCATCCTCAGAGCCAGCTCGCGCTCATGCTCCGCCTTCTCCAGCCGCTCCCAGGCCTGTCAGGATCACAAGGTCAGCATCAAATCCACGCAGCAGCATTTACAGCGTGTAAATTTAGTCTCTGTAGGAGTCGTTTTAACCCTTTAAAGCTGGTCGGAGCGGACACGCTCCGTTTGGCGTAACTACTTTTAAATCCCGGTAGCTCTGCAACCACGTAAGCGAGCGCAATATTTTTTTTGCATATGAGTTGTACTTACATCTTATGCCATCAGCTTGTCCTCGGTCACGGTTTCCTTCCACATAAAGCTTTGCAAAATTGCATAAAAAGCACTTGCAGCAACAAAAACATAATATTCCAGAAACAGGCTTTGCCGATCCGATCAGCTGTTCGTAACACTTCCTACGTCCATCAGCGCGAACTATCGCATGTCCGCCATGACCTGCCCGAAACCGGAAGTGACGTCATTTTGCGGAAATGTAGTTTTTTACCATCAGGGCCTTATGAGCCTATACTGGTGTTTTTAAAAGTTATCTTTGACTTTATGACTTTCTGTGTGGTTTCTGGGATGCTGAGGACTCATGTTGCACTGCTGGAAATAGTTTATTTTGATGCATATGCTGCTTTTTTGCACATTTGCACTATAATATTTATTTTCGTTTTTCCTGCAGTGTATAAAAATTGGTGTATTTCAAAAATAAAACTATGAAGACACTTAAAATAAATTTCCTGTGGTGGGAAACTAGTTTGTGCAACTTTTTTGTATTTACAGTTTTGAGGGATAAACCTCTTAAATTTCTATAACTAGAAATATATGTTAAAAAAACAAACGATTTTCAATTTTTTTGTAGTTTATTGCACTTTTTGCAATTTTATGTAATTACTATGCACTTAATGTAGACATATTATTAAAATTTGGGCTATAATGGTTGTATTGATGTATAGCAACTTGAAATGCTCCCAAAAATGGCTCCACAGCATGTAAACATATACTATAAGCTCTGGCGGACTTGGTTCTATGCTAGGTCTTAAAGGGTTAACGGAAACACAGAGTTTAACATCGCAGCAAACATCCGTCTGTACACGAGTCCACGCCGTCTTAGAGACGTTGTGTTTCTGTAACAAAAGCACATTTCACGTAACCAAAGTGGCTCCACGGTTCGAGCCCGGGAGAAGACTCGAGCCCGGCCTCAGCACCGCCGGCTCCAAGCGCAGATACAAACGTGCAGAGCGAGGTCAGGACTGAGTCACCTGGACCCGACCAGCAGAAACGCTCACAGCTGTTTTTCTAACAAACTGCTGGAAACGTTTTGTGCACGGGTCCTCCTGCCTTCACAAACAGCACGTTCTGGTTTTCATGAACGACTCTGGCGTCTTCCTGTCATGTTGTTCTGCACCATGAAGGAACTCTGCAGGAGTCAGACGAAGGCTCTTATTTCAATGCTCCGGACACCAGACGCACAGTTTTCAGCTAACACGATCAGAACGTGAGTTCCTCCTGTGATCAGGTTAACTCGTGTACTGATAAAACTCTCGGCCGTCACTCTCGATCATTTGGAGACGACAAACCGACTACGTGCGCCCGACGCGAGCAGCTGGACGACAGCCCTGCTGGGATTCGGCTGCACAGCTGCAAACGACGTCTTCCAAAGTGTAACTCAGGTTCACAGGAGACGAAACATATTGAGTCTGCGTTCTGCTGGGCGAGCGGCGGGACGGGCTCTGACCGACAGGTAAACGGCTTCGGAGCGGCTCCCACCTTGTTGATGTCAGAGATGAGCTTCCCCTCGCGGGGCATGTACACCTTCTGGTTGTTTGCCCTCATCTTGCTCTGGATGGTGAAGAGAAGGACCTCCAGGTTCCCCTTCTCTGTGAACCTGATGGGGACAGAGACCAGGTGAGAGCTCAGGTAGCGTTACTGGAGGCAGAGCGAAGGCGAGGCGCAGCGCTCTTACTTGGGGGGCTTCTCCACGGTGCGGTAGGTGTTGAAGGCTTGTAGCTGCTGCTGGACTCCCGCCAGAGAGTTGGCGAACTTCCTGTTGTTGAGGATGATGATGGTCTGTTCAATCCACTCCAGCAGGTCTGAGGCCAGGGACTCGTATTTCTCGATCATCTTCTCCGTCTCGATGGCGTTGTCCAAAACCTGGAAGCAAAAACCAAGACAATGAGGCGCCGCCAGCGGAGTTCGTGACCTCTGAAAGAGAGTTTCAGTCGTGCCGACTCACCTTCCCGATACGTTTGCCCTCCACCTTCAGAGCCTTCATCTTGGAGAAATAGTGGTAATAGGTCACCACGTAGGTGATGACGGACTTCTCGTCGGGATGGTCCACGCTGATGTCTGCAGCACAAACAGAAGATTCAAATACAAACTGTTCAGGTGAACTGCTCAGGTAAACGTGCGGTCCCTACCCTCGGGGTCCAACAGCTTGGTGAGGCCCAAGTGATGCTCCGCCAGGTTGAAGGCGTTCTGCAGGTTGTAGTGAGCGTTGGATTTCTTCAGTTTGTCAAAATCGATCAAATCAGGCCTGAAAACACGAAAAACACAAAACTTTATTCACAGGGACGAGTCTCCGCATCGTCACACCTGGACGACGGGGTTACCTGTGTTTGTGGATGAGCGCGTTGAAGGCCATGCCGTCCCTCCAGCTCGTGCTGAAGTTGTGGATGTTGACGTTGGGATACCTGAGGAAGAAGACAGGAAGCAGAGGTTAACCTGAGCTCGGCCTCACTGACACTACGCAGGTGCTGCAGGTGAGCCTCACCCCGCGGTCTTCATCTGACACCACAGCAGCAGGGCGTCTTTGGCCGATCGCTTCTCTTTGTTGTCTTCCGTCTCCACGCTGATGTCCTGAATCTGAGGGCAAGAGGAAGAACAGTAACACCTCCACCTGTCTGCCGTTTTTACCTGTGGCCCTGCAGGAATCTCCTGAGTCTGTGCTCTAACAGGTCACACCTGTGACGCGTGCTTACCTGGAAGCGGAGTATGATGGTCCAGATGAGGCCCAGCGTGAGCCGATGGTTTCCGTCCACGATGTCGTGGGAGCCCATGTTCTCCAGGTGAACCCGCTGCTCCTTCAGGAACTGCAGCGCCTTGTCCACATTCTCCAGACAGTGGATCCGCATCCGCCCTTTGGTTGGCTTTGGCTGGAGGCGGAGGAGCAGAGAGTCAGGTGATCTACAGGTGTAGATCCAAAATCATGAACATCCTGTGAGGGCAGACTTTCACAATAAAAGCTGCAATAATCACACACTGAAGCAAGGATATGTGTCTGGTTCCCACTGACGTCTCCAAAATAACAGGAAGTGGAGACACCGTCTTGTCTTCCTGGCCCGGGAGGACGGCGAGGCGTTCCTGGCCTACAGGAAGTGGGAGGAAGCGCAGCAGCTGGACCACAGCCTTCCTTGAGGCCAACAAGTCCACCGTCTCAAACGGAAACAGGTTAATGTTTCAGAGGGAAAACAGGAAGTCAGGCACACCTGCTTGAACTCTGAGGTCACTTCCTGTGAGCTGCTGTACCCTCCAGGAGGTCATCAGGAGCACGAATGTGGACTTACTCTGATCGCACGTCAAATAAAGCATCGCTTTAAAAATCTCGGGAAGCTCATCCAGAAACTTATGTCACATGACCGACCGCTGTGACATCACATGACATCGTCTGACACACAGGAAACGTCCTCTGGAAACATCTGGGCAAAAGGGGCGGAGCATACTCAGAAGCATATGGGCTTAAATTGTGGTCATAAATGTTTTGTACTTGTAAATCAAATGCGTATTTGTGAACTGAAGTTTTGTAACCTTGTAAAAATAAATTTGTTAGAAAATTTTATGTTTGTGCATCTACAGATGAGAATTTGTGTTTTAAAAAATATTTACGCGAGTTACAAATGTTCCTGTGAAGGTCTGCTTACAGAGGAAAACACTACGTGTAAACTCTGCGCTCAGGTTCCCTGGATGTGGGAGAGTTTCAACTTACACGTACGAATTTTGACCCGATTTTTCTTCCTGTCAGCTGATTGGTTGATTGATTAACAATCCAATCAGAGAACAGATGGGTTTGGCTGTTGGAGGGGGGCTTTACGGAGCTGCAGGTCCTTGAAGGGTGATACAGTTTGAAGCTGGAGGATCTCTATATAAATATCCGATAGCAGCGAGGTCCCCTAACTTTGAGCAGCTGTTGAAAGGATAAAGTTGTGCTATATCAGTGGTTAGAAATACCATTATTACTTTAGGATTAGTTTAACACAAAGTCAGGGCTGACCCGGGACCATGGCAGCATAAAGGTCCTTTCACATCAGAGGCAGCATGTGCTGCTAATGCTAACTGCTAACTAAAAGCCAAGGATCCAGGATTTGTTGCTGGCTGCTGAGCTCTGTGTGCGGCAGCTCTACCTGCACTAGATGCACCTGTCGTTTCTATCTCTGACTTTATGTCCTCTACAAGAGTTTCTGTTTTTTTTGCTGTTTCTTCAAATGTTCAATAAAAACATGTATCGTTAATTCATAACCAGAAAGCTTTGTAACTATCCCCACTAGTGAAGACTGTGTCATTTCCACAACACTGCCCCCCCCAGGGTCCACAGAGAAAGGTTCTGGAGGTCTCTGTCTAAGCACGTAGACCTGTGACACAAAATCACTGAACTCAGACACACACAGACTGTTTTCATGGTGATGAAGGAAAACACTGGGCTGGCATGTAAAAAGCATTTATTCTTCCAGGACCTGCAGCTCCGTAAAGCCCCCCTCCAACAGCCAAACCCATCTGTGCTCTGATTGGATTGTTAAATTTGTGATTGACGTGACATTGACCAATCAGCTGACAGGAAGAAAAATCGGGTCAAAATTTGTACGTGTAAGTTGAAACTCTCCCACATCCAGGGAACCTGAGCGCATCTACTCATCTGTAGATGCACAAACATAAATCTTTCTAACAAATTTATTTTTACAAGGTTACAAAACTTCAGTTTAGTTCACAAACACGCATGTGATTTACAAGTACAAAACATTTATGGCCACAATTTAAGCCCATAGAAGTGTCTCTCCTCCCTCATCTCGCTCTACAGGAGCTGCAGTACTGTTCGCAGCCACAGGCTGAGCAGGGGCGCTCTATCAGACATCCTGACGGCCTGGACAGGAAGTTCCACTTGATCAGATCAGTGAAGGCCGGGTTTCTTCTTCTGGTGTTGATTTTAGTGCAAGGACTGTTTATGTGTGTGTTTGTGTGAGTGTGTGTGTGTGTTACCAGTCTCTCCCCGGAGAGGACCTCGAGCAGTTTGATGAGCATGCGTCCGTCTCTCAGGTCCATGTACAGGTCGGTGATCCTGCAGGAGACTCTGGACAGGTGAGAGTTCACCCACTTAGTGAAGGTCTTCTTCTGCACCGCCTCCCGCTCATCTGTGCACGCACAACACACACACACACACACACACACGTTTCAGTCTGGGCACCTGATCAGAGTTTTCATACTCTTATCAGGCACATAAGCCCCGCCCACCTGCTGTTTGTATTTGTATGTTCGGTGCATGTGAACACCGATGCAGCGACCTGCTTTAAACAGGAAACAGCAACAGCTGTAATAATTATAATAAAGCAGCGACACCACACAGACGGCTGTCCAAAAGGGGGAGGAGCTAAAACAGGCTGATTCAGGCAAACACGTGAGCAGAAGTGAGAGCAGCTGATCGCCTCTAACGGGTGGGCCTTCACGAGGATGGAAGTGGATGTGCGACTCAGCTCAAACCTTCAAAGTAAAACTCCTGTTGTCCCGCTTGTTTCCTGTTTGGTTACGCCGGCGATGCTGCGGCTCCGGCGCTGCTGTTGGATCTGCAGACCTGACGCTGTCTCTGTGGAGACACCGCGCTGCTGATAGCAACGGCGCCACTAGCCAACCGCAGTGTTTGGTTCAGCGTCATGACTGGTTTCAGCCAGCAGGCCTAAACTGGTTACCACTGACACCAGGTGAGACCAGGTGGGCCTCTGTTTACTGTGCCACGCTCGAGCTTGTGTCTTTGCTAAACTCTTCTGGAAGTGTTTTATTATTTGTGTTATCAGCAGAATTATTCATTGCTCTGCTGCTTACATTTCCATGGAAACACCAGGAAGTTGGACTGAACCCCGTGTACCTGTGCTCCGGGCAGGTGTGACAGCCTGTGATGATGTCACTGAGCCCAGCAGTAAAAGTGAGCGCTTAAACTTTAACCAGGAGCAGGTCGAAGGTCGCCCAACACGCCCACAGACACCCAGGTGCACCTGTAATCACGCCGTTTTAAAACAGCAGTGATGAGCTCTGTGGGCGGAGCTTTAGAACCCGAGCACTGAAGCGACTGGGTGATGGCTCCGTTTATTGTTCCACACAAATAAAGTTTATGCATCAACACCTACGGCCTGCCAGCCTGGCTCCACGGCAACCCCTGCAGCATGTTTCCTAAACCGTGTTCGTGCAGCACAGCGTTTCCGTGAAGGCGGTTCACAGGAAGTACTTATAGCCCAAATGCGCTCTGTCCAGTCCGGGTCCTGGCGCAGAGAGATCTGCACACCAACACTGCGTAAACATCCCAGCGCCTCCTAGTGGCAGCAGCAGAGCAACACCATGTGACAGAAACTGCTTAACATCCGTGAGATTTACATGCTGAAGCGATTCCACGCCACACAGGAACTCATACTGACACGTTTGTGCAGCAGCCAATGAGACCGCAAAAGATCCGCATACACACAGGAAAGACATGGATGCGCAGCGAGGTCCGAGCTGCACGGCGAGTCTGCAGGTAAGAAGATCCAAGACCTGTGCCCAATCCAGTTCCTTCAAGGACCCGCTGAAGGGTCCCAGCCTCCCAACTGGGAACCACCACCCTGACCAGTTACATGAAACCGAACCCACGCCCTCTGCCGCCACGACCTCTGACCCTCGGCTCCTCCTCCTTACCTTGTAGCTGTTTGAAGCGACCCTCCAGCACGTTGTAGCTGAGCTGCTGCTCCTCCATCACGGTTGAGGACTAAGAGACCGATTTTAGCGACGCCGATCATAAACCACGAGCTCCGCACGTCAGCCCACCGAGAGCGAAGTCATCGCTTCAGCCGTTGTTTCAGAAGTTTCAGAGTCCAAAATCAGGTTTTTGGTTTTTACTGACAGACAGGAACACCTGCCCTCATCACCGCAGTTTTAAAAAGCTGAACACAGGCTCGAGTCCACAAACTGAACCAGAGAACGCAGACTGTCAGCTGATCCTGAACGTGAGGACGGCGAGAGTGTGAAACTTCACCAAAACCCCGAGAAAAAACAGCCACGGCTCAAAAAAACAGAAAAACTTCCTTTGAAGTGCGATCGGAGCGAGAAGGAAAACGCCCTCGTGTCCGCGAGAGGTGCAGTAATGAGAGTCCAGAGGTCGCCGTGACGGCCACAGGACGGTGAGCGACAGGGACTGCGTGTGTGTGTCTGCCCTGCCCTCGCTGCAGCTACACGCCGCTCATTCTTCTTTCCTGCTCAGTGATCTGACTGATTGTCCTGTTTCCCTCCACACACACACACACACACACACACACACACACACACACACACACACACACACACACACACACACACACACACAGACGCTCCCTATCCAAACACACTGTAAAAAGTGGATATCTATAATTTCCCAGCTTCAGCTGAACACTTGAATGTCACACGGATTCACGTAAAAGATCAAAGGCTGCTTCACCTGCAGACAGCAAACAGCAGGGGGCGCTGCAGGTGACCCAAACACATCAGAGGTACAAACATCTGCTTTAATGGAGGAGCTCATAGCTGCTGACCAACCAATCAGCTCCTGGCAGTGGGAGTGGACTTCCCACAGACCTTTCCAGCTGCACGCTGCACCTGTGCGTCCTGTGAGAAGAAGAATGCACTGATACCTGTGAGGCGTCACATGATGACGTGAGAACAGATGAAGACCAGCCAGCACCTGCACACATCTAGTTACACACTGACAGCTGTGTAACCATGGCGACAGCCTGAGAGTAAAAACTGAAAATAAAGTTTCTACTTTTCATTTCCAGATTTCAGACACTCCCAGCTGTCCCAGCAGCTCGGCTGATGGCTCCCAGTTTGACTCCAGTTTCAGCTCAGACTTTTTACAGTGTGTTGGAATGTGTTGGCCAATGACGGTGCAGCCTCAGCATGATGTCATTAGGGTGTGAAGGGGTGGGGGCCGAGGAGGTGGGGGTGTTTCCCCTCATTGTTTCTTCACATTCCTGAACAAAGGACAGGAAGTGAGGAACAAACATCCTGTGCACACACACACACACATCCCTGCATGTCTATCTTTGTGAGGACCGGTGCTGGCTCCAAACAGAATCCAAAGCTGTGACTACGACTCCCAAAGTGCATTTCACCAACAGAGCCTGAGAGCCAATCAGATTTAGCGCCTGCTGACATCACTCGGTCACCTGGAGTGCAGAGTCCTGCAGGAAATGAACCTGCGAGCATCTCAGCTGATGAAGAGCTCACAGTGAAGCAAGCCGAGATATGACATCAGCAGGGCGCCAGGTGTCCTTTCACAATAAAATACCTGAAGACAGAAGTAAAAAGGACTTTTGTCTGAAAACAAGACTCCTCCTCCAGCCTGCATGTAAACACAGTCATGTGACAGAGTCATGTGACAGGCCGGGCTCGTGACTCATTACTCAAACCCAGCAAGGACCACGAGGTTCAAACCCACCACCTCCACGCTGTGAGGCGACTCTGCTGACCGCGGTGCGCCCGAGCCACCACACTCAGCACATGTCAGGTGTGCTCTCGTGGTTGCTCAGGTATGTTTCTTTGACATGTTCCACAGGATGCTTTGAGTCACAGCAGCACATCAACAGAAACACAGCTTACCTGCGCAGGTCTGTGCAGGTAAGCCGTCAGCGGTGGTGGATAACAACATTAATAAACGTTCTGATTCATATGAAACAGTTTATTGTAAATCAGCTCTACGTATCGATCATCCATAATCACTAACAGATTTCAGCCTCCACAGACCGTCTGTTCACCAGAAGCGCTGCATCACTTCCTTCCTGCTGAGCTGTGAGGCGTGCCGATGGCGGCCGGGCTCCTACCTGCGAGCGCTTTGATGCGGGAGCGTTCGAAGAGGCGGGCCGAGCTGTTCTCGTTGTCCCAGTCGTCGTCCCAGCGGTTGTTCACCATGTCGTTGCTGCCGCTGTACTGCTGCTGCAGCTCCATGCGGTCGTACTCGGCGGCCACCGTCGTCATCTTGACCTTTCACCTCTGACGCGCCTCGATGTCAGCGGGGACACGTCCACATCGACGGCTTCTGGCTGAAACCTGCGGAGCAGACAGGAAATGTGGGTCACAGAGAGGTCACAACCTGCGTCTCAGCGAGTGACCTTTGACCTAAAAACAGGAGTTTGCCTGAGCTTTTCTCGCCCTGACACACACACGCAAACAAACACACACACACAGACACACACACCTCTTCCTGCTTCTGTTACTTTTCATGTGTAGCTTTCACTGTTCTTCTTCGGGGCTAAAATCATCTGTTTCCTGCTGCAACCGGCTCAAATCGTTTTTGTGTTGCGCTCCGAAACACGTCACACCCTCCCAGCAGCTCTGGGAATGTGCTGCTGTTCTCCCGGCTCGGCCACCGGGGGAGCTGTAACCCAGCCCTCGTCTGCTCGGTGAGCTGAAGAAGCCCCGCCTGTAAACAAACCACCACCCGACATCAGCTGGTTGTAACTGAATCATTCAAACAGGGTGTGTTCCAAAGGTACCTCCTGTCTCCTTTCCTCACCTCCTGCTGAGGACTTAGGAAAAGAGAAGTGGAACGACCTCACACTCTCTCCTTGACGGTGTGAGGATGTCCGCCGTGTTGAAACTACAACGAGCAGACGGACTACAAACGCGCATCGTCCTCTGTCTCAGCGTGTTCTGTTGTTTGGTGGAGGTCATATAAACAAGAACAGCCGGTGTAAATGTCCTGCACCGCAGAGGCGGGAATTTTAAAGCCGGAGGAACATTTAGGGTCCGATTTACTGCCTCACAGAGACAAACAGAGTCTGTGCTGACAGCTGTGAACAGCAGCACTTTGGGCCTTATGCACGTGTTTGTTTCACTCCCAGGAGAGAATTTTAAACGTCGCTTCAAACTCTGTCACACACAGGTTACACTGTAACACTATAAACACATCAGCAGCTTATGGATGAACATCAGCTGCTCGGCCTCAGTTATTACGTCGACAGTTTTCATGGACAGTCGGATGGCCTGTCGCTGTGAATTATGGGACGGTGTTATCTCCTCTCCTTTCCTCAAGGATGCTTCGGTGTGTCCTACTCTAAAGGAAGCACTGAAGCTCCTTTCCTTGGTGTATGGGGAGGTGGAACAGCTCCGATCATGGTCACGTCTCTCAGTGAGGAACCTTCCAGAGAAACTTTCAGAATGCGCCCTTTATGTAGTCAAACACTAAACACTCAGCAGCAGAGGATTGTGGGTAATGTAATGAGTCTGCGTGTGCCCTGCTCCCATTGGCTGCCTGAGTCAGCTGACTGGAGCAAATGGAATCAGAGTTATAGGCCTTAGCGGCGGCAGCAGCCATTACAGCACTCAGAGAAAGTCCCGAGGGACGCTAATGGACCCGATTTCCTGAAGCAGCCCAACCTGAGAGTCTGAGCGCAGAGGTCGGAGGTCAGGGACAGCTCTGCATCCGTAGCGTCAATAATCATCCCACACGGCGAGGTCGAGGACAAAGAGTCATATGTTAAAGACCAGAGAAGAAGAAACACAGCTGCCGTTAAACAAACAGGCACAGAAGAAGAAGCAGCTGAGAATAAAAACACACACCCTCGCAGCATTCCTGACAGGCACAGCTGTGGACACACCACGTCTATCCCTCTGCCCCGTGGGGCCCTCCATGTGAGCAACAGGTGTGTGTCACCTGTCTGAGGCAGCAGCTGGCTCACGCCACCACGCTGCTCTGCCCAAGAAAGTGTCAAGAACGTCTCCACGTTTTAGCTCCTCCTCCTCTGTTTTTTTAGTACGATGACATGACGACAGAGGAGCGACGACCGAAAACCACAGAAGAGTCTCCAAACCGAGCCTCCGACTCAGTGCTGCCCCCAGTGGGCCTCGCAGGTGCAGCAGAGCCCAAAAACTCAGCCACCAACATGGAGACACGCCGATCAGCCGTGACAGCACGTGTATTTGTGATCAGTCGTCATTTATCAAAACTGATTTTATACGTAAGCTTCCTGCGTCTCCTCAGTGCTGAGGAGATGGAGGAGGAGGAATCCCTCACCTGCTCAGGTCTGACGCAGATCACCAGGTGATGCACGAGGCCGCGGCGAGCTGAAGTCAAAGTGATCACAGAACACTGAGGAGGCCACGCTTCACCTCACTGGCGTCTGCAGGTGTGTTTGTAAGCGAGCTCGCCACTGCACACGAGCAGGGAGGAGTTATTGGATTTACTCAGCACACAAACAGCCTCATTTCCTGGAGCGCCGACCCCGCCCGGCAACAGGAAACAGCTCGCCGCTCTCAGCAGGCGCACACAAACATCCATCAGACTCTGTGTCCGACACGCCGGGCTTTCTACGGCGAGGGTGAACAACAAACACGCCGGAAGTCTCCACAGAGCTTCATCGGGCAGTGAAGTCTTCACTGTGCAGAACCAGAACCAGGCCCAACTGGTTCTTTGGTTTGTGGGGGGAGAACAGAACCACCAGAGAACTGAAGTTCCAGGAACCTCTAAGGACCATTGCTGCAGTGTTATCAGTGAACTAACCAGAACCTTTACGGAGGTTAGTAAACCGAGCCAGGAACGCCTCACCGAAGGTTCTGTTTACGTTTGAAGAACATTCCCTAAACGATCAGCTGATCGATCAGCAGAAAACAAACCACGTAAATATTTAAACCAGAACCCCGAGAACGCCATCCATCACTTCCTGTCTCATTAGACAGGCAGCCATTAGAACACTCAGGCAACATTCAGGGAAAGGAAGCGAAGCGTTACGGGAACACCGGGGGTTGCTCCTGTCGTTCTAAATGAGTTTGTTCACATCAACACAGACGGCTCTAATTTCTAAACCAGGACATTTTCCTTTATGGAGGAGCTTTCAGGGAACGTGGAGGTAACTCCAACCACGCAGGGATCTTAAAGAACATGTCCCAAACAAATTTATGGGATGCTGGATCCCAGCTCTGCAGTGTTGGGGTGCTCCTAACGTCAGAAAAACATTCCCAAAACGTTCACACAACCAAAAACTGCTGGTTCACTGGCTTCCTGTTAGAGGAGAACCTTTAGGAAACATTTCATGGACATACCTATAAGGGAACTGTGACCCTGACAAACGGTTTGGGAACGCTGGGATGAGAACCCAAGTGTTCCCATATGAGCCCTCAGATGATCTTTCATGTTCCGGTTTGGGTTGAAGGACGTTCTGTGAAGGTTTGGGAAACGTTGTGTTTTATTTACATGTCCTGTGTGTGTGTGTGTGTGTGTGTGTGTGTGTGTGTGTGTGTGTGTGTGTGTGTGTGAGGCAAACACAAACAGAACCGGTCACGCTGAGCGGAACCTGACGGGAACTCTGAGGAGCTGTGTCCGGTTTCTGGGCCTCCCGCCGCTGTTTTCCAGCACTTTCTCCGGTCGGAGCGGCGGCTCTCGGCGGGCTCGGCCCCGCTGAAAGGAGCTGTTATTGTCCGGGACGCATACACTCCTCATCTCCTCCTCCTCCTCCGCGGCCACGCCTGTTTGTCTCCTCTCATGGCGCACCGTTATTCTCATCCATCCTTACTAATGGCTGCTGGCGGGGACGAGCCGCGGACACGCGGGCGGAGGAGCACCGCGGCGCGGGCCGCGCGTCGGCGGGGAGCGGCTCCAGAGCCTCCGGGAGGGATCCCGGAGGCTCTGGAGCCGCTCCCCGCCGACGCGGAGCGAAGTTATGGAGGAGCCGAGGCTCCGGAGCGCCTCTCTTCAATCACAGCCACAGTAGAGACACAATAGAGACAGTAGAGACCAGGACGCTGCTTACCTGCTTAGGGTCGGAGCGACACTCCAAACTTCAGCGGAGGTGAGGAAGAGTCTGCAGACCGGAGAGCACAGAGGAGGTGGCGGGGGCTGCTGCTCCTGCTGCTGCCGCAGGGGATGACGGGAAAGAATCCGCACTGCCCCCTCCCCCTCCCCCCGCTCAGAGGGTTCGGGTCTGATTCTGGGCTTCGGGTCCGTCTGCAGAGCGCCCCCTGCAGGCCGCAGAGAGCAGCAGCAGCTTCAGTTGATCCGAGTCGCAGGCTCTTTATTCCACAGTTACTATTATTGTTGTTATTACTGTTATTTATTATTATTACTAATATTGTTATTGTTACTATTATTGTTGTTATTACTGTTATTTATTATTATTACTAATATTGTTATTGTTACTATTATTGTTGTTATTACTGATTAAGAGGCCACATTACTTTCTGACACGAGTCCCGAACACAAACATGAGTTTTAATGAGGATAAAAACATTTGCTAAATAAACATCCGTGTTTTAGTTTTTATGGCACGTGCTCTAATAAATCTCTGTATGTATTCACGTTGCACACATTAAACTTTGTAGTTTATAATAAATGAATGAAACACAGAACCCTCCAAGCCTGCAGTTCCTCTAGTGTGCAGCAGAGGCAGCAGTGAGTCAGTCCTCATAGACTCCCATGTTAACGGCACGTTTACGGCTGATGCAGAGAATTTCTACCTTCACACCTGTACCAAATCATGCAACCATGCACCTGTTTGCAATGTTAGGGGCGTGGCCTCTGTGACTGACAGGTGCAGCATCACCTGAACTGCACCTCTGGTTCACGTTTGTCCTGCTGGAGCCTTCTGGAGCATTTTAATGACATTATGTGAATAACACGGTCTGTGACAGTTACTGGCAGCTGAGGCTCATGGGTAATGCAGTATTTGGACTCCTCCTTCACAGCGTCTCTCGCTGAGCTATGAATATATCAGATATGAAACATGTTGTGTAACGCGATCCGTGCTGACAGTCAGCGCCGAGCCCATTACGGCCTGATGGAGCTTAATGGCATCTAATGGAAAACACGGTGGCCTAAAGAGGGCTGCGATTGGACAAACACACAGAGTGCATCAGACAATAAGAGAGATAATCTGAGTGCTGACCGTCTCCACATCGATTCACCGTGAGGCCCATTAGCGCTCCCACAGGCTGAGAGGAGCTCCATGACCTCCTCAGAGATTCAAAGAAAACCACGCAGAGACAGACAGTAAACGCCACACGGCTAAGTCTCCACCCACTTTATTCATACACCAAATCACGACACTCGTGGACCAAAATAATCACAGAACAGATTGAGTGTCAGAGCGCCTCATCAGAGTCCTCTGGTGCTCTTCAGAACCAGAACTGAGGAGGTCCAGGCCAATGTGACCGCTGCTCTCCCTCCCAGAGACCGCGGCCTGACAGCCCGCGCTCAGGGCCGTTTCCCCCGCCTCGTCCCTGAAACCAGCAGCCAGGGCCAAAACTTTAAACATGAAGGTGGAAACGTCCACATGTTCCCTTCAGCTCAAACAACCAGAAACGGCTCTGATTGGCTGCAGGTGTTTGCCTCCCTGCATAGCAACCACAGCTCCACCTGGTGGTCAAAAACTGGTTCCAAGAAAGAAAAATTATTTTCCTTCTCAATCATTTTATAATCAGGACACTGGAGCTCGCTCACACACACACACACACACACACACACACACACACACACACACACACACACACACACACACACACACACACAAAAATGCGGTTGTACTACAGAGCGTCTGCAGGTGGGAGCGGCATTATACCAAAACATCTGAGACCATGTGACCATGACGGGACCAATAAGACGACCTCAAAGATTAACGATGTCAAACAGAAACATTGAAGCAACTCCAGAAAACAAACGTTCCGCCTCCAGAACCGGGACACACTGCTGCACGCCATCGTCACCATCGGAACTAAGGCCGCCAGCTTCTTCACGTCTGCGACGAACAGGAAGTGAAGCTTCCGTCACAGAGAAACGCGTGGCGTGGCTTCAGAAGTCCAACCACTCGCTCATGTAGATGCAGTTGGATGGCGAGATCTCTCCGCCCTCGTGGCAGTCGTCGAACACCTGCGGAGAGGAAACGGGATGAGTTCGGGTGCCCTGAGAGCGGCCCTGGGTACATGTGGGCGCAGCGCGTTACCGGGCAGAGTCCACAGGGCGTCTTGACGAGGCCGGTGGGCTGGATGATGGTGTTCACGCCGCGGTACAGCTTCATCTGCCCATCCACGCTGCCCACCGTGCCCTCCTTGGCGGCGATCACGGTCATCTCCACCTTCCCGTCGTAGATGAGCGTGTTCAGGATGGTCTCAATGTCGTCCATAGACAGGTCCACCTGAGGAAAGCACACACACCAGATTCACACGCACAGATAAATAGGTCCGTGCTGTCGACCCCGCCCTTTCACCTCGTCTCATGGTCGCTTTCATTCACCTGACCAGGAAAGCAGATTGGCCAAAGATCAACTAAACCCCGCCTTAAACACCTGGACCGGGGTCATTAGCCTGAGTCCAGGGGACTGTTTACACGCAGGATGAGGTATAAAGTCTACGCTCCCGCCTCCTCAGGTAACGCTCGCCTGCCTGAGCATCTGCGCCCAGCTGCATCTAATGTGTGCGTGTGGAGCTGTCTGCAGGTTAACGCTGTGCTGTGATTGGTGCGTCTGAGGTGTGACGTCACCTTGCTGATGCCCAGCTCGCAGATGTACTTCCAGACTTCGTGAGACGTGGCGAAGGAGCTGTTCCTCTGAACCATCGGACTCTGCTTGCTGTCCCGCGCCGCCTCCGCCTCGACGCAGGAAACACAACGAGGGTCACATGACGGTTCACATAGCTCTGAGACAGGAAAGAAGGCCGCCCCGCCCTATTCCCGCCTCAGAGCGCCGCTCTGCCTCCTCCTGCTGGGCGCCGTTTGGACAATGAAATGAAGTTTTTTGTACCTTGCTCTGCAGGAACTTGAAGCACTGCTGGTTGAGAACCTCCACGAACTCGGACTCAAAGTCCTGGTCGCTGTACCAGGCGCCGCCCGTCACAGAGCGGTCGGGCTGCAGGTTGTACAGCATGTACACCTTCTTCTTCGACGCCTGCACAAACACGCCAGCAGAGAGAAAGTATGACATCATCACGTCAGCGTTTGTTTACAGGAAACACACGGAGACGTCACGTCTTTAATTTTTATTTACTTATATGTGTTCATTTCCAAACTGTTTTATAGTTTCCAGATTTTTGCTGATTTACATATTTTACAGATGTTTGTCGTAAACATCTGTAAAATATATACAATTAGAATTTAAAGTTTTTTAATTTTTCCACATTTTAAGCTGATTTTTCTGCACATATTTAAATAAACGTTTACTCTTTCAGCAGCTAATGTTATTGATTATTGATCAGCGATAAGGCTGATACAGCCATTATTGATCGTGACGGACTCACGGCCACAGACTTCACAGCTTTGATGAGCTTCTTGCTCTCCAGGTTCTTCAGGATCTTGTTGATCTCGGTCAGAGGCAGGTTGCTCTTGAAGCGGATGTCTCGGCTCCAGATTCCTGCAGAGAGATGCAGACGTCACGGCACGCCACGGCAGCGAGCCAAACGGGGACAGGAAGTACTCAGTTACCTTTGTTTCCTGCGTCCTCGATGATCTGATAGACCAGCTTCTCCTGGTTGTCTGAGCCCTTCATTTTACTGAGACAGAACAGACAGGAAGCAGCTCAGACACCAGCAATCACCTGACAGGAAGTACACTCCTACACCTGTGTGTGTGTTTACCTGGTGCTCTGTGAGTCCTTCAGTCTGTACAGGAGACCTGCACTGTTCCTCAGCAGGTCCAGCTGACCCTGAAACAAACACCACCTCATCAACCTGCTGCCCGCTCAGCACACAGAGTGAAAAAGAGCGCCATTCTCCTCACGCTCTGGAGGTGAGTGACATCATCAGACTGACCAATGAGAGCAGCTTGTTGATGGCCATGGCTCTCTGCTGTGGCTCCAGGTGAGGCATGTCGTTCTGAATCACCTGGTCCGTGATACCTTGAGGGAACTGCTGACACAGCTCTTTGATCCTGGAACACACGCGCACGCACACACGGTAAAAATCACAGTAAACCTGTTTCTCTGTTTAAACTCTGAGTTTTAATCGTTTTCTGCGCCTGCTGTGTCTCGGCTGCTCAGGCTGCACATGAAGAGCAGCAGGCACAAACTTTAGCTCAGAGGCGCCATTAAAGACCAGAACATGTCCAGATGTTAGTCGTGCGACGCCAGCTGATGACTCTGATTAACGCCGAAGTGACCAGCAGTGCGGCGCAGTGTGAACGCGCGTTCATGACCTGCACGCAGGCGCTGTGTGCGCGAGCAGAACGGTACAGGCGATAATTGCGACAGTATTCGTCCGGAGTCCGGTGCGCGGACAGAGCGGCCCGCCGGCCCCGCTCCTCCCCTCACCTGTTCTCGACCTCCACGGGGTCCGACAGGTTCGTCTCCTTCTTCACCTTCACCTCAGCCATCTCCAGCGCTTCCTGCCTGCGCGGGGCTGTTACTAAGTTAGCTTGTGAGCTAATATTGTGACTGACTGCGAGCACACGCTGGGGTCCTTCCGTGTCCCAAGCGACCGGAAGCGTCCTGAAATCCGCCTGATTAAAAACCACACCGCGGTCAGATCCCGACCTTTTGTTTGTGTTTAAGCATAGATACCCGGCCTGACTGTGTCACAGTATTTCTTTCTTTCTTTGCTTAATTTTATTTAAATAAATTTCTTTGACTGGTCTTTTTCAGTATTAGGCCGGCGGCCTCTGTTCCTGTGACGATGACGTACAGCAGCTTGTCCCGGTGATTTATAAAATATATCATATATAGAAATATATGACTTTAAATTTTACGGTCATTTTTCACCAATGTAAACTTTAAAGGGTACGTTTCTAACTGCGCAGCACGCAGAGGTGGGCGGGTACTACAACTACAACTGGCAGCACCGCCCACCTCTGTCGTTTAGGCGTTTAAAACAAGCGTCCCCGCGGACAGAGCCCGTTGCTATGGTGACACTCCGGTAAACTCGGCAGCAGTCCCGTTGATCACCTGGGCCTTCATCCAGGTAAGAACACTGTCTCTGTTTGTTTTTATTTACCGGCGTGTCCCGGCCATACGCAGCTCATCGAACCAGAACCGGCCCCGTTCAAAGGCTCAGAAAAAAACAGTGAAAGTAAGAGCAGCTTCAGTCAAACTAACAAAGAGACGGTAAAGACACGGGGACCAATCACAGGCTTTGTTCAGGTAAACCTTCAGGAAAACAGGAAACCCTCCCAGAAACCTGAGATGTTAACACCTCAGTCCTCTCAGAGGACTCACACCAGTAACTTGCATGCCCCACTGGGTCACGGGTGGTGGAGACGAGTGTCAGGCCTGATGTAGAAGGCTGTGAGACCCGCTGTGATGTTTGGAGACGACAGATGAGAAGACAGACAGACGGTCACCGGGAGCAGGGGCGCATCTAAAGACATGTTCTTAGGGTGGCATGGAAATCAGATGAGGTGGCAAAATCAAAGCTGTTTCTGTCCACAAGTGTTTCATTCTGTAATATGTATTAAATGTGGTTAAATACATCAAATGCAGTAAGCATACATGTGGATATATACATAGTCTGTTTAATTGGCTTTACACCAAATAATGAAACATCTCAGTTACTTAAAACGTGAATTTAGATTTTCAGTGTTGTATAGTCTGTATGATAAATAAGTATGTAGCCCAATGAGGATAACATCCAGAAAGCTACACGACATGTTAAAATTAAATTAATGTGGTGGATCAGCTAGAACTTTACACTCTTTTTATCAATGATAGATCATTTTAACAAACAACACAAAGAGTCGGGCAAGCATCTGCTGGGTCTAGCTCAGAGGATGGCGACCAGCCTCCAGGAAAGGCTGCAGCGCCTGGCAGTGGGTCAGCACTGGCTTTGTTCTTCCAAGTAAAGGTTCTGGATCAGGACTGTTCAGTGGGGGAATCACTCCAAAGCAGTTTTATGTGGCCGCACTGAGCTGCTGAGAACTGCAGAGCCTGAAATCTGACGGAGGTGTTTGCAAACCGCCGTAAAGGTTCAAGGTTCTTTATTTGTCACATGCATAGTTATAGAAGTATAACACACGGTGAAATGTAACCTGACACGCTCCTCGACATGTGCAAAAATGGGGGGGCGGGAGAGGAAGAACATTATATATATATAGTTTATACATTAGGTGAATGTGCAGTAATAGCAGCAAGCAGGTGAATTCTGTACTACAGAATAAAGCTACAGGAACATGAGCCACCACCTATGCGGCCCAGGTGCACGTCGATATCCCGCCCTCCTGTCGGACACCGCTCTGGGAGTTCGTATCCATCAGGCTCCTGCCTCGTTTCATGGACCGATGCTAGAGCGACCAACGCGTGCTGCGTGTTGGTCGCCCGGCTTCTGTGTACAGAGGGTTCATTATCGCACCTGTTGTTATGATATGAGGTTCTCTGCTCTGTGCAGCAGGCGGTCGGTTCTTTGCTTTGTTCTCTGTGCTGTGACACAGATTCAGCTCCATCCATGTATTTTACAGATGCATGAGACAGTATGAGGCTACTCAGCAGAAGTAACTGAGTAAAAACATGAATGAGTGAAACTGTATGTTGGGACAAAGCCGGCGAGGACGTCTTACTGTCTGAAAGGGAACCGAACAACTGATTTATTGACTAACTGATTGGTTGGCAGACGGTTGTTGTCATGGCAGCAGGGGCAGTGTCAGCTCCGCTCATCATTCCCATCATCCACCTGCAGACTCATCGAGCCAAGAACCACATCGACACGAGCACACCTGTGTCCATCCAGTCAGGTAGAACACCAACCGTCTGCTCATCCACCCAGCATCCATCCATCCAGCAGGTCATGTGACAGGTGTGTCTGTGCAGATTCTGCAGGTGTTCTGATCTTTTACACTCTGGATGGTTCAAAGCCGGGGGCGGGGCATCATGGAGCAGCAGGCAGCAGCAGGAAGTACAGCCAGCCCATCCTGCTGCCTGCAGGCCGGGTGACAGTCCGAGCGGTGGCTGTCACCAGGTGAGTGGTCACCTGACATCAGTGCGTACCGGAAGCAGATTTTTTCACAGTGTAGATCAATAAAGTTTATGTTTGTCTGCAGTGACGGCAGAGAGAGCTCCATAGTGACCAAGGTTTTCTCTGTGGATCCTTTGGACGACTTCCTGCAGGTAATCGCGCACCTGCCTGCTGCAGACCATATTTCCCAGCTGCCCCTGCACACACCTGATGATTCACAGAAATGCTTCCTTTGCCTTCCAGCCACCGCCTGAAGGAACATCCTTTCTTGCTGAGAGCTCAGGTGTGTTCAGTTAAATTCACCTTTATTCATAATACGGTACATTACAACAGCTACCTCAAGTCTTACCGTACTGACAGGTAAAGACGTACAACATTACAGAGAAAACATACCAATCAGAGGATACTGTGTGGGCAGACAGTCAAAATGAAGAACTCCCCCCTTAACATGGGGCGGTGGGGAGTAAACCTGCTCTTTCTCTTCATCTGACCAATCACAGAGCTTCACACTTCCTGTTTCCTGTGTCCAGAGCCAAGGATGATGGGAAATCACTCCCTTCAGTCAGGCCCTCGTTTTCTGAACGGTCGTCATGGCTCTGAGATCGGCGCCCAGCTCGCCTCATCTCAGCGCTCCCAACCTGCGGTTTTTAGGGAGTCAGGTGACCTGAGGCAGCTGAAGAGCACGGAGACGACACGAGTGCAGCGAGACACCGACTTCCTGTGGTACGAGCACACGGTACAGCCCTCCATCAGAGCCAAAAGTTTGTGGACGGCTCGTCAAACAGAGCCGGTGAACGTCCCAAGAAGAAGGAAAATGAGGAAAACATTTTCTTTCTTTTTTTAAATAAATACATTCAGTTTGATTGATTTCCACTCATTGCCCAGGTGTGCAGGTGTGTCCACATACTTTTGGCTTCACAGTGTAAACCAGATGAAGCAACAGTTTCTGTGCATCCAGGTGTGCTCGCTGTCTGCATCGCCGCCCCTCCGACCCGCTCGCTCAGTTCTGCGCTCAGTGTGGAGCGGCGCTTCCTCTGCTGCCCGGTCACAGGCTGCCACCTGCTGAGGGAGGACAGGTACTGCATGCACTCACCTGTAAGAGCATTGCCACGTCCAGCTGAACACCTGACATTGAATCTGTGTGTGTGTGTGTGTGTGTGTCAGATGTTGCTGTGTGTGTTCTGTGGGGCTCTAGTCCCCGCCAGCACACACAGCTGTTTGGTGTGTGAAGCTGCCATCGATCAACAGCTGCAGCCACGGGCAGGCATCACTCTGCAGGTACACACACAGACACGCAGACACACACAAAGACACACGCACACCCACACACACACGCAGACACGCACACACACAGACAAACACACACACACACAAACACACACACACACACACACCCTGGTGTTTACCTGTGGTGGATGCAGGGTCATGTGATGTGTGTCTGCTGTGGAAGTGGGAATCCGGCCGACGCCTTCAGCTGTCTGACCTGCGAGAGCCGCTTGCAGCAGGTAAGCAGCTGCTGACCACACCTGTATAGCCTCACCTACAGACAGTTTACGCTCTCTTTACTCCTCATGGCTTCAGGTGGGCGGAGCCAGGAGCGCTGTGCCCTCTGACCCAGGAGTGCACACCAGGATGTTGTCCTGCACCAGATGTAAACGTTTAAACCGGAGCGACGCGAGATTCTGCGACTGGTGCGGCTCCAAGGTGAACGCACACCTGACACCTAAAGCAGTGTGGAGTGAGGCATTGTGGGATTTGTAGTGACACTGTGTGTTTTCAGCCCGCCCACGCTGCCCGCTGTGTGACGTGTCAGCGTTGTGGAGCAAGTGCACACCCGTACGCTTCCTACTGCACCGCCTGCGGCATCTTCCTGGAAGCACTGGTCCCACTCGGATCCTGCGGTGACATCACACGATCGGTCAAGGGCTCCGCCAACCGCCAGGTATGTTGACATCACGTCTTCCACGTGTTTCCTTCGATTCCAGCCAGTCAGCTCCCTCCTTTTGTGTGCAGGTGGGAGTGCAGACTGCCTGTGGCGCCACCTGGCGGGCCACTGCCTCTTTGCACCCTCCGCGAAGTGTGAAGATCGCCACACCCACTGTGGATCAGTGCACACAGACTGTAGGACTCTATTACCCATCAGGCACTGAGCTGCAGAGGAAGGAGCAGCACAGAGCGCTACAGCTCCTCAGGAAGCAGGTGCAGAGCGACCGCCACCCACCGCTCACCGCCATCAGCCCGGGACGAGGTAAAACCCAACTCACAGTCTCAGTGTCGGGGGCGGGGTTACAGAGGCGTTGTTCCGTGTGTGACACCTGTCATGTTCAGGTTACTGGAGGAAGCAGCTGGATCACATATGCGCTCACCTGAGGAGCTATGCCCAGAACAACGCCCCCTTCAGGGCACTGCTGGGAGAGCCTCGTCTGGGCCGGGTAAATCACACCTCACACGCCCTTCACCTGTCCAGCAGTGACATCGCCGTGTGTTAAATCAGAAGGTGGTTTTACACGAGCAGGTGCAGGCAGGTCACTTCCTGTGGTGTTTCCTTGCAGATGGTCTCTGCGGTGATTCAGGAGGATCGCCGTGAGGTCAGTCTGACCGTCAGCTTTGCAGCAGCCGAGCTTCAAGAAAAACAGGTGTGTTTGTAACAGGTGGGCTGAGCGTAGAACATCGTGCTTATTTAACGAGTTTAACGAGTGGGGTGTGGTCTCAGGTGGGTGCTGACGATGACAGCATGGGATCTCCAGGTGGAGGATTTGAGCTCGCCAGCTGGAGCAAGACTCTGAGCAGCGTTGCAGAGCGAACAGGGTGGACAGGTGAGAGCCCATGTGACACACAGACATTCAGCTCAACATTTCAGCCAATTAGATTCCTCGGATTTCACCAAAACCGACCTCAGACTTAGACCTGTGTTGGTCCGATTAACCTGCAGGCATGTTATTGGTCAGATACCTGCTGGGGAGTGCTCTGGTGTTGGCCAGTCAGAACAGAGTAGAGTGTGAAAGGGGCGGGACCTCTTTATGTTGTATCATTATACCTGAGCTGAGCTGATAATCAGTACGTCAGTTAGCAACACGAGGAAAGACAAGGAGGAAAAAGACCCCCCCCACACTGAGCTCCAACAGGGAGATCCACCTCAGCACATGAATCATCACATTTCACAACATGGAAGACGTGAGCTTGGAGGGGGGGTGAGTGTAGGTCTGTGTCAGTGTACGTGTGTGTGTGTGTGTGTGTGTGTGTGCCATGTTCAATCGAGAGAAAGTGTGATTGATTTTTCATTTACATCAGCCAATCAGAAGCTGCTGATCGATCTGTGCTTTTATTTTGGTGTCGGACAGGAAGTGACCAGCTCTCGACTCCACCCTCCAAACCTTACCTGACGCCCAAACCGCCGGTGAGAAATTCCGCCCACAGCTGAGTTCACTTCCTCGCTGATTGTACCTGTTCATGCTCCTCTCTGATTGGCTGTCTGGCTGCAGGTGAAGGACGTTCAGCTGCTGACGGAGCTGGGTCCGGGTCGAGGTGAGGTCGGCGTCATCCAGCAGCTCCTGGACCAGGTACCAGCCTCTGCGTGCACCGACAGCCTGCTCAGGGTCACCTGACGCGCTTTACATTTGTGTGTGTGGTTGTTCGCCAGGGGGCGGATCCTTCCTGCTGCCAGAGCGATGGCCTACACGCCTTGGCAGTTGCCGTGGTAAATGGTCACCATGACGTCCTACCTGTTTTGGTGCAGCGAGGCGCCGACGTCGACCAACAGTCTGGACGGTAAGACCAGGTTTGTTTGTTTTTTTTGTTTTTTTTTACAGCTAGAGCAAGGTGACACATGATCCCACAGGTGTGTCTACTGAGGGCCCGCCCCCAGTACCAGAGCAGCAACCCCAAACCGGAAACTGCTGGCTAAGGGTAAACGTAAATTCAGTAAAATCATAATTCACGTCGGCAGTAATGACACCCGGTTACGCCAATCGGAGGTCACTAAAATCAATATTGAATCGGTGTGTAACTTTGCCAAAACAATGTGGGGCTCTGTAGTTTTCTCTGGTCCCCTCCCCAATCAGAGCAGGAGTGACATGTTTAGCCGCATGTTCTCCTTAAACTGCTGGCTGTCTGAGTGGTGTCCCAGAAACGATGTGGGCTTCATAGATAATTGGCAAACCTTCTGGAGGAAACCTGGTCTTGTTAGGAGAGACGGCATCCATCCCACTTTGGATGGAGCAGCTCTCATTTCTAGAAATATGGACAAATTTATTAAACCCCCCAAAATATGACTATCCAGAGTTGGGACCAGGAAGCAGAGTTGCAGTCTTACACGCCTCTCTGCAGCTTCTCTCCTCCTGCTACCCCCCCAAAAACCCATCTCCATAGAGACTGTGTCAGCTGCCAAACAGACAAAAAACAAACTAAAAACCAGCAACAAACAACTTAAACACAAACACAAAGAAAGAACAATACAGTATCCACATCTGAACCAAAGAGTAACACAGTGAAATGTGGATTATTAAATATCAGGTCTCTCTCCTCCAAGTCTCTGTTAGTACATGACTTAATAATTGATCAACAAATCGATTTATTATCAGCTGATTTCATGCATGATTCTGATTGGCTGACAGTTCTCAGACTCGTGGATCGAGCAGATCACCTTCAAGGTCTTCATTCATCATAACAACATCCCATAGACTCCGCCCACTTCACTATACTTACCTGAAACTTGCCCGCACACTGGTTGCTTCAGATTCTGGATGAGGTGCTGATGGAGCCCTCTGATTGGTCCTTGTAGCTACTAGCTTCCATTATTTAGACCCTGTGATGCTCGTGTGTGGTGACACTCCTCCTCCTCCTCAGGATGAAGAACACTGCTCTGCATGAAGCTGCAGCTCTGGGGTCTGCAGGTGTGCCGTGTGCTGAGGTCCTGCTCAGGTGAGTCTGAGTTAAATGCTGCATTCAGTGTCTCTGTGTAAACACGGCCGCCTGCAGGTGTGTTTCAGAGTCAAAGCTTCTTAGATCTTGAACGAGAGACGGTTGGTGTGGCAACAGTGTGCCGGGTCTGACTGAGATTGAAAGTTCCAAGTTGCTACTGAATGCAGCACAGTACCTGCAGTTGTTGCTCCTCCCACTTGTCATAATGACATCATCCTCTCTGTCCCTGGTTTCAGCTGTAAGGCCAACGTGAGGCGGAGGAACGCTGCGGGTCAGACGGCGTATGATGTGGCGGTGAGCTCGGGCTGCGGCAGCATGGCGTCTCTTCTGGCATCTCAGTCTGGACTGGACTTACTGGGCAAACTGGGAATCATGAACTCAAGATGAAGCTGATTTTTTTCTGATTGGTCTGAACGTGAAGTGATGTGTACAGCTCAGAAAGTGACATCACTTCCTGTCAGCGCAGACATGCAGATTACAGATTTTTGACCCTTTCAGTCCGGCTTCCACCGAGACCGGGTCTCTAGGATCTGTTGGTGGGTTCTGATGCAGGAATTATTCTGTGATCGTTTTGCTTTGTCTCAGCGCATCCTTCGATAGCATTGACCATAAAAACGCTAACAAGCTAACAGGTTTTGGCGCATATATCTGGCTCCACCTTACTTGGTTTTCTTCCTACTTATCAGACAGGAGCTTTACTGTTAGGACTGACAGGTTCGCCTCTAACGTCGCCCCCCAACCTGTGGGGTTCCACAGGGTTCAGTTTTGGGTCCATTATTATTTTCATGCTTCCATTAGCTGCATTATTCAGTCATTTCTTATCATTTCTATGCCGATGACATTCAGCTGCATGTGTCAGCCTGCTCAGCTGGAGTCGCTGTCCACCCTAGTCCAGTGCTTAACTCAGGTTTCTGATTGGCTTTCTAACAACTACCTTGTTTTAAACACAAACCAGACCGAGACAACGATCGTAACTCATCCTGGACTACAATCTGAAGTCAGTCAGGTTCTTGCTTCTTTCTGTTAAGTCAAATATCTGATTCGTCTCTGGGCCTCGACTCTGTAAAATCTCTGTCTCGTTCCTGTTTCTTTCATTTAAGGAACATTTCTAAACGGCGACATATGGTCTCCTCAGCTGATCTGGAAAAGTGTTCATGCATTTGTGTCGTTGTGTTTAGATTATTGTCACGTCCTGTTTACCAGCTTGGACAGATCTTCTCTTTCTTGCCTCCAAGCTGTACAAAGGCTGTTTCAGTTTAAACAAGCCTTCTGTTGATCAACGCCTTTAACATTTTTTTTATTTACATTTAACTTTTATATAGTTTATATTGTCTCTTTTATTACTAACGTTCTGTTTATCTTAACCTTCGCGTACAGCGCTTTGTGACTGTCTACGAAAAGCGCTTAATAAATAAACTTTACTTACTTACGTGTCGAGATGTCTGCCAAGGGTCAAGTAATAAAATATTTCGGGATGAGACTTCTCTTTATTTTAGAGTCTGATTTAACAGCTCCGCCCATAAAACAGAAAAACAAGTACCTGATCTCGTTTATGGTGCGCTGCTTCCTGTTCCTCCAAAATAAACTTCAAAACACCTGAAAGCAGCAAGTAAAGAGTTCACGGAGGTCAGAGGTCATCAGGATGTTCATTTTCTCACAGACTTTAATTCGATCAGACCTCTGGGCAGTCGGCCCAGCTGGAAATTACAGAATGGTTTAAGGTTTGAGACCTTTCTGTGTACTGCTGCTGCCTGCAGGGGGCGACCCGGCGCTTCAGACTGACCTTCATCAGGTACAAGGACAGTCCACACTCATCCTCCAGGTTTGTTTCAGTCACAGCTTACTGTCTAACAGTCTGACAAAGCTAACCATGAACACACCACCCATACAACATTTACTGAACACCTGCACAGGTGACACTGGCAGCATGATTCCACAACCACAGACGGTGAAACGGGCTGGTGTGTTGGTAAAGTTTAGTCCTTGTCTAATGAGGCATTGCTGCATTCATGTGGTCTTGGACCTCAGGTGGTTCCTCGCCAGGGGGATCGTACCTGAGCTCCACATGTCCCTGTCAGCCTCAGCAGAGGGAGGGCGGAGCCTTCATCCCCGGGGTTGTGCATCCCATCCGGCCTGTGACCTGTGTGAAGCAGGCTGCTCTGGTTCATGGCACTAACAGATAAGACTGAATGACTTCTTCACCTCTCGATATCTGGAGTTTCTTCTGGTGACACAAACTTGGCTAAATGTGAAGAGTCGAGACGGCTCTCTGAGCCCTCCAGACTGTGACTGCCTCGGCTCGGATAGCCAGCCGGGTGGAGGTTAGCTACTGTTGATAAAAACTGCTCCATCAGCTGTGTGCACCACTGAGGTTTCTACTGCTGCAGGTTTCTTCCTGTTAAAGGGGAGTTTTTCCTTCCCACTGTCACCAAAGTGCTGCTCATAGGGGGTCATATGATTGTTGGGTTTTGTTATTATTAACTAGTTACACTGCATCAACAACATAAACACAATGGCAAATACCCTGCACACAATCACGTGTCAGAGTTAAAGTGTCCAGAAATCTGTTTCCTGCAGCTCCCCCTGCTGGTGGTTCTGGAAATAAACCAGGTGTCACCTTCACATCTGACACCAGGCTGCCTGACCCCGATGAACTGAGCACGTGCAGGATAGAGGTGTTCACATCTTTCTGCATCAGGAGCGATTCTGGTATCAACCCTTCGGGGGGGGGGGGTTGCCAAACAAAGTGCCTCGTAATTAATATGTGTGATATGTATGTAATCCTCCAGTGAGAAAAAGCCTCTTTAAGTAAAATGGATTTAAAGGTAAACTTACAGTAAAGCATGTTATGATTATTTTACATTAAGATGCCAAATTAAATTTAGATTATCTTACGACTGACGTCCAGTGTGCCGGCTCAGATCGGACGATGAGAGCATGAATTCGCTTCAGTAATTCTTTGTTTGTGCACATGTATAAATGCTGGTAAAACCAGGAGCTCATCGTGGATTACCGGAGGGGAGGCCACGCCCCCATCCACATCGAAGGAGCAGAAGTGGAGAGAGTCAGCTGATTCAGATTCCTGGGCATCAACATCAGCGAGGATCTGAGCTGGTCACACCATGTTGGTGTCATCACAAGAGCAGCAAGACAGCGGCTCTTCTTCCTGCGGCGCCTGAGACGGTTCAGCATGAACCCCAGAATACGAACAACCTATCGATGCACCATTAAAAGTATTCTGACTGGCTGCATCACTGCCTGGTACGGCAGCTGTAATGCTCTGCACCGCAAAGCTCTGCAGGGGGCGGTGAGATCAGCACTGCGCATCACCAGGACTGAACTGGCAGCCATGCAGGATCTGTGCAGACAGCGCTGCATGAGGAAGACGCAGCAGATCCCGGCCACAGACTTTTCACACGTCCAGCAGGAGCATCCAGACCCGCACTACCAGATGCAAAGACAGTTTTTACCCACAAGCCATCAGGCTTTTGAACTGCTGACAGTATACACACAATTACACACTATGATTACAGGACTGTCACTTCAACTAATGCCACTTACATGCTCATTGCACAAGTTTTGCACAGCCTGTAAAAACCAACTTGTCGTAAATTCTCTAAATATTGAATCCTTTTCTCTTTTTCATTATAGTTTCTGCTATTTTCTGCACACTCTCCATATGCTCATGTAAAGCTGAGGAGCACGAGCCAAAGAATTTCATTATGGGTAGATGTGGCTGCTCTGTTTATCTGTACATGACAGTAACACTTGAAACTTGGCGCTCTAACTGAAGCGCTGTTAACGTCTGCGTGCACACCGCGTGGCGTGAGAGCGCACCTGGATTTGAAATGTGCAGGGTAACAGTTCCTGCCTGTCCTGCTCGCTCCCAGCAGCGTGCTGATGGCAGACTGCAGCGAGTGGTTAGGATGGAGGGCGATCGAGTGTAAAGCAGGCGAGAGAGCAGGCGGAGCTTCAGCACTTTGGTTTTAATACCTCAGAAACACAAACAGCAGCACACACACAGTCCCAGATGTTCCTCACAGTACTGACAGCTGCACACCTGCCTCAGGTGCAGGTCAGCTGGGGACGGGGCTCAGCGCCGCAGTCGCAGAAAGAAGGCGTGGCGGCACTCTGCGCTGTCCACGGGGTAATATTTATCATAAAAGTCCAGGATGTACTCCTCGGCCTTGAAACCGAACTTCTGGTACAGCAGCATGGCGGGGTTGCTGGCCGACACGTGCAGCGTCACGTCCTTCCCCATACACGTCTGAAACACGCACAAACACACACGTTAGGATGGTCGCAGCAGCACGGACGCCCCTGACCCGCCCACCTGCAGTCGCACCTGGATCAGGTGGTAAATCATGAAGGTCCCGATGCCGGCCCGCCTCCACTCGGGGTGGACGAGCAGGAAGGAGATGTAGGCCTCGTTGTACTTTACGTCCGGCACCATGAAGCCGAAGCCCACCACCACCTTCTTGTAAAGGACGACCACGCTGAAGTCAGGGTACTGCAGGCACTCGGATAGATCCACACCTGTGGGAGGAGCAGACGGAGGTCTGAGCCACGGCTGGACGGCGCCACGGGGCGTAACGGGCAAGCGTGCTACCTGGCCAGAAGCTGTCGTGACACATGGCGTTGACAGAGGGGATGTGGTTTGGACGGACGTAGCAGTAGTCGATGGGAGCGTCGGGTTCAGGTGCCCAGCCCGGCTCCTTCCTGTGCGGGTACGCTCGGATCTCGGCCAGCAGCCGGAGCTTCGGCGGACGGCTCTCGTAGTCCCGCCTAGACAAAAGAAAAGAAAGATGGAGAACGCGGATGTGGACCTCCATAGGGCTGTTCCATATAACGATATAAAAACATCTATCGTTTGTTTCGTGGTGTCGCAAAATAAACTGTTTACGGTAATATTTTTCATGTTCTGATGTCACTGTAGTTATTATTCATTTCTTGAAGTTCTCTTTCTCTTATATTTAATATAACCACCACGGACGCACAAGCGCCTGGTTTTATGCGTTGTCGTTAGCAACAACGACGGCAAAACCATCGCATGTCCGCTTGTTTATTTTCCACATAAACCTTTCACAATAAAGCTCAAGATCCTGTTGAGACTTTTCAAAATAAACTGAATCACGTGAAAGATGCAGAGTGTTTACGGATGAGAAGCAAAAAAGAGCCGCCAGGTGCTAAAAAATAGACCTTAGACTCAAACGTTAGAGCAGGCTTCTCCCCGCAGCACGCCGTGTAATAAATACTCGCAAAGAAACGGCGCCGTTACAACTTATGTCTAAAAATGTATCGTTTCATGCATCTGTTAAAACACTCGACTCCAGCTACATGACGCGCAGCTGGAAACACTTCCTGCAAGTCGAGCTGCCCGAGATTCACAGAACTTACAGGAAATGTTACGTTTTTGTGATTTATATCGTTATCGGACGATAGCTGTCTTATATCGGGACGTGAGATTCTGGTCATATCGCACAGCCCTAGACCTCCACCTCGCAGGAAGCTCAGAGGACACTCCGACCACAGGTGTGGCTCTGACCCGGAGGTTTACCTGATGTAGGGTTTGAGGAGGCGGGAGGTGTACGGGCTCCTGATGGTCTGCTCCAGGCTTCCTTCGGCTCCCATCAGACGATGCCAGAAGGACACGGACGGCTGCTGGACGCCTCGCCTGCCGGAGACGCCGGTCTGTAAAAAACGGACAGGTGAAGCGAACAGTGTGAACGCTGCATCAGCTGCAGTGATTGGTGCACGCGGGCGCGTCACATGGACGGACAGGAAGTGTGTGCGTTACCTGGAAGCGATCGAGAATCCGCAGCTCCTGGCTGCTGGTACAGTACCTCCCTTTCACACCGCCGCCGATTTGTGCTCCCGCCTCCTGGGCGCCATAGATTCCTCCCACCAGGCTGAGGGTGGCGCTGACCACTCGGTCGATGTCCAGCAAGGGGTGCCTCCTCTGTCGTTTTATCTGGCGAACCAGCAACTTCCTGTGGAGGCGTTTAGCCTGCGGCGTGACGGCCAACGCGAGCGGGCAAGCGTCCAGCCTTCGCAGCAGCATCCTCTCCTCGTACAGACTGAGAGCGGCGTAGCGAGGGCTCTGGGCGTTGCCGGCAGTGCCGGCAGCATTCTCCGGATGAGTCGTCCTTCTGCGCTCAGGTCCCCCGCCACCGCCGCCTGCGGACAGCGGGGTGTCTTCACTTTGTCCTACGGGTTCTTCAAAGTCGTGGTCACGGCCTTCGTCTTCCTCGCTCTCTGCTTCACGCTTGATGTGAGGCGGTGGTGGGCGGAGCTTCTTGCGGGTGCCCAGGTTGGCACTGGCAGGCGGGATGTACTCGGTTCCCGGGTCGATCATCCCCTCCGCCTCCATCTCCTCATCATCTGAGTTGGAGGAAGCAGAACACGCCATCAGCGCTTACATCACATAAAACCACATGACCCTGCACCAATCAGGTGTTACCTCACCGTGGAACAACGCCTGTGGTGGCATGGCGTCAGGGATAAGGTCTGCCTCCGACAGCAGGCTGGGCGTCGCCGAATGCGAGGCTGGCGTTCCCGGGGCAGAAAAGTCAGGTGAAGGCGATGGCGTCGGGCTGGTGAGTGGCGTTCTGTCTGAGGAGCTGAGCGAAGAGAAGTCAATGACCTCGCCCTTCTCCAGGACCAGATCTGGGCGCCGCCCACCGCCTGCACCACGGCCTCCACCCAGTTTGACAGGCGTGGAGGCGGCGCTACGGTCCGTGTATCCGCCCGCCGCCTCCTTCTGGGCCCGCCGGATTTCTTTGGCCTCCTGAGTGCGCGAGCGTTTCTCCTTCAGCTGCATGGCGTTCTCCACGGGGTTCCGAGCTCCGCGTTTGCGCAGACCCTCCACGGTGATAATCGGGTCCAGCACAGGTTTGGACGCTGTGGGTAAATGGCGTCCAAGGTCAGAGGTCAACAGACACCGTCCAGTTGGGAGCCAGCATTCGATCGCGGCTTACCTTTAGTCTTTGTCACGGATTTGTCCACTTCTGGTCGCAGGGTCGGAGGTCGGTTGTGGACCAGCTTCCACCAGCCAGGCTCACCAAACTCCTGCGCTCCGGAGCGGAAGAAGGCGGGGCTTCCGACCGACAGGCAGCCCGCTACCGTGCTCCACCAGGTGGACGTCTTCTTCCTGCAAAGAAGAGCGCAACACGAACGTGAGCGCCGGCACGTTAACGATGGAGAGCAAAACTTTATTGTCCGTCTGCGACCGACCTCGAGCCCAGCAGGAAGTTCCAGTGTCGACCAATGAAAGCGCAGATGTCCTCTTTCCACCTGAAATAGCCCTGCCGGCCCGTCCCCTCCAGAGACAGGTTGTACATGGCCAACATCACCACCTGTCGCAGGAAGAAGCCGCCGTCAGCACGCCGCGTATCTGAGGTGTGTGTCTGTGTGTGTGTGGGCGGGGCTAAAGTCCTACCTGCTGCCAGGTGAGCCTCATCCTCTCAAAGCTCTCCTTGCCATCTTCGGAGCAGTCGGAGCAGACGAATTTGAAGAAGTTGTCTCCCTTCAGGTAGCTCGGCTGCTCGCCGCGGAGCTGAGCTGGGGACGATCACAGGTACAGAGTCAGCTGCTGCCGCACACCTGCTGGGGGTCTCCTAGGTTACCACCAGTGCCTGCTCTCAACTGATGAAGCTGCAGACGAGCTGGACTAACAGCTTCCTGTCTGGCTCCACCCACACCACATCAGACCTCACCTTTACTCTCATACCTGCTTACAGCACGGTCAGAGGTCACATTAGGGCTCATATCATGTGATTGTCCATCGCGTCATGTGACACTTAACCGAGAGCACGCTCACGCCGTGTTCTGGAGCTGGGCTAAACGGCGTTTGTGCACACGCGAGGAGGAGCTCGTGCCTGAAGGTGGGGCCACGTGGAGGAAGCTACCGCGCGCAGAGGTGCAGATTGCGCTTCAGAGTTCAGCGGGTACGACCGTTGATTCGCGTGACAGCTTTAATGAGCGCCATGTGAGACGGACCGGCCAGCACGCGGTGGGAGCACGAACGCAGCGGAGCGTCTGGATCACTTTTGTTCCCGCCATAACGCTCTCAGCATATCGTCCTACCCCGTAGCTACAACTGTGGTGTCGCCGGGAACCCACAGACTTGATTGCGTTGGGTTGTTATAGCAACAAGGCCGAGCATCCTGTGACATCGCTTGTGCGCGACATGAACGAGAACGAAGCAGGACGCCGAGGCGATGGCGTGCCTCCTGCTCGGTCTGCGGCGTTTTGTCAGACTCGTGGACTCCCGAAAGACTCGCTCTCATGACTCACAGAATGACACACCTGACCAGCCAATCGGTGGCATGCGGTCTGCTGATGTCACATTTTCAGATTGCTCGGCAGCAGGTAGCGCCACCTACTGGAGAAGGTAGTGACGTCGGTCACGTCAGAAACGGAGCGCTGCGATTGGCCAGCTCACCTGCGGGGATCCACTTGTGGCAGCGGTCGCAGTAGAAGGACATGTCCTCGCAGGCCCACCCCCCGTCGGTGTCCTCACCCACGTCACTGGTCAGGGAGTCGCCGCTCTGGTCATGTGACAGGTCCACAGAGCCCTGGTCCTCCGACTCAACAATCAGCAGCGTCTCGCCCTCCACCTCCCCCTCTTCCAGACCGTCCGACGCCGACGTGCAGGCTGCCTCGTCCTCCCCTCCCACCAGCTGCTCGCCACTGCTGTCCATCATCCTGCTTCAGGTACAGCACACCTGGGCAGGTGACCGCTGCAATCTACGCAAGAGCAGAAACATTACAGGTGACCCAGTCATAAGGAGACTCGGGAACGCGATAGCGTAGGTCCACGAGAGTGTTTACCTTTTCTCAGGTGTCCTGTGGGTGGAGCCTGGCCTCCCTGCGGCGTCTCTCCTCCTCCAGCTGTCGGGTCAGCAGCCGCTGCTCCTCCAGCATCCGCAGGTTCTCTTTCCTGCGCTCGAGCCGTTCCAGATCCCTGACCACGCCCTCACGCAGGCGCTGCACGACAAACACAAAGACCACTCATCGTTGATCAAGCTCTGGGGACATGTGAGCCCCGCCCTCATGAATCTCCACTGGTTCACTTACAGATCCTGCTTCTCACTCATTAATCCCTCAGTGCTCCGCCCCTCAGCACCTGTACACAGTCCGGTCTGCTTTCTGTCCCTTGCAACAGAACCCTCAAAGGTGGAGTCTCTCCCATAGGAGGAGTCGTCGTTCAACTTAAACACACAAACTTAAACCTTTGACCTTTTTGACTTGTGTTGCGAAGCATTCTTGGGTTTCTTGTAAGGTGCTGGAGAAAGTGATTATTATTGATCACCGATTACTGAAACAGGTGTCACAGGTGAGATGCCTCCAGCAGCTTCCAAGCTTTGTTCTCATGGTGCAAACACCTTAAACCCAGGTGTGGGATTTTCTGTTTCTTTGTTATTTAAGAGCAGGACTCGAGACCTCACAGAGGTCACACGACAGAAAACGCACCTCCAAAATAAAGGCACACCTGTAAGCGTCACAGAATCAGAAATGAAAAATCTGACCCCACTGCAGTTCTGTCAGTCACGTGTTCTGCACTCACCTGAGCTAAAGTTAACTCAGATAACGCCTGATTAGCTAACTGAGCCATAAATGTAAGGACTCATTGTTTACCTGCCAACTGAGTCTTTTATTTTGAAAAGCGTTGGAGGAAGCGGTTGTTGGCTGCTGTTTATCGTCATTATCGTGTTTATTTATTATTACTCTTTTAACGTCTGTGTGACGTCACCTGTGTCCGTTCAATTGAGTTTAACCACCACCTGTGCTTTAGCGTTAGCCTCGTTAGCCCCCGTGACCCGTTCCGGCACACGCAGGCTAGATGTTAGCCCGGCTTGCCCCGGCCCGGCTTACCTCTCTGTCCCAGGCCTGTTTGAGGTGCACCGCAGCCACGGTGCTCACGGTCAGAACCACGGACACTCCCAGGACCACCTTAGAGACCGCAGACATCACGCTGTCTCAGCTCCGGCTAACGGCGGGTAGCAGCGGGTAAGGTCTTCTTCTTCTTCTACGCTCACCTGAGCTACACCGCCCCCACCGGCCGGAGTGTGTGACACACACGCAGGCTGTGTCCCAATTCAGGGTCTGCACGCTTGAAGTACGCATTTTTTTTTTTTTTACTTTTTTTTTTTTGACACTGTAATTTTTATTGATAGTTTTGTCACAGTTTAAACATAGACATGTATTGCATTACAGGAGAAATAACCATGCAAGCACACAGTCAAAACAAACAGAACTAGTCAAGTCAAGTCAAGTCAAGTCAACTTTATTTGTCAATTCTGCCACATGTACAGGACATACAGAGAATAGAAATTTCGTTACTCTCAAACCCTAGTGATTAAAAAATGCAAATAAAATAATTAAAAAGTAAAAATTTAAATAAATACAATATAATTTTACGTATAACAAAAAAAAGCTATGCAATATACAATATTCAAGTAAGGAGGCATAGTAGTGCAAATAGGCAGATAGTGCAAATGGAGATTTAGTAGTATGCGGTAAGAGATAGTGTAACAACAAAGTCTTATGAGGTAATGGCAGTCCAATGCTCCACAAAGTGAACTAAAGCGAACAAAAGGTGTGGGTGCCAATTCTAATCAACTACCGCAGGGGTGTCAAACTCAAATACACAGTGGGCCAAAATTCAAAACTGGAACAAAGTTGCGGGCTAACACTAATATTTATTGAAAAAAAAAAAAAATCTTCCTCTAGATATAAGAATGAATCTTTTCTTATGGACTCAAACAAGTTTTGCTGAAAAACTGAATATGGAACAAGCAAAGCTTAATACTAAACAATATATATATTAGCTGTATAATACCAGTAGGCCAGCTCTAATAGTAATTTGGTATGGCTTCGCGGGCCAAATGTAATTAGGCTGCAGGCCAAATTTGGCCCGCGGGCCAGAGTTTGACACCTATGAACTACCGTATGCATGCCTGCCTTTACTCCGCAGCATACATACTCCAGCTTAGATACGTACTTTTATACGGGCATGCATCAATAGATATACAGAGTTATAGACCTTAAATGTTTTGTTCGTTCATTAATTTTCCTTGGTGCCATATAATGTCCACTTCTCCCACTTAGCAACGAAAATATCTTCCTTTAATCTGAGAATGTAAGTCATTTTTTCCATTGCATAGATTTCTCCAACAATATTTAACCAGTCTTTTGAAGAAGGCGGATCCAGTTTGTACCAGTTTCTTGTTATAGCTTTCTTTGCAGCTATCAATAGGATTTTTGTCAAATACAAGTCGTCGTACAGAACATACTCTTTAATATTTCCAAGATATACAGTTTTAAAATTGTGTGGTAATTGATAGCCCAAGATATTGCCTATTACAAGAGTCACGTTCTTCCAAAAATTATGCAGTTTCAGGCACTCCCAAAACACGTGCGTATGGTGTGCTTCCATGTTACCACATCTTCTCCAGCATGGCAAACTGTCTTGAGTCTGTTTACTTTTGATTTTTGGTGTAATATAGAATCGAGTAAGGTGTTTCCATCCAAATTCTCTCCAGCATCTTGAGTTAGTCGTTGTGTTCTGGGTTTCACACATATCTAACCATTCCTCAGTTGAGATATCAGTTTTTATTTCCTGCTCCCATTTCTTTTTTATGTATTCAGTTGATGTTGCCGTGTTCTCTCTTAGATTTTTATATAGTACAGAAATTTCCTTGAATTGGAGGCCCCTGTATGATTTAATTATACAATTCAGGATGCCATAAGACTTACGCGAACTTCGTAATTGAAGTACGCATTTTAAGTGCGGTTACGTCACCGCCACGCGACGACGGCTGTCCCAATTCGAAGTGTACTTCAAATGCATACTCCAAATGCGCCCTCGATTTCCCCAAATACCAAGCGTGGTCCGGTGCCAAGGCTGGACTGGGACAAAAAATCGGCCCGGGCATTTTGACTAGAGACCGGCCCACCAGGATAAAGATTGAAAATGTGACGTCATTCAGGGGTAAAACCGCAAAGGATTCTGGGAACTTGTGGCAAGCGGTACTAGCGCATGCAGGCTTTCAATTGAACTCAGTTACACAGCGATAAAAAGAAACACAAAAAATGGCAAGAAGCTGTTGTATTATTAACTGCAATAGCCGGTCGCATGACAGCCACGGGAAGCCGACGGGTAAAGAGATCGTTTTTTTTATCGGATTATGTCTTGAAGAGAATTTTTTTAAGCCATGTTTCCAAGTAAGAACCGACGGATGGTCTGGATATACCAAATATAACGTCCCAGAACACTCCAGCTCACATGTTAGTCTGCTCCGAGCATTCCCACAAAGGTCAGTGTTTTGTAGTAGTTAATATGTCATTTTTCTTAACATAATTGGTGATATAGGTTACAAGCAAGTCTGGCGCTGAACAGAAATTGTGGCGCTATGCTCCTTTGTTTATTGTGCATAAATAGTGAATTGTCCTGACACAATATTGCGTTTCGCTTCTGTTATTACCATGGTACACTGACAAAAACATATACTTTTATTCACAGGATAAAACAGTTGTTTTGTATCACTAATTGTCCAGTACGATTACAGCATACAATATTATTGTCACTGCTACATTTCTGTGATGCTACCAGAAATTATTTCCACTACTAATTAATTACCGTTGAGCTCAAAGGTTATATTAATAAACGGTTAACGAATGTGTATTTATGACGACGATTTGTGAGACTGGTAAACTTACCTTTGTTCGTACGATGGTCTTTCGTTCTACACGGTGCATTTCAAGGTCCTGCACCCATCCGTCGGTAAACTGTACCTGGGCTTGTTGCAGTGACCTGAAGTTACTAAACTTCATGAGTGTATGCACTCACTCCAAGAACCGTATGATTATAAATATGAGTGTGGTGAAAGTTGGGCAGCACGCTAACGTCTTTTGTCCACTCTGTGTGCTCGTAAGGGTCTGACCCTTTCACTCCTTTGATTTTTCCTCGTATCTTTTCTTTGTCTTTTCGTCGAGTCTGTCTTTGTACGGACCGGCATTGTTCTCCTTTTGTTTTGTACATTCCTTTTTTGTGCGGCAAAGAAAAAACAAGAAGGTATTGGAACCGGAGAATGAACGTTTTGCGGTGCTGCAAATGCTTGCATTTGATGCGGTACTTGGATTGTTTTGCCACTAATTCCCGGCATGCAATGCGCGAAAATCACGTGATTGCTAAACAAGGGGGAGGGTGCATCCGGCCTCCTCGGCTGTAATTGGTCCAGCCCAGAGTCGATCATGACCAATTGGCCAATCCAACACCTTTCATTATATATACCCTTCCTAAAAATAAATAAATAAATCCATCGGCCCATAAAACCAAAAAATCGCCAGCGGCCCACCGGGCAAATGCCCGGTATGCCCGATGGCCAGTCCAGCTATGTCCGGTGCACGCTTCGTGGTCCCATATATCCCACAATTCATAGCGCGGCGGTGGGTGTGGATAATTTTGCCGCAAAATACGGCAGAAGGGAGCGGCCGAAGAGGTTTTTTCTTTTTTTTTCCCAAAACTTTATTGAAATTATAAAGCGAACAGTCAGTCATTCCAGTTCAGTTTGTACAGTAGAAATACAAGGCAAATAAGAGTAACAATATACAGTACAATGAAATAAGAAGGATAAATAAATAAAGGATAAAAAAAGAAAAAAAAGGGGGGAATGTGACAGACTTCATAACAACTTTGTACTTGAAAGTTGTGACAGCTCATTCCTTAAACATGTCTGAATGAATTTCAATCAATGATAAACCTTTTTTATTGGAAGTTAATTTAAGAGAGTTTAAGTAATATTCAATTTAAATCAAAAACAAATTAAATGATGGGGTTGAGTCTTGAAATTTACATTTATGTATGTGGAATTTCCCTAATAAGATGGAGCGGCCGAAGAGTGAACTGTCAAAAGTACTGAATATGACGTCACTTATTTATGTGCGAATGTTTAATAATTAAAGTCAGTCATATATCCACAAACACAACAAGCTGAAAGTCAGTGATATATATATATCTCATAATAATCTGACAATACTATAATATTGGCCATATTATATTTACATTACCACAGTGAGATGGCTTTAGTCTCATGAACAACATCAGCTAATTGTTATTTACTAGCTAATCTTAAATGACTGTTCAGCACAGAAATGAAGCCCAACAATCATGTTTTACAGTCCCGTGGTCTCAGCCTCAGATACTCAACTAAAGTGATGTCATGACAAAAATGAATGACCAACAAAACATTTTTCTCCTTCATTTCTGTCACACAAAGCTGTATGTAACGTGTCTCGCGGTTAGTATCATGGTTGCTAGGCAACCTGAACAGCGCGACGAAGCGTATACCGTCCCATTTCACAAGCCTCTCACTTCCGCACTTCTCGTACTTATAGTACGCACCGTACTTCAAGCGTGCAGACCCTGAATTGGGACACAGCTACTGACTCGCGTCAAAGAACCAAAGAAAAATAGCCAAAAATGTTCGTTTGTTTCTATTTTAGGTGAGAACCAGGACCTCACCTGTCCTCCCTGTGTCACACTTGCAAGGTGTGTTAGTGTGTTGTGAAGTACCTCCTGTCTCCTTTCCTCACCTCCTGCTGAGGACTTAGGAAAAGAGAAGTGGAACGACCTCACACTCTCTCCTTGGCGGTGTGAGGATGTCCGCCGTGTTGAAACTACAACGAGCAGATGGACTACAAAGGCGTTGGTGTGGTGTTAGGGAAACATGTATTTCTTAACTGCAGAGGCATGATAACCACAGGAGAATGATGAGGGTAGAATTGGGAATCAGGGGGAACTCAGGTTTGAAAAGGTGGTTGACTGGCTAGGATGTCATGAACGGAAAGGAGTGGTTCTTCGGTTTCTGAGAAGAACGGGGTTGTTTAAGAGGATTTAAAGAGCTAAGTGCAGTCTAAGTAACACCAGAGGGTGGCAGTAATGCAACTCCGATGGATGCAAGCTGCCGTTAAACTGGAGGAAGAAGAAGAAGACTACAAACACGCATCGTCCTCTGTCTCAGCGTGTTCTGTTGTTTGGTGGCGGTCATATAAACAAGAACAGCCGGTGTAAATGTCCTGCACCGCAGAGGCGGGAATTTTAAAGCCGGAGGAACATTTAGGGTCCGATTTACTGGCTCACAGAGACAAACAGAGTCTGTGCTGACAGCTGTGAACAGCAGCACTTTGGGCCTTATGCATGTGTTTGCTTCACTCCCAGGAGAGAATTTTAAACGTCGCTTCAAACTCTGTCACACACAGGTTACCTGATGGTTTGGTTCACGTAGGTTCCACAGGTGAGCCACCTGCTGCTCCTTGGCAGGTGAGGTGCAGTATTCCGGTGTTGGTCAAAGGAGCTTGGAAAGAAAAACGTCTGGACTTCTTCAAGTTGCTTGAAGACGTTTCACCTCTCATCCGAGAAGCTTCTTCAGTTCTAAGGTCAAATGGTGGAGAGTCCCAGATATAAACCTAGTGGGAGTTTCCCCCCACAGAGGGACAAAGGACCCCCTGATGATCCTCTAATCGCCTGAGCCAAGGTGGGAAACTGGGTGTGGGTCCCAATCAGCCAGGGTTTCGGGTGAGCTCATTGTGAAACCTGGCCCCACCTTATCATGTGATGTCCTGAGGTCAGATGGCCCAGGATGTGAGTGGGCGTTAAGGCGTCTGGGAAGGATCTCAAAACTGGATTATAGATGGCAGACAGTTGGTGTCGTAAACCCCGCCTCTGTTCAAAGATGGTCGCTCACAGTGGACATAGATGCTTCTTTCACTCCTCTTTCAAACCATCTGTCCTCTCTGTCCAAAATGTGAACATTGGCATCCTCAAAGAGTGACCTTTGACCTTCAGACGCAGATGGACTGCTGAGTCTTGTCCTGTGGAGGTGGCTCTTCTGTGTTGTGCCATGCGCTTGTGAAGTGGCTGTTTGGTCTCTCCGATGTAGAGGTCTGGGCATTCCTCGCTGCACTGTACAGCAAACACCACATTGTTAAGTTTGTGTTTTGGAGTTTTGTCTTTGTGATGAACCAGTTTGTGTCTGAGTGTGTTGCTGGGTCTGAAATGCACCAGGATGTCATGCTTGGAGAAAACTCTCCTGAGTTTCTCTGATACACCGGCTACATAGGGGATGACAATGTTGTTGCGTCTGTCTTTCTTATCCTCCCTCGCTGGTGTCTGATCTTCTTTTCTGTGCCTCTTTGCTGACTTTAAGAACGCCCATTTAGGATAGCCGCACGTTTTGAGTGCTTCCTTTACATGTGTGTGTTCCTTCTTTTTCCCTTCAGGCTTAGAGGGAACATGTTCTGCCCAGTGGTGTAGGGTCCTGATTACTCCAAGTTTGTGTTCCAGAGGGTGATGGGAGTCAAACAGGAGGTACTGGTCCGTGTGTGTGGGCTTCTGGTAAACTTGCCGTTCTCTTCAATGTGCACAGCGCAGTCCAGGAAATGCAAACAGTCGTCCTCTGTGTCTTCCTGGTGAACTTTTTTATCCACAGCGTTAATGTGCGCAGTGAAGGATTCCACTTCTTGTGTTTTGATTTTGACCCAGGTGTCGTCTACGTACAGTGGCCTGCAAAAGTATTCGGCCCACTTGAACTTTTCCACATTTTGTCACATTACAGACACAAACATGAATCAATTTTATTGTGGAATGGAATCATGTATGATTTTCATTCCACTTCTCACGTGTGCACCACTTTGTGTTGGTCTTTCACGTGGAATTCCAATAAAATTGATTCATGTTTGTGGCTGTAATGTGACAAAATGTGGAAAAGTTCAAGTGGGCCGAATACTTTTGCAGGCCACTGTATCTGTACCAGTGGCTGGGTACTCTCCCTTTAAAAGAGCCAAGAGCCTTTCTTTCCACTTCTTCCATGCAAAGGTTGGCCACAATAGGTGACACGGGGGAGCCCATGGCACAGCCATGCTTTTGTCTGTAGAAACCCTCGTTGTATTTGAAATATGTAGTGGTGAGGCAGGGGGGTCATCAGGGGGTCCTTTATCCCTCTTTGGGGGGAAACTCCCACTAGGTTTAAATCTGGGACTCGCCACCATTTGACCTTAGAACTGAAGAAGCTTCTTGAATGAGAGGTGAAACGTCTTCAAGCAACTTAAAGAAGTCCAGACGCTTTTCTTTCCAAGCTCCTTAGACTACAGGGAGTGCAGAATTATTAGGCAAGTTGTATTTTTGAGGAATAATGTTATTATTGAACAACAACCATGTTCTCAATGAACCCAAAAAACTCATTAATATCAAAGCTGAATGTTTGTGGAAGTAGTTTTTAGTTTGTTTTTAGTTTTAGCTATTTTAGGGGGATATCTGTGTGTGCAGGTGACTATTACTGTGCATAATTATTAGGCAACTTAACAAAAAACAAATATATACCCATTTCAATTATTTCTTTTTACCAGTGAAACCAATATAACATCTCCACATTCACAAATATACATTTCTGACATTCAAAAACAAAACAAAAACAAATCAGCGACCAATATAGCCACCTTTCTTTGCAAGGACACTCAAAAGCCTGCCATCCATGGATTCTGTCAGTGTTTTGATCTGTTCACCATCAACATTGCGTGCAGCAGCAACCACAGCCTCCCAGACACTGTTCAGAGAGGTGTACTGTTTTCCCTCCTTGTAAATCTCACATTTGATGATGGACCACAGGTTCTCAATGGGGTTCAGATCAGGTGAACAAGGAGGCCATGTCATTAGTTTTTCTTCTTTTATACCCTTTCTTGCCAGCCACGCTGTGGAGTACTTGGACGCGTGTGATGGAGCATTGTCCTGCATGAAAATCATGTTTTTCTTGAAGGATGCAGACTTCTTCCTGTACCACTGCTTGAAGAAGGTGTCTTCCAGAAACTGGCAGTAGGACTGGGAGTTGAGCTTGACTCCATCCTCAACCCGAAAAGGCCCCACAAGCTCATCTTTGATGATACCAGCCCAAACCAGTACTCCACCTCCACCTTGCTGGCGTCTGAGTCGGACTGGAGCTCTCTGCCCTTTACCAATCCAGCCACGGGCCCATCAAGACTCACTCTCATTTCATCAGTCCATAAAACCTTAGAAAAATCAGTCTTGAGATATTTCTTGGCCCAGTCTTGACGTTTCAGCTTGTGTGTCTTGTTCAGTGGTGGTCGTCTTTCAGCCTTTCTTACCTTGGCCATGTCTCTGAGTATTGCACACCTTATGCTTTTGGGCACTCCAGTGATGTTGCAGCTCTGAAATATGGCCAAACTGGTGGCAAGTGGCATCTTGGCAGCTGCACGCTTGACTTTTCTCAGTTCATGGGCAGTTATTTGGCGCCTTGGTTTTTCCACACGCTTCTTGCGACCCTGTTGACTATTTTGAATGAAACGCTTGATTGTTCGATGATCACGCTTCAAAAGCTTTGCAATTTTGAGACTGCTGCATCCCTCTGCAAGATATCTCACTATTTTTGACTTTTCTGAGCCTGTCAAGTCCTTCTTTTGACCCATTTTGCCAAAGGAAAGGACGTTGCCTAATAATTATGCACACCTGATATAGGGTGTTGATGTCATTAGACCACACCCCTTCTCATTACAGAGATGCACATCACCTAATATGCTTAATTGGTAGTAGGCTTTCGAACCTATACAGCTTGGAGTAAGACAACATGCATGAAGAGGATGATGTGGACAAAATACTCATTTGCCTAATAATTCTGCACTCCCTGTACGATGACCTGGATGACTGAGAACCTTCACAGACATTCTGGTGTTGGAGGTGATGGTTACAGACGGGTGAGAGCAGCACTGAGCCGTACGTTCATTAAGTATGAATAGAAAAGCTGCTGCTTCTATTTATTATAGTAGAAACCAGCTCAGATTACAGAGAGAAAATGAACCAGGCCCAGGTTTCAGTGACCGCTGCCCCCACCTGAGCTGGATAACCTTTGAACCTCACTGCCACAAAATCAAAACTGTCACCTTCATCTCTGGAATATTTATTATTTTAATATTGTGCATCTATTAATAGAAACGCGGAAGCTGCACACATCCGTTCCCTCGGAGTTTAATGTGCTCCACAAATTGCACACCGGACGGTTTGTCAGGCATACGTGTGATATCAGCACAGCTCCACAGCACCCCCTAGTGACCGCCAGCCGCGGGCTGCCCTCAACACCCGCTGAACCGTGACGTGCTGCTCAGGTGTGGCACGGAGTGAAACGGGCTGATGTGATTGGTCAGAATCAGCCGGAGTTCAGCTAAATCTCAGCGCAGGCCGCTGCCAGCACTAGCAGCCCAATATGAATAGTGATCGTTTATTAACCCTTTATCTGTCTGGGAATCACAGCTGACCTTTGGCTCCGCCCTGACACAGGTGCGTGAACCGGAAACGTGTAATGAGACAGGATGCGTGACGCACAGCAGCGTGTGAACTGCAGCGCTGTGAGGGAACCCTGTGATCACGGAGCTGAACCTGCTAAAGCTGCGGTCCTGAACTACGTATAAACTGTATAAAAGGGGTCACAGCACGAACATGCAAACATGGAGGGAGCATGCTCTTTGAACAGCTCCTCCTCCTCCACCATGCCTCAAAAGATGTGAAAGTGGTCACATGACCACGCCGGGCACTTAGAACTTGAGCTGTCACACCTGAGGCCACCTTTATCTAACATTACCACGTCCTCCTCCTGCCTGTGGGTGGAGGGAGGCCCAGATGCTTCACCTTGCATCCAACTCAGGGGGAGTCCCTGGTACGTGCCACTTAGTGAGGTCGTGACCTTTGAGGCGGTCCTGAGAGTCGTTGACTCGACTGTCATGTGACTCTTTGGAGTAGAAATGGCAGTTTATTCCACCTCTGAGGTGGAGGCCTACACAACCAACCATCGGCAGGTGATTAACGCTCACTCACACCACCTGTGAAACAACTGAATTCAGCTCAGATCTTCTCACGCCTGATTGGCCGATCAAGTCGGGCCAGTCATATCTGAGCATGCTCACCACGGGTATTATAGCTTTTACCCCTCAGCTGTAGAAGACGTCATCCACAGAGAGGTGAGGCAGGGTGGAGCGGGTGGAGATGAGTGTGACAGGAGAGCAGCAGGAGTCAAACTGAAGGTTTGGAGGTGGAGGCAGATGGAGTAAAATCTAAACTTCATATTTAACGTTTAGGCGGCTCCGATTTCAAAGTCCAACATCTGTAAACATCTGTAAACATGAATGTGATTAAAATAACAACAGACTGGAATCAGCAGATGGAGCTCGATCCATGACGGTCACTCAGCCGGTTCAGGTGCAGCAGGAGGGGAGGAGTCTGTGTCCCAAAACGGCGGCCGCATCCTCCAGAGGACCCGGCCTTCGTGGTCTATGTGGGCCGGGTCCTTTGAAGACCGAGAAGGTCAGAAGTGCGAGGCTGTGAAATGGGACAGTCTCGCCTTCAGATGAGCGTCACCGCGGTCTCGGTGGAGTTTAATAAACTCGGCCGTCTGCTCCTTGCTGTCTAAAATATAACAGGACACTGGAGTAAACTCTCGACCGTCTCACACTGCTGTTTAATCAGTTTTCTGTTCGACGTTATTGTGAAAACCACCCGGGGGATTAATAAAGTTTTATTTAATCTAATCTAAGCTAATAACTTTAATCTCAGCCAAACCGATTTACTCACGAACAAATAAAACACCGAAAAAAGCCAAACAATAACATTTTTAAGTTATCTGAGTGGCTCATATATCATGTTTAACCTGAGTAGCGAAAGACAGCGGGGGTCTGAAAAGGATGAAGCCGGGTGTCCGCTGCTCTCACCGGGTTGAGTGACCATTGAAACCCCCGGTCAGCTATCGAGCGGGTGGTCTAACAGACGTCTCCGAAAACGTCGGCGCACTTTTGCAAATATGTGATGTCTTGATAAAAACAAGCAGATATTTGATGTTTACGCAGCTACGTTCTCACCTGAAAATATGTTCAAAGTTTATTTTGTGACCCAGAAAGATTAATAAGAGTAATATTAAAAACTTAGTAGCGGCCGCCATTGTTGGAAACTGGAATTGGCTGGGCCGCGCTATGAATCCTGGGATATGGTGGGCCACGAAGGACACACCCGACCCATCCTTCAAATTCAGGGAAATGAAGGACGCATTTGTCGGCCACATTTGAAGGAGTTGACGAATTGGGGACAGCCTTCGTCGCCTGGCTGTGACGTAATTGGCCTTCAAATGCGGCCTCCGAAGGATTCAGCCGACGTTTTGGGACACAGCTCCAGAGACAACAGCTGACGTCCACGGTCTGTTACCATGGTAACTGACTCAGAGTTTCAGTTAACCCTAAAAGTGTTTATGAGACGCGCTCGCTTCATACCTGCCATGCGCTCACTTCTCCTGCCTCAGGTGTTTCAGGGCAGATCCATGTTCAGGTGTGACAAACAGAGAGCACGAGAGCACGGATGAAATCAGTTTTATTGATCAGGAACATAAATAAGACGAAGGTGTCACTGTACACAAACCAAAGTCCAAATAAATAAGAGTCACAGCAATAAATTAAAGCAGGACGTGGACGACAGACTGCAGTTCGATGGCTATTTACACTTGTTTTTACACAGTTTGTCGCTTGCTTCACGCCTCGCTTCACGCCTCGCTTCACATTTTTCTTCTTCACATTTCAGGAATTTTATTTTTAAAAAAAGAAAAAACAAACAGCACGAAGCAGCGGCTCGCTTCCAGAAACCTTCGAGTCCCATTTTTCCACACAAACAGTCCCAGGGCTCCCGCAGGCTGTGACCGCCGAAGCCCCCGAGCTCGCGTTTGGTTCTGCCGGGTCTGTGCGGCTCCGGTCGAACTTCAGCCTCTCTTTCTGAAAATGATTCTACGCCGGTGCCCTTACACAGACAGGAACAGGAAGCAGGTCGTTTCCTGCGAGCTGCCGAGCTGAACCTTGAGGATCAGGCTCGACTCCACCTTCAGGTTCATCTGTGTACAATCATGGGCGGAGCGGCGGGGAACATCAAACAGAACACGACACCCAGACACGAACGCTGCAGAGCTCCAGCATGCAGCCGCCCGCCAACGCCAGCGAGCCAGCGGCTGCAGCTTTCATAGTCCAGCTCCGTGTCCGCACACGCACACACACACACACACACCTGGCAAACAAAATCTGATGTAAACATTGTTTTAGAAAAAAAGGAACAAAACAAAACACACCTGAGACTAGCTCCTCCCCATTCTGTCGCTAAGCACTTATGTTACTCTGCAGAAGCCACACCCCTTGACCTGTCTTTGTGATGATGTCACCACCAGCCAAGTCAGTTGCAACTTGATGTTTTCTACATCCCTCCACCGGGAGGCAGATCGGCACCACGACCACATGGAGCGTGAGCTACGAGCCTGCTCACCTCTGACAGCCGAAGACACAATCAGGTGTAAATCAACTGGTTAACCAGACGACTGGTTAACCAGACCACTGGTTTCACCACTGCGTCCCTGTGGCGTGGCCCTGCTAGCATCACATGCAAAACAGGGGAAAGTGCTAGCTTAACTAAACCATCACCTCTTCATTGTTGTGCGGTTTCAGACCATTTAGTCTTCATTTAACAGAATGCGAACCCCGGGCTAGCAGGCTAGCGCTGTGTTAGCCTGCGTGCTAACAATTAACAGTGCATCATTCCTATGTGTCTGAGTTGTGTGCTTGAAGCTAACAATGACTCAGCAGTTCTGTCCTGGTTCTAAACCAGCCGTCGGTGTGAACTAGAAGCTAGGAGTAAGTTCAACTTTACACAGCTTCATCCCTGCTAACGAGCTAATCAGGTGAGTTTTATTAACTGGAGCCAGAGCTAGGCTAACACTGCACTATCGGGACGACAAACTAAGTTATTAGCTTTAAAGACACGAGCTAACAGGACAAAGGGTCAGTATCTTTTTTCATGGACTGAAACATCCTGATTATTAGTCGCTTGCTCTAGCTAGCCGAGGGTTAGCTTCAGTCAGATAAACCCAGCTAATTAGCTAAAAACAGTCATTATAATATGATCATTAGCATGAAATAAACAGTGATTATTTGTTTGATGGACCAGCGGCACATCTAGGAAGCTGTGGCTCATTATTGGATGGAGGGAGCTCGTTGTACCGCGGCAGAGATGAAACCATCGATTCGCACCAGTCGGACTCTATCTAAAACTTTATTGATGCGCGTAGAGACCGAGACGGCATGATTATATGTTTCTAAACTTTTGTACGAAAGTGAAAGAAAAAAAATGCTGAACTGATTCTACAGTAGATGGATGGCATTTTCATCAACGCCTGGTGAACCCTTTGTGATGTAGTCTGTTTATAAGGAGCTAACACAGACAGACGGACAGCACACATCCTTCAGTACCTCCAACTTCAGGTGTTCAGGTAAAAACATCCCGACGAAAAGCGCTGCTCTTCTTCATCTACCCGAAGTCGAACTACCTGCTGCTGAAAGTCATCACAAAGTTCATCCCACCTCTGAAAAGAGTTCAGATTGCTAAACCTACACAGACACAAACATCCCTGTTCCCTTTGTCAGGTGTTCATGATTTAAGGTAGTTCAGGTGAACTCAAACCAGAAAAGAAAGCATTGTTGCATGGAGAGTTGTAGTCCGACGGCGAGGAGCGGTCCAACTGAAGCCAGCAGGCGAGAGGAAGTTTAACATGTTCGCTCGGCAGCACAATCCGGCAATGAATGACATCGTCCAAAGGTGCGACGGTTTAATCCAGACTGCACTCCTAACAGCATGCAGGTACAAAAACTAAAAAAACAAAAGCCCCACACTCCAAGGTGATTCGCTGAATGTACTGGCATTCAGAGCCACAGAACGGAGGCGAGGACGGGCCAGCAGAGAAGAGGGATGACGATGCGTCTGCGTAAGCGAGGTTTCTAACACTATGAGAACTGGCGGTTGGCGAGTTGTTTAACGCTCTGATTCTGGAGTACGGTGATGACGCAACAGGCGCTCACTATGCGGAGAAAAAAAGACAGCGTCAGCATCAGCTTGGACCCCTGGAGGGGTCGGGTTCAGGTGACCCGTAGTGGGATCAGAAATCAAGACACGAGTGCGAACAAAGAATCCAGCCCAGGCACAAGTTTTTAAAACCCACCCACCCAACCCAAGAAAAAGAACTTTTGGCTTTGTGGTTATATACAGTGATTTCCTGTGGACACAGTTTGATGTCCATTAAGGATCCACAGGCGTGCAGGACTGGATGTTGGCGACCCGGCGCCGGCATCAAAGGTCAGGGTCAAGTCTTCAGGCCAAGAGGGGGTGGAGCTAACCGTGAATCTACTGTACAAGTGTTTATGGGTGTAGTGATTTTCCAGTCAGCTTTATCTGTAACTGTTGTGTGGGTATGACCCTCTACTAGCTCCGCCCCCTTCCTCTAGCACCACCCCCAGCTACTGGTGCACTTCGTTGGCGATCAGACTGTCCTCCCCTGACTGGAAATCCGCCTCATTGATGCTGTTCCCTCCATTCAGCATCTCCTCATCCTGCGATGACCCTCGGTCCTCCTCGCTGCTCCCTCCGCCAGGCTCGTCCGAGTTGGGGTCCTGGAGGACCTGGGCGATGTACATCTGCTGCTGCTGCTGCTGGAAGGAACATAAAAACAGGTCAACCACCAGGAAGAGACACGACCACAAAGAACTGTGACGTGATCCGATTTCTATAAAAACGTGTTGTTTGCTATCTTCTTGATGCATGCTCAATCATCCAGGTGAGTAAATCTCCAAAAGTCAATTCTGATTGATTGTTGATTCTCAACAACCACTGATCAAAGACCATGGGTACCATTCACAGAGAGTTGGGGAATGGCAGGTTAGCCTTCTTAGACTGTGAGATTTCCATCAGTAATGGGGGACATCTACAAGCTGACGTGTACAGTAAACCTACACATACAGATCAGTATTTAAGGTTTGACTCCCATCATCCACTGGAGCATAAACTGGGCGTCATCAGGATGCTACAACACAGAGCGAACACCATCCCCACTGACACAGCAGCCAGGGAGGCAGAAGAACATCAAGAAGGCCCTGAGTAAATGTGGTTATCCCAGCTGGACTTTTGTCAAAGCTGGGAAGGCGCCAAAAGAAAGCTCCAGCCGATCCAGGAGAGAAGGACAACCGCTGCCCAAGTGAAAACCTGTAGTGATCCCGTACGTGTCAGGAGTATCAGAGCAGCTGAGACGCATTTTTTCTAAACACCGCGTCTCTGTGGCTTTTAAACCCCAAAACACGCTGCGCCAAAAATTGGTCCACCCCAAAGATCGGGTCCCCCGACACAAACAGAGTAACATAGTGTACGCTGTTAAGTGCAGGAGGATTGGCAGGATTTATACATCAGGGAAACCAAACAACCTCTGGCTACAACACAGAAGAGCCACCTCGTCAGGCCAGGACTCTGCAGTATATTCACACCTACAGGCCAGTGGACACTCTTTCAATGATGAGGATGTAACATCCTGGACAGGGAGGAACGCTGGTTTGAGGGCGGAGTCAAGGAGGGAAAGACCATCTCTGAATCAAGGAGGGGCCTAAGGGTACATCTGTCACCATCTTACAATGCTGTGATTGCAGCCATTCCCCAACTCTCTGTGAATGGGACTCATGGACATTGATCAATGGTCATGAGAATTTGCATAATTAAGATTAAGGAGCTGACCTCCCAGCCCATTGTTCCTTCAGTGGGCTGGTTTCAGTCATTATGCAAATGTCCTGTTTATGAGATTGAAACCTGCAGTCAGCTGAGACTGAAGAAGTCACCTGATGAGTGACGAAACGTTTCTCTCACTGAAAACGTCCAGATGAACAGAATCAACTTTTGGAGTGTTGTTTGCTAGTTGTGATTCATAAAACTTGTGTATCTCAACAAGTAGGGAACCATCGGTAACTTAGGTTCAAGGTTTTCTAGAGAACTAGAAAGAATGTTTTATTAGCTTATGGATAAAATCAAGAACTACAAATCTGTTCTCCCTTCAGTGCAATGATTGAGAGACAAGTTAAATAAGGTAAGAGCAGATCTTTGAATTTGAGCTTGGTGCTTTTTGAACCTTTCAGTGTTTTATGAGCTGTACAGGAGGATCAGTCCAGGAAAGGCATTCTGATAAAATCTCACACCATCTCCTAGTTTGTCTTAGTTTTGGTTTGCTTTGGTGAGTCTGCCTGACTTTCTGGGCCCACAGACTCAAACAGCTGTGAGTGTGTCTAAGGCGGACTAACCGAAGGCCTCAGCGGCCCCGATCTCCGGCGGTACTGAGACCCGTTTGATGAAAACCTGGGGGAGTGGTTTGTTGCAATCCCAATAAAGACAACATGCGTCACCTGAGATTTGGTGGTGGGTGAGGACGAGGGACGAGCTGGACGTCCGTTCTCGACAGCGTCCACGTCGTTCTCCTTTGTGTCGATCTGAAATGGAGATGCTCGGAATAAGACGCTGGCGTTCACACACTGCACACTAACCTTCACTGCTTCACTGCACTGCTGTCGTACCTTGTAGTTGTGAGCGCTGAGGTACTTGAAGTGTCCGAAGCAGACGTGAGACAGACAGACCACAATGGTGACGATCAGCACCACGAGCGTGAACATGGAGGTCGGCGTGTCGAAGCCTGAGAGCACATTAGCAGTTAGCTATGGTCAGCAAATAACAACTTCCTGTCGCAAATACTAACACATCGTTTTTTTAGTTCTGCTGGATTTAAAACAGCTCATCCTTTCACCGAGGGTGTGGTTAACTTCACTAAAGGAGTCACCTCAGAAAACTGCCTCACGTTACCCCGGATTTATCGCCTATTTGTATCCGACCAGGTGAGAGTGAGGTTGAACCATGACCCACAAATGTCCTCTGAAAACACCGGGCAATCAGATGTGAGGACAAGTATGGTTAACCACATTTACTCGGCGATGCTATCGAACGCCATCCACGGAGACGACATCTTGTTATCAGGGTGATAATAGCCAGTACCCACTGGCAGGACTGTCAGACCCCCCCCAAAACGATAGAAACATTTAAAAAAATCCCCCCCCGCCAGAGTTTTACTTGGTCTTGGTCTCGACCTCGACGGACTTTGGTCTTGGTCCCGCTGTCTCCCTCTTGCTGTCTGAGATCGACATAGTGGTCGGAGATTTGGAGTCAACAGTATCCATGACACACAACGAGAGTGCTTAGAGAGCGCTTTGCAGTGAATCAGAAGAGTCGACTCCCATTGAGCGAGAGCCGGCAACTCAATTAATTTCCCTCCATATTGTGGCCAATCACATGCGAGGATATAGGATAATATCATTATGTGAAAAACAGAGAGGGTGATGGACGTGACGGTCACGTGGAGCGTGCGTCTGTCCTCTCAGTGAGTGAGACAGTGGACGGTGGTGAGGAGGGCTGTGCATCGCAAAAACACATAAATGTGCCCGAGACCCGTAAACGAAGCAGCATCTGGCTGCAGTTTAAAGACTTTTTTGTCTCGGTCTCGTCTTGACTTCGTCTTGGTCTCGATACCCACTGGTCTTGGTATTGTCTTGTTATAGTCTACCCCCCCCAAAAAAAGCAACATGTCAGAAACTGCCTTTCACTGTCAGCACTTGTTATCAGTGACAAACGACCAGAACTGTTCAACCTTCTCATTGATCCACTAATAATGAAAACTACAATTAACTAGATAAAAGAGAAATTCAGGGATTCAGAGGGTCAGGAGACTCGTGGTGTCCCAGACACTCAGGGATGCTACTGAGCTCTGCAGCTTCTTTCAGAAACATCCTGCAGTCATGAAGGGCGTCTCTGCAGAACAGCTACTTGCACCACTCGCATTACTTTATTGGACTCATCAAACGGTCTAAGCGGCCGTCCTAGGCGGCGCGGCAAGGAAGGTCTGACACAGCTGTGGTGGGCGGGGCTTACCTGTGCGTACAGTGGAGAAGAACAGCAGCCAGAAAAGGCAGAGGATGGGTGCTGCCACCACTTGGGTGACGGCTCCAGAGTGGATCTTCTTGTCCAGTTTGGAGGGCAGGTAAGCGTAGTACATGTTGTATCGGTCCACCAAGTGTTTCAGCAGCATGTACATCAGACCTGCGGGTGAACAGGTGAGCTGAATACCCCTGACGTCATGCTGGACCTGCTTTTATTCTGACTTGAGACTTTACGGGAACAGGAACTAGACTATTTTCAGCCACCGTCACACTTTACACTGACTTGTATGACTTCACCTGGATGCTAGTACTACTACTACTTCAACACCTGTACTGTTACTCTAAACATGTACTGACTAACAGTTACTGCAGTGCTGGACTGACCGAAGGGCACGATGATGGGGCAGGTGATGCTGTAGGCCATCACCACTGTGAAGACGTTCATCATCCAGGCATACGCTGCTCCGAACTGAAACTCGTAGGCCTGATGCTGTAGGGACGACAGACAGGGTTACAGTCAGAGCAGCGCCCCCTGTGGGCTGAAAGCTTTACCGCACCACCATAAACTTCTCAGTGAGTGTGTCCTCACCCTCTTGACGTTGCGGCGGTCGGCAGCAGAGCGAGCCAGGCACAGCCGGATCATGTACATGAGCAGGCCGGGGATCCTCAGCAGGTCCATGGCATTTCCGATGAATGCGGAGGCGATAACGTAGTTGACGAAGAAGGCGCCGTTATCTGGCAGAAAGACGCACCTGCAGAAACACAGTGGTTTTCAGTGAGCGGTAACAACCGTCAAACTGTAGGCTGGAAACAAAACATAACTCACTCAAATCGGACTTTAGCATCAGCCAGGAACTTCCTGTCAAAGAGCCAGCGGAAGAAAACGTCCAGACTGGAAAGCACAGACAGAAACGCTTTAGTAGAGGTCAAAGGTCAGTCAGGTTTCACACTCTTTAGAGCCACAAGATCTGTTACCTGCTGAGGCCGAGAGATGGCAGCAACAGAACCATGAAGATCAGGAAGGTGTAACACTTATGCATGGTTGTCCTGTTTTCTCCAGACCTGCACACACCGACAGGTGAAACAGAAACTGTGAGATGGACGGAACCAGGAGCAAACCACGGGCAAACGGGGACAAAGCGTGGGCAAACGGGGACAAAAAAAAAAAAGAAAAGAAAAATGGGATGAAGCGTGCCCAATAACGCAGGGGATAAAAAACAAAACATGGCAAACACTGAGGTCAGATACAAGCGTCACTCGACTTTAATCATCACTGGGACTCTACAGGAAATGACTTTAAATGGGACCTTTGACTTATTTATTTCTAGTTTCACAGTGTGTGCTACTCTCAGAAATAAAGTGATGAAGAGCAGCAGTGGAAGCAGCTGTACCTGGTCCAGTGAGCCTCGAAGAAAGCAGAGTAGTAGACGATGGTTGGCAGCAGAGCAGAGAAAGCCCAGAGCAGCAGGGTGGGGAAGAACTGAGTGACGATGGGGTTCTGTTCAAGAAACCAAGAAAAACAATTCATCCAACCAAACATCCACCCAATCAACCCAAACCATTCACCAACAAAGCATTGATCCAAGCACCCAACAGACAGAGAGCACAGAGTCAGAGCTGAAGGAATCGGCCTGAAGCCGGACTATACACCTGCTTCACGCTTCTTACATTCAGATACTCGACGGGCTTGGTGACGTTGAACTTGTCCATGGTGGAAATGATGATTGCGGGCGTGGTGAGGAAGAAGAGCAGAATGAAGAGGATGCAGTTGATGACAAAACAACGGATCCACCAGGAGATCCCGCCCAGTGAAAGGTGTTCCCTACAGGAAGGAACACAGAGTCAGCTGATCTCAAAGGGCGCATTTATTTGTCCAAAGTTTCAGGTGGGCGGAGCGTGCGGACATACCAGCGGACATTCTGTGGGTCGGGTGCGTACGAAACACTCCAGTTATGAACGTGAAGAACCTCGCTGAACTGAGAGGAACGTGGCTCCTGGCGACATCGACACCCCTGAACCTGACAGGCGTTAAAGTCCTTCAAAATGCTGAGAAAAGAAGAGCCGTGAGCAGAGGTGAGGTCAAAGACATGACAAGGATTCGAATGTGAGGGGTGTGGCTAATGTGAGGTGGAGGCAGGTGAGACATTTCGTTAGAGAAAACTATAAAAACCATAAAATATTTAACGATCGCCAAATGAGAAGTTTTTGAGGAGAAAAATAGGGGGAGGAGTCTGAGACAGATAAAGAGGAAGTGAAGCGAGTGGCTTACATGGCAGTCATGGCCTCATTCTGGAAGGTGACAAAGGCCATGCCCAGAGGCTTGGTGTGGACCTTTTCCTTCTCCTTCCTGTACTCCTCCTTGAGTTTGGCCTCCCTCTTTGTGTAGTAGCTGACCGCCTCCTCCTGCAGACCACAGAAAAGCGTCAACAAACCGCCACCTGACATGCTAACATTAGCACGTTAGCATTTGAATTATGTAAAGTAAAGCTTGGCGATGTCGTGACGACTTGCAGGACAGGTGAAGTAACCCTGAAGTCCAGCTTGCTGCTCCTGGACTCATCATTCTGAGTACCAGCTCGCCATTTTCTGTATTGGCGGCATTTTAACAACGGAAACACCACAACATAACGCAGAGACACGCGACGCAGGACAAAATCATTGCGCAGTCGATGAACTGAAGGGAATGTGCAGAAACGTCGCTGTATAATGAGCCCAGCTAGCTAGTTAGCAGCTGCTGATGTGACCGCGCGCGCACGGTTCTGCCATGGGGGCGATGTCTTTGTTTTTACCTCCTCACAGCCAGCGATGGCGCAACAGCAGAGGTGTCCGCAGGGCTTGGGGTTGATCATGGTGGGAACGTGTTCTTTAGCCATCAGGTCGGTAAAAAACTTCTTGCTGCGCTCAGTCTTCTTCCTGCAAAACACGAATGGAGTCATCAGGTGACGACGTGGAGCACTTTCCTGCTCGTGTCAGATGCTTACTCCTCGGCGCCCTTTAGCAACAACGATATTTGGAATGAATGTAGCTTGTTTGCAGCTCTGGAGGCCAGGATCACTGAATTGGAGACTGGGCTTCACACCCTCATAAAAACCCGTAGTAAGCCAGGCTCCTGTAGCCGGGGCAGCTGAAGGTAACGTAGGCCATGCTAGCAGACCAGACTTGAATTTCACATAAGGAGCAGGTTAGTTAATCAGAAGACAAACAGGTCTGGATAAACCTGCTAAAAGAAAATTAAAAAAAAAAGCTGTGTAGCGACAACAAGCAATGTGAATAAAAACAAACCTGGGTTAAAGTTGTCAGCAATGATTCAACTAAAGTCTGCAATTTGTTTTTCATTGGCTGTGGCTCTGCAGCACAGATCAAATCATCAGTCTTCATGTAAACACCTGTGATTGGTTGTGCAAAAGGTCAAAGGTCTGCTTGAATCAGTTTAGAGCAGCAAAAAATTTCCTTGGAAAACTTAAAAGAAAAAAGCTCCTATTTACAGTATTTTATTTTTCTGATCTCTGTCTCTCTTCCACAGCATGTCTTTATCCTGTCTTCCTTCTCTCACCCCAACCAATCACAGCAGATGGCCCCGCCCCTCCCTGAGCCTGGTTCTGCTGGAGGTTTCTTCCTGTTAAAAGGGAGTTTTTCCTTCCCACTGTCGCCAAAGTGCTGCTCATAGGGGGTCATATGATTGTTGGGTTTTTCTCTGCATCTATTATTGTAGGGTCTCCCTTACAATATAAAGCATGTTGGTGCTCTATAAATAAAATTGAATTGAAATGATTTGACTGCTGGAAATTTATCGGGTCCAACTGGTCGATGTGGAGTCAGAAACAAGGCTTCTGGAGCGGAGCTGAACATGACAGCAGTAATCTGTATTTAGATTACTGCAAGGTGGAAAAGACAGAACGCTTGTGAAGAGCTTGGAGATGTTCACACAGCTCAGGGGTCAAAACCAGCTGATCGATGCATTTCTACTTATAAATGTGATGCGTTCAGAGTCTCACATTTTCATGCATATGAATGATTACTGTGTGGGTGTGTGAGATTTTACTCCCAGCATGCACTGGGCCTCACCTTTCAGCGTTCAGAGCCATCAGTTTGGCCACGTTATAGCAGATCCGAGCCTCAAGGACCGTGCAGTTCTCGTACGCCTGCCTGCAGGACACAGAGGAGGCACACCACCATCAGAACAAGCGTTCGATTCCTGCACCCTCCCACAGCAGCGCTGCAGGACTCACAGCTCATAATCATCCTTCTTTATCTGATGCTGGGCCTCGTGCAGTGTCTGAAACAAGCTGCTTTAGCCCTGCCCCCTTTCACTTTCATCTGACTGGCCATGTGCCCCAGATGACCATATTAGGGACATCCCTTCTGAATGAAACTGTGATAAGCTGAGTGTTCAGGGCAGACTCATGGGGGTTACTCGTCATCAGAAACTCTGAACAGAAGAACAGCTCCGTGCAGTCACTGACAGGAGAGCGTGGAACTTACTCAAAGTGCTGTTTGATCTGACTCTCCTCGGCGTACTTGGAGATGCCGTTGATGAACAGAGTGCGTTTCACCTGCAAGACACAAAACTGGGATTACCGCACGGCTCAGCGCACAAATGCCGCGTCCTCAGAGTTCACGGACTTCCTACCAGGTCGTCCTCCTTGTAGTGCATCTTAGACGTGTGCCTCCTCATGCTGTAGACGGTCAGCAGCAGATACATGAAGGCAAACGTGGTGTGCAGCCAGAGCAGGTTCGTCCTGCAATGTAGCAAACCCCCAGATTACACCTCTCAACAGGAAGGTTCACAAGCTTTTACTCTGAAACATCTGCAGGAAACAACGCCGTGATTAACAAAGCAAAGAAGAAGATATGAAATCTCACCCAGACTTCAGGTTGGCTATCGTCGTGCGTCCGAAGCTGTAGGCGTTGTTTTCTGGAAGAAAGCAAAGGTCACATGAAGCCCGAGTGTGCACGAGTGCTTTTCCTAACATCAGCCATCGCATCACCAGATGTGTGCTGGTGGACTTCCAGTAGTCACGGTGTTTATAGTGGGAAAGCTTGGAGTGGAGTTTTATTGGCTTAAATGTCGTTGTGTTGCAAAGACAGAAATAAAACGCAGCGTCTGAGTCACTGAGCGACGTGTTTATTGATGGTTTTATATGCCCGACTCAGCGTGACTTCTTTAAAGCTTCGTCCACGGGTGTTTCTGAATCCTCGAAGGCCATTTCGCCGAGCGGACGCCCTCCATGTGCGTCTGACAGGAAGAGCTTTTATTGTTGACACCCCGCCCCTGGGTCAGCACAGGAAGTCATCATAGCCGCTTTCCCCTCCTTACCTACCGCCTGTCACTATGACAAAACCACAGCACGTTTCTAACACGGCACTTGTACTACAGACCAGATGGGACCGAGTCTACCATTAGCCACAGTCTACAGGGCGCAGGGCGCCTACGCCTCTGACCCCACCCACTTTACCTTCTTTGGAGGGTGGTCCAGGTGTTCCTCGGCTGAGGAAAGCATCTTTACTGATAATTCGGACTAAAACATTCAGACAGAAGGCGAGAAGGCGGTGAGTGACACATCAAGACCCGAGACCCTCAGACCGAGTTGCTCTTACCCAGAAGGTCTCCAGAGAAGTTCACGGGCAGGACGATGCCGACCGAGAGGACGCCGACCACGACCAGAAGGCCGATGATGTGACGCTGGAAGGACAAGTAGTGAACGGCGTCTTCGCCACACTTCTCACGAATCTCCTCGTCTCTGCGGCAGAAACAGGAGGAGTCACGGTCTGTTCTTACACGGGAAATCTGAGCGTCTGTGATGAGTTCACAGTCTGTGGTAACGATGGGACAGTGGAGCTTTCGGTCTGACCGTGAAAGCGAGAAGCCGTTTCCTCATACTCACTTTATTCTGAAGATGGCCGTCAGCCACGAGCAGAAACCCTGAAACACAAACAGGAAGAAGACGACAGCTTTACAGCAAGCGAAACGACAGTGAAAGCCCCGACTGTGCCTGGGATTCCTCATCCTCACAAGCAGCAGGTGTGCAGGCGAGGCCAGTGGGCGGGGCCTCAGCTAACCGTTAGCGGTCGCAGCTCAAAGTACCCAGAGCTGCCGAGCTGAACAATGGCCGATGGATTAGGAACACAGATCACAGACGTACTCTGAGTGTCCTGCTTTAACCCTGCATGAATTAAATCCTGACTGAGGTTGTCATAATTCATCCGTGACAAGGTTAAATAACAATAATTACAAAGAAACACGTCAAACATCTGTAGTAACATTAAATGACCAGCAGGTGGCAGGTATGGAGGGACACATCAGTGTCCAACGTAGTGGTTTATGTGCAGGTACACCATCAACACTGACACAGATACGACAACAGCCTTTGAATAGCTGTCCACTGTGGTGGCCGCTATGATGACGCCAGATGATGATGATGATGATGTGTGTGCGTTTTGTGAGTTCTGCCCAGTTTGGATGAACTTTGACCCTCTGTCAGCTAACGGCTAACTGTGGCGGAGCAGGAAGAGGAGGGAGTGATGAAGGTGTTCTTACGTTGTCTCTCTGGTCGAAGTCAACAGAGCTGGAAACCGAGGTGAGGCGTTCATAGCGGTCGGGCGTCTCCGAGTGCATCGCCGAGGCAACACTGTGGACACAAACAGGAATGTTAGTATGGGGCCCTCTGACCTTTGACCTCTGTGTGTGACAGCTGGTAAGACTCCAGAGTTCCTTTGAAAATGAGTTTCGAGCCACTAAACACAGACGACGGTTCACCAAGCACAAACCTGGATCGGCACGCCCGCTCGATCGCAGTGACCCCGCGCGCTCGACTGAGCGGCGACCCCGCTGTGGTGGCGACCCCGCTCGCTCGATCGCGGCGACCCTTCACTGGGTTCAAATTGACGGATTTGGGAGAAACTGCTTAGAGCCAAACCGTCGGCTCAGCTGGAAACGCAAATAAAGATCTGAGTCACGTTTATCCAACAAAAGCTCTGTGGCGGTCGGTACAGCAGGAACTTCAAGCTTCAAACCGCTCAGGAACCGGACTTGATCCACCGGACCTGCTGCCTCACGTCTTTAACGGTTTCTACGTGTTTCTGCCTCTACTGTCACAGTTTGCAGGTTAAGGACTAAACAGCAGAGTCGGGGGGGAAAGTTCAGCGATCTGAAGTCTGTAAACGGCGTTACAAAAATCCAGCCGACAGGAGGAAACGCACAGAGGACGACGGCGCCATTTATACTAGGACAGGAAGTAAAACTGAATACAGAACAGGGACAACTAACAAAGTAAAACAGGAAGTAAGCGACAATAACTCGGGAACGTCAGACACAAAAACCTGACACGGGGAAACACACAGGAGGAATGTGAGGGAACTAACGCACTCGAACACGACAACAACACGAAACTAAGAGCCAAACGGAGAACAGCTGACATCACAACACACAAGAACTTCAGAGAGTCGGGGTCCAGAACCGCAGGACCACCACGTTTACACAAAGGTGGGAATCACCATGGCAACCAGTGACCCCAATAATGATCGGCTGTTCTGTAGTGCTGACATCTTTAACGTCGACTACGTTTGCTCTTACGTCTTCAGTTATTATCGTTTTAGCTGCCGACTCTGAGCGTGGGCGTGGCTACGGCACGTTGGGCTACTGAGTCATCTAGCTAGCACGTCACAGGGGTCCACATACGCGGGTAGCCGTTACCTTTTCACCGGCTCATAGTTATCTCTGTCGCGCCTTCGGCTGAGTTTGACACAAACATGGAGAGAAGCGTGGAGTGGTGTTAGCATCACAGCAGGTAGCATAATTAGCCATTTCAATGCTGTAAAAACACAGTGTTCATGTGCTGCGGAGGGCGATTAGTGCCTCACTGACACAGTTCAATGTGCCCCCCCCCCCCGTGGGAGAAATCTGATCCATCTCTTCTTAATAATATAGCGCATGGCAATGAACCATTTTGCCTAAATAGGAAGCCCACTTTGAGCCAAACAAACACAAACACAACAGGAGGATTAAAGTGTTGCAGTTCAACCAAGTGCCAAGCAGTTCAAATGTTATGTTTTTATAATTAAGCGCTTAAATGTAGCGAGCAGGCTGCTGCGGATAGATCTGTGCAGTCTGTTGGCACTAATAACCTTCCATACAGAAACCCAAACAAGTACAGACTGAAATGCAGAAAAGAGGTGTTAGTGCACCAACCAGAGAGCCCGTTAATCAAACCAGAGGAGGTTAGCAGACAAACCAAACAGGAAGGAAGCAACAACAACATACTATTCCCGCTCCTCCAGGTCGCTGAAACGCTTCTTCAGTCTTCAGGAGAGGAAACAGAAAATAACAAGGAGGTGATGCCAGTGAGAGGGAAACAACCCTGATCAGGTCACACAGCAGGAGCGCATCACGCCCACCACCGCGTTTACACATGGACGCTCAAAGATAGACGCAGCCGCCATGATGTCACTGCGAAGCCTCGGGCTGAAGCTTTCTGCTAACGCCGCCTAATCTTACTGCTAAAACACGCTGTTAACCAATGAGCATCGAGTCAACCAATCAAGGAAGAGTCCCGCTGAGTCGGAGGCTCAGTTTCTTCTATATAGTCAGACTTTTTCCCCAACCAGCGTCGCCACCTGCTGGATATTAGTGAGAACGCAGATTTAAGGAGGCTTCACCTGTCAGATCTTGGAGGCTACGTCCATCTTTAATACTGTCGGTGTTTGTTGGGGGTAGACATGTTACTTGAACCGTGTTTTTACTTGTTCATTGTTAAGTCAAATTGTGTTTCTTAAATTTGTAAGTCTGAGTGCAAATCTATAGGATCAAGACATTCCTTTGTCTCCGACCACCTCTCCAGCCACTCGGGGAGGTTTTACTGCAGATGCATCCTATCTGACAGATCTGTTTCTTGTGTGGTCGGCTTCCTGCCCTTCTGTGGCTTCACTGTGTTGTGTACGGTGAACCAATACAGGAAGTGAACCATATATTGGGTGTGGGGGAGATTACCATTTTGTGACTAAGGATGTTGTTAGAAACAGTTGGAAGTCATGCACGCACACACACACACACGTTCTTGCACATGCATACAGATGTTTACACACACACACACACACACGTTCTTGCACATGCATACAGATGTTTACACACACACACACACACACACACACACGTTCTTGCACATGCATACAGATGTTTACACACACACACACACGTTCTTGCACATGCATACAGATGTTTACACACACACACGTTCTTGCACATGCATACAGATGTTTACACACACGTTCTTGCACATGCATACAGATGTTTACACACACACACACACACGTTCTTGCACATGCATACAGATGTTTACACACACACACACACACGTTCTTGCACATGCATACAGATGTTTACACACACACACACACACACACACACACACACACACACACACACACACACAGTGCCTTGTCTTAGAACCATCTGGGGGTTTATGGTGGGAGGTGCTTTTGCTGTGATGTGTATTGTGTGAACTGTTTTCCCAATAAAAGGCAGCAAGCGGAGGCCGGATTTGGGGTCAGTCTGGATTCAGAGTGCTTCCTGAGACACCGGCCGGGGCCTCCCTTGCAGCAAGTAAAAGATGTTCGTCTTGTTTTTGTCGTTAACGAGAATACGTTTCTAAACCAGCGGGTCCTGTGGAAGCGCAGACCCAACATTCATATTCAAATGTGGCTTTAAAGCAGCCAAACTGTGTGTGAGCGCCTCCTGTCTGCAGAGCTTCACTGATGCTCGGGTTAATATAACAGCTCACTGATTTCAATGTAGGAAACCTAAAAACAGACAGATTCTAAACTGTCTTTGGTTCACACATCAGAACGATCCATCTCAGCTTCCAGTTCTTCCTGTCTCACCTCAGGCCTGCACATGTTTATTTGTCACACAAAAAAAAGACTCTGCTTCCTGGACGTCTCCGGCGCCCCCTGTGACGGATTAAGCCCGTGAAGCTGTGGTCCAGCTCTGTGATGAAGAACGTTTACAGACTGATTAACGTTCGTTTACCTGTCAGCATCGGTGACCAGCGCCAGGCGGCCATAATCCCACGCAACCTTCCGTAAAATGGAAAAGACGAAGAGGAGCACCTGAGGAGGAAGAGGAAGGAAAAATGGTAAATGGCCTGCATTTGTATAGCGCTTTACTTAGTCCCTAAGGACCCCAAAGGACTTTATACCACATCCACACACACACACTGGTGATGGCAGCTACATTGTAGCCACAGCCGCCCTGTGGCGCACTGACAGAGGCGAGGCTGCCGGACACTGGCGCCACCGGGCCCTCTGACCACCACCAGTAGGCAACGGGTGAAGTGTCTTTTCCAAGGACACAATGATCGAGACTGTCGGAGCCGGGGCTCGAACCGGCAACCTTCCAATTACAAGGCAAACTCCCAACTCTTGAGCCACGAAATTTCCGGGGGAAAAAAAGCCGAAATTTCACATCAGTGAACACAAGGAAAGCGGCGGGGCCAGACGGCATCACCGGCCGTCTGCTGCGCTGCTGTGCTGACCAGCTAGCAGGTGTGTTCACTTACATCTTCAACGAGTCCCTGGCGAAGTCTGTGGTCCCCACATGCTTCAAAAGATCCACCATCATCCCTGTGCCCAAGAACAGCAAACCCTCATCCCTGAACGATTACCGGCCAGTTGCACTGACCTCGGTAGTAATGAAGGTGTTTGAGAGGCTGCTGAAGAACATCATCTCCTCCTCCATCCCAGACACCACAGATCCGCTGCAGTTCGCCTACAGATCCAACAGATCCACAGAGGATGCCATCGCCCACGTCCTACACACCACCCTCAGCCACGTGGACAAGAAACAGGGTAACTATGTGCGAGTGCTGTTTGTTGATTACAGTTCAGCATTTAACACAATAGTGCCCTGCAGACTGTTCACAAAGCTCAGGGATCTGGGACTTAACAGCCGTCTGTGTGCATGGGTGTTGGACTTCCTCACTGGCAGAACTCAGGTGGTGAGGGTGGGCAGGTGCTTCTCCAACAGCATCACCATCAACACAGGAGCACCTCAGGGATGTGTCCTCTCGCCACTGCTCTACTCCCTCTACACTTCAGACTGTGTGGCCACCCATGGCTCCAACACCATTGTGAAGTTTGCTGACGACACAGTGGTGTTGGGTGCCATCTCCAACAACGATGAGACGGCCTACATGGATGAAGTGAAGAATCTGGCATCGTGGTGCCAGGACAACCACCTCCAGCTGAACGTCAGCAAGACCAAGGAGCTGGTGGTGGACTTCAGAAGGGGTCAGCACAGAGACTACAAGCCCATTATCATCAATGGAGCTCCAGTGGAGAGGGTGCAGTCCTTCAAGTATCTCGGTGTCCACATCTCCTCAGACCTGACATGGGCTGCCCACATTCAGGTCCAGACCAAAAAGGCTAGGCAGCGCCTGTATCACCTACGACAACTGAGGAAGTTCAGGGTCTCTCCAAAGATCCTCAGGATTTTCTATACAGGCGCTGTGGAGAGCATCCTCACACAGAACATGACATCGTGGTTCGGGAACAGCTGTGTGAAGGACCAAAAAGCTCTCCAGAGAGTGATCCGTACAGCAGAACGCTGCTGCAGGATTGCTCTCCCCCCGCTTCAGGACACCTACACCAGGAGATGCCGGACTAGAGCAGCGCAGATACTGAAGGACCCGTCCCATCCTGGCAACAAACTGTTCCAACTTCTGCAATCTGGTAGAAGGTTCCGCATCTTCCGGGCAAGGACAGAGAGACTCAAGAGGAGCTTCTATCCCCAAGCCATCCGTGCCCTAAACACACACACCCGCCCTCTCACATCATCTATAATTGACTGAGACAGGACTCTTCCAGACACTAAACCAAGGCACAATGTACATTTTAATTCCTTTAATTTTAAATATGTTTATATTGTCTATCCTGTAAAATAGTCAGATGTCTATTCATATTAATGTACAGAATTCACCTGCTTGCTGCTACTACTGCACATTCACCCAATGTGTGAGATATATATATATATATATATATATATATATATATATATATATATATGTCACATTTTTGCACATGTCGAGGAGCGTGTCAGGCTACATTTCACTGTGTGTTATACTTGTATAACTATGCATGTGACAAATAAAGAACCTTGAACATCAGACATCTAACGGAAAAATCCTGCATGCTGCTCTCAGTTAGAGTTCAAAGGTCACTGACATCAACATGTCAGGAAGCCCTCCAGCTGATCTGTGATGTTCACACACTTTGGATGACAGTGTTCTGTCACGTGTGAACGTGTGTGTTCACGCCTAACGCCAGTGATGCGAGGACAAAAAGGGAGGCGTGTTTATCCTCCGTGTCTGCGGCGGCAACTCACCAGGAAGCACATGAAGTCGAGGGCGAGCACGGTGGGCACGCCGCCGAAGGGCAGCCCCTGCAGCACGGTGCTGCGGATGCGGGCCGAGTAACAGTAGTCTTTGGACTCGCCGTCGCCATCGGCCGAGCAGTTCTCCTGACCGCTGCACGCGTGGCTGCTGGTAATCGCCATGGTAACGATCAGGGCTCTGAGCATGCTCACTGCCGCATCCTCGCAGAGAACCTGAGGGAGAAAAGAGAAGAGATGTGAAACGCTTGCTCTCATGAGGGAGGAGGAGCCACACGACCGCCTGAGATGAGACAGTTGACCTGCATGCGAGCATGCTCAGTACGGACCGTCAGATCTAACAGCTGTTTTAACACACGGTAAACAAATCTGACCTCTGGTAAACTCGGTGGGATTTTATTCATTCAGCTTTCAGAGGACCGCCTCACGCCACCACCAGGGGACCGCCCTCTCCCCTTCCTCGGCACCCTCTGCACACAGACCTCCATCTTCAGAGGTTTTCAGGTTACTCTGTGGTGGTTGGATGAGTCAGAGTACCCGTGATGTCACGTGATGCAACGACTCAGACTGATCACAAGCTCAGTAATGTTGTGGGGGCGGAGCTGGAAACCCTTAGGGTGGTGTCAGAGAGGCGGATGTTGTCCAAGATAAGTACAATGGTGGACAACACCTCACCCCCACTCCGTGAGGTGCTGGCCAGTCACAGACATTACCCATAATGCACCTCTGAACGACACAGGAAGCCTTTCCTGCCTGTACGCCTCCACTCGATGCACAGCACACGGTGCAGCGGTTACAGCCTGTTTGATATTTCGTGTGTGTGATGTACTCGGACTTTTATAACGAGCTGTCCGTTATAATTTGTATTATTTACAGTAGTTTGGTTGTTACCGTTGTTACCGTGACCACAGAAGGTTAAAGTATCAGGAGCTCTCTGCAGGCCGACCTCATGATGGAGTCCTCCTCCGTCACTTCACCTGCACTGATCCTGGACCAGCTAATGGGATTTTAAGCTTTTATCCGTCGGGCCTCGTTTCGACACGTGCACAAACGTTTCTGTGAAAGGTTCACACGAGTCTCTGCTGATCACAGTTAAGTCACTGAGCCAGCGACGGCCCGAGATCGGAAATCTGCTCTGTTACCGTGTCCCGATGAGATCAGCAGCAGTGGTTCAACGGGCTGAACACACACACACGTTTAAACTCATTAAAGCTTCAAACGGAGGAAGTGACACGGCTCGGTGTCCTCCTTCACACATTGACTCTGCTCCAACAGCTGTAGACACTGGGAACAAAAAACATTTCAGCCAGAAAAATCAAGAAGTGATGCTGCAGGTGACCGCAGGTGTGTGTCGCTCACACCCACCCACACACACTCACACACACCCACTCGTATTTACTCATCATTACCTTCAGCACACTGACGAGAGAAGCTGGCAGAGCTCACTACATTTCCCAGCATGCCCCAGCAGCGTCACAGCTTAGCCTACTGATCCCGTTGCTATGGTTACCTTGACTGCAGTCCTGGCCTAGATTTTACGGCTCAATGAGGGCGCTGTCGCTGATGATGTCACAGTTACATCACAGAGCTGGGAAACAAAGGCGGGCCAGCGTGATTTCACTGCTGACCTGGAAACTGTCTGCTGTGAGGGGCGGGACGAGTCACATCCAATCAGAGGCCCCAGTACAAACAGCGAGCTCCAGCAGAGACGCGTCAAGGTCCTCGGACACGACTGAAACTCGTTTCATCCAGTACCCCTCACTCAGACCCGGGCCAGGGCTGACCCAGGGGCGGGGTGTCGACAATAAAAGCTCTTCCTGTCAGGTGACCTGGGTCAGAGGAAGCCGGGTCTGACCGGGCGACCTCAGACACGCTCAGGTCAAAGTGAAGTAAAAGCAGACGAGTCTAAATGAGCGTTAGTGCCACTGAACCGGGAATCTGAACGTGCTTCACGCACACATGAGAGCACCTGATGAGTCAGAGCAGCTTTTCCCCTCAGCGGCTCCTGATGCTCCCGAACAGGATGTAACAGGAAGTCCTCAGAAAAGACAAACAGGAGGAACTCTGAGTCGACTTTCCAGGAGAAAGACTTAAAATCGAGTCCCCGCCCTAAAAGTGCACCTCTGAGAACATTTTCATGACAATTCATCCAGAAAGTTCTGAAATAAACTGAACCAATCACACGGCATCTTTTCCAGAGCTTTCCAACTTCCTGTCCACCGCGCCTGACGTTTACAACCCCAAAGACGGGCGTAGAACAACAACACGTTAAAGGCAGTAAAACGCTCCACACTGCTGCGCTCCCAGCCTGAGTAACGCACGCCGCTTCAGTCCGAAGAGCTGAGCACGCACGGATGTGTCTGCAGCGTGATCGGCTGTGAATGTGTTTTTAGTGCACACTCTGCTTCCAGGACGAGTTTCCGAGTTTTCCCTGAGACCCTCCGCTCCGGCTTGGATCAGATCCAGAACCTGCAGTGACATCTGCAGCCTGCAGGAGGCGCTGGCTGCTCTGAGCGCGTGCGGTGACGGTCTGATCTGGAAAATTCCTCCGGTGCAGCGTCACTCAGAGACCCCCTCCCTCCCTCCCTCCCTCCTCTCTGTTGCCATGGTGATGCAGCAGCAGCATGACTCATCTGAAGCCTCCATCAGAGCTGCAGTGCAGAAGACATCCACCCAAAAACACCACCTCTGCCTCCACCCGCCGGGGTAAAACAGCTCCTGCATCAGACCTGATTACAGCCAATCCTGTGGGTCTGTCCCCCCACCATCCTCCTCCAGCTGTGTGTGTGTGTGGGGGGGGGGTCGACTCTGGTCTCTCACTCACACACACACACACACACACACACACACACACACGTACGTTGGTTTTCTATCCTCACAGGTGCGCTGTCACGTTCTGTCTCCTGTTTAGTTTCAGTCTGACGGCGTCCTCGCGCTCACATTTCACCCTCAGGTGCACCAGGCGTGCTCTGATGCTTTTTTACAGAGCTACAAAAACAAGGAGAGCACGAATATTATGGGCTGCATCATAGCTTCAATAACACAAAGGGATTCTGTGTCATTGAAGCTGTGATGGTCCACTCGTGTGAGCTCAGGCTGACGATGATGAAGGATGTGCGGCAGGTTCGGAGGTGCAGACACACACTGACCTCCAGCATCAGCTTCACACACACTCAGAGAGCGTTCCTGTTCATGTTATTCTGTCCACCCTCATTTCCCCTCACAGAGCCACAGGAGCAGACATGTAGCTGCAGACGTCTCCATGATGGAGAAAGGAAAGAAACATCTCCACCTTCAGGTGACACGCTCAGGTGATAACGATATAAATCACAAAAATTTAACATTTTCTGTAAATTCCTGGAGTCGAGTGTTTTAACGATGCATGAAACGATACATTTTTAGACATAAGTTGTAACGGCGCCGTTTCTTTGTGAGTATTTATCACACGGCGTGCTGCGGGGAAAAGCCTGTTCTAACGTTTGAGTCTAAGGTTTATTTTTTAGCACCTGATGGCTCTTTTTTTGCTTCTCATCCGTAAACACTCTGCATCTTTCACGTGATTCAGTTTATTTTGAAAAGTCTCAACAGGATCTTGAGCTTTATTGTGAAAGGTTTATGTGGAAAATAAACAAGCGGACACGCGATGGTCTTATCATCGTTGTTGCTAATGATGACGCATAAAAACAGGCGCTTGTGCGTCCGTAGTGGTTATATTAAATATAAGAGAAAGAGAACTTCAAGAAATTAATGATAACTACAGGGACATCAGAACATAAAAAATATTACCGTAAACAGTTTATTTTGCGACACCACGAAACAAACGATAGATGTTTTTATATCGTTACATCGAACAGCCCTACAGTCTCTCATGTTTATTCTTTATTTCTGTGTGAACCTGCCCGCTCCACCTGCCCGCTCCACCTGCCCGTCACTGTGCTCCCACTCATTGACAATATAGGATACTTCTATTCTATTCTAAAGAGGACCCGACCTCTGAGGAGGCGCTGCAGTTTTAACAGCGACGGTACGATTTTCACCTGCAGACAGGTGTGTGATGACGTCAGCGAGCAGACATTCCCGTGAGGCGCCGCAGAGCTGGAGCCACACGTTACCGAAGCACACGGCGGTCTGGTTCTCCAAAGGCGCCTCAGACTGGCGGGCAGCTCTGGTTTTACCCGGATCACAGTAACAGGTCCGAGTGGGTCACGGCCTCTGTCTTTAAACAGGAAGTCAGGCCTGGACAGGAAATATCAGTCAGCTGATTTTTGACCACGTCCTTTCTTCAAACTGTCCACAGGCAGGAAGTGACACGTTTTCCCTGACGTGATGCTTACGATTCATGAATTATTCCCTTTCATTCCAGTGTGCTTAGGCATAATCCTGCTTCTCTCCAACTCAACAACATCCACCCGACCATCCCGCCGGGCCGTAAAACAGCCGCCACGTCCTGGCGAGGCCCACAGACGGCCGTGAGTATCCCACAGACTGCACAACACTGTGATGTCACCCGCTAGCTTGTAGACTTGTGGCAGCCATGATCCCCGCCCACCCCATCCAATTAAAATCAGAATTAAATAGAAGCCATATTATTGGTCAGATGATGTCATTAACATGCTCCGGCAGCTACAGCCACCTGTGTCACCATCCACCTGTCAGGCAGAGGCCCCGCCCCTGACAGAGCAAGCTTTAACATCATTTAAACAGCTTGAGTATCAGGATGTAAACGTGTTTATTTTAACATGGAGTCTGAGGACGGACTCACTGCTGCCTCTGCTGGACGTCAGAGGAACTGCAGGTCACTGAGAGCTTCCTGCAGCTGAGACTTCAGAGGAACGCCCTGTGACCCCCACCTCACGGCCTCTGACTCGTCTATCAGGGCGAGATCAGAACTCGCCGGCGTCTGCGGCCCTCAGATAACAGCTGAGCACGTGCGTGGTTCAGATTAAGCTCCTATGGTTCAGAGGCTGACAGGAAGTGTGGCGCTCTCAGAGATCCTGCACTGGTGTCGTCTGTCGGGAGGTCGTCCACGCAGCAAAACAAGCGGCCCCACTGATCATGTGACGGCGTCTGGAAGCAGATGTTTTTCTGGGTGATAAAAGTGAGCACGGTGAACCTGGAGGTATCAGGCTGCCGCAGAGCCCTCGGACCCCTGCGTGACATCACGGCGAGGCCCATCGGACCTGTCGACAACATCAACGGCCACCAGCAGAGCGCCCGACCTGGGAACCAATCAGCTGCAAGCTGAGCGCACAGCAGCCCGTGACACCTGTGTGCTCCTCCCCTGTTCTGCCTGACCCTTCACAATAAGAGCAGGTGGGAAAAAAAGCATGCAGCAGAGCAGACAGGTGATGTTTCCACGGTAACCTGCTAACAGCCTGTGAAGTGCACTGCTGTAAAGTGTGACCTTCACTTTCTGCACACGTACGCCAAAACATTAAACACAGTTTCTGAGGACGCCTGAATGCCTCACAGCTGCAACTGAGCAACAAACACCTCCTCCTGCTCCTCCTCTGGCCTCCTCCTGCTCCTCCAAAGTTTGTGGAGTCTGAACGCTGCAGCATCGTCTCCATTAGGGACGCGCCTACTCGTCGCTGTCACTGCTCGGTCCCAGACTCACTGGTCGTTTAACCTCATCGGTAACATTTTAATCGATCCCCAAAGACTGTAAATTATTGTCGTAGATGCTACGCAGCCATCTGCCACCAGGTGGCGCATCATTGTTGAGAAACGCCATAAATCTGTGATCTAGTCCTGATTAGAACGAGATCGCAGGTACAAGTGGTGGAAATGAGCTTTCTTTGAACAAAGGACGAGCTCCTCCTTAGCGATAGGCCGAGGAGTCCTTATGGAGGTGCTCGGAGCAGAGCCGCTGCTCCTCCACATCGGAAGGAGACGGCTAAGGCTGCCGCCTCCTGGGTGAGGCGACAGGGAGGTCCGGGCTCACTGCTGCTGCCCCCGCCGCCTGACTTCAGACCAGCAGGAGGAAATAACTGGATGATTTATTGTTTAGTTATTTTAGCGCGCATCATTCATAACTCAGCATTCATCAGTCTAACGTGTGATGTTGGTAACACAGCATCGTTACTGCAGGATGTGATTAAAATGCCTTTTTGATCTTTTAAGTTAACCTTTCTCAGATTGAACGTCGTATCTGAGTGTTTCTGAGTTTCAGACTCGTCGTTAGTCTAGTTTATGTTCCTCCCCTGACCTCCGTCCCTCAGCAGGAGGACTGTGGAGGGGTCCACGTTCTCTACAGTCAGCTCGCCAAGACCCGGCTGCTCCAGTCTGATGAACCACAAACACACGTGTTTCTGGAACTTTGGTTTCACCGCCGCTTGTTCCTGAGCTGCTCAAACGCGCATGTTTCCTGAAACCTCACCAACTCCCCATCACTCTCCTCGGGAAGAAACAAGGAGAGGGGTTTATTCTTCCTGTCAGTCTGAAGAACACCTGGAACATCTGCACGGCCAACACTGAAGGCTGAAGTATTACCACATCAACGCTGTAGTAACACTCAGGTCTGAAGGTTCAGACCAAACTGGGGATTTTATTATTTGTGTTTGACTGTGAGGAGCAGGAGGAGCAGGAGGAGGTGCTCTCAGCACTTCATCAAACCTCTGCAGGCTGTGTTCAAGCTCCTCTCTGCTTTCATAAAATGGGAGAAAATTCTGGAAGAGATGCCCCCGCAGCTTCCTCATCGAGCGGCCCATCATCCTCCTCCTCCCGATCAGCACAAAGAGCCGGGCCTGCCCGATCGTCCGGAGGCTGATCGATTACCACATTTATTGATTGGTGGATATCGGGCCGTTGGCAGCAGCTCCTCCGGCGGACTGCGGCTCTCTGACCTCGTTTGTCTCCGGTTTGCGGCCCGGATGGAGCAGCGGGCCCGGTGCACCTGCAGTCCGGCCTCAGAGCCCCGCAGCTCCCGGACACAAAGCCCGAAACCAGGCTCGGAGCTCCGCCAGGGCCCCACCGGGACCGACGCCCGGCGTCCTCTGCGCACACGTTATATAACCACCTCCACCACCTCCACCAGCACCACCCACCCCACCCCCAGACACCGAGCCGGATGGATGCTGTCCGGGCAGCAGCGGCCTGCGCGAGCCGCCCAGCACATCAAACAAAGCCGCCTCATGATCAATTATCCCGATTAGAACAAAGCCGGTACCTGCAGCTCGGCCTCCTCCTCCTGCTCCTCCTCTCCGCTCCTCTCAGGGTAGATTTCTCCGCAGGAAGCAGCACAGCCGTTAAATCCTCACAGATCCGCCGCTCCGGCCCTCCGCCGAGCCTTCATCCCGCAAACAGCTCAAAGCAGCCGAAGGAGCGGCTCCTCTCGCCGGGTCACAGCCACAGTCCCACCGCAGCAGCGCGTCTCTCCGCTGGCCTCACGGTCCGCTGACAGCCGCTGCTGCTCCGCCGGCTGTCGGTGCTAAAATGGAGGCGGTCTGTCCGGGAATAGAAACGGGAGGAGGAGGAGGAGGAGGGGCGGCGCTTCCACTCGGCGCCGACAGAGGGCGACAACACCCGCCCTTCAAAATAAGAGCGCTCGCTGCTTTTATTTTTCAGACTTTTCTCTGGTTTCACTCACAGATAAAGACGAGAAACAAAACCTCAGCACAGCAAATATTACATTTATGAGACAGTGCAAGCAGATGTGTGAAGGAAAGAGAAACACCGACTCACAGCAGACCTCAGACCAGGGGCGACTCTAGGATCAGAGCTTTGGGGGTGCTGAGCACCCAGAGAGCTGCCCAGCCAGGCAAGATAAACCCGTCTCTGTCAGTCCCTGCATCCTTAAAGCAGCGAGCGCTCTTATTGTCCCGAGTTCCCTCTGACTGTCTCCTTGGTGCATTTACGCCCCTGTTCCTCTCTGTCCTCATCATATGTTGTCTTCATCTCTGTTATCAGTCATCATAATTTTACCATCTCTGTGTAAGTCTGCAAATTTCTTTATTAAATCATACGACTCTTAAATTCATCAAGTCTCTCTGTGCCTGGGTCCTCGTCTCAAAACATGACATCACTGTTTTGCACATATTAACACAATTTAATCCCACATGTGTGAAAGAAAAGCAAAACACTTTTTTGAAAAGTCTGTAACAAAACCATCAAATCTGATCAAGGTTATTTAAATGCTGCAAAAGAAGAATGGATTGGAATAAAAATACATATCCTAACCTGAATTACTGTGAGAATAATGAATGATGCTCACAGTGAGTAAAAAGTGAACTGAGAGCATTTTTTGGACAGAGATTCACTTTTAAAGTGTGTGTATAATATAATACAGACACATAAAAAACACTCCCAAAACAGAATAAATTATTACAAAATATTAATAAAAACTATAAAAATGGAGGCAACTTTGCCTGTGGTAGAATGTATACAATGTATGAAAAAACCTTTACTGCAGATACTAATTTTGTGTTGTAAGATTTATGACTTTCATGCTTTCATAGTGGTCCTTGGGAGAGTTTGACCTTTTCTCAGGTGGTAACACTGTAACAAGTGTGAGAAACACTGATAAGTGTGTGTGTGCTTTTGGAAAACATTTAAAGCTGCTGTACAGAATCTTTGAAACAAGCTTAAAACATTTTTAGAAACAGAGCATCTGCTTCTCTTTACAGCTCCTCACTCCACCAGGGCTGTTTGGCTCTTTCTGATAGTGAGCAAATGTGATGCACGTACTGCGGCAGTCATACAGACAACTGGACGGTCCAAAGGTTGGCTGACCTATTACTGGCTGAGGTTTCAGTAGAGCTGTGGCTGAACCACATAAAAATATATCATTAATTTTAATCTCCCTGATCAATGATAATGTTATGTTGGAATGTTGTTAAAGAGGGTCAAAATGTTTCAGCCCAGTTTGTTTTGCAGACTCTGTACAGCAGCTTTAATACAGGGAGGACACAACTTCCAGACTGTGAGTAAAATCAGGTTTTTTCTCTTTGTCAGTTTAACAGTTTCTGCCTGTCACTGCTCCCTGTCTGTTTCCTTACCTGGTTCTTCCTGACCTTGTACTTTCTCCTCACGTTCCCTCTTTCCTCTCTCCCTCTTTGGACTCACAATCATACACAAATAGATTCAATTAGATAAAAAATTACATTAATATGAAAAAAACTACTATTAAGATCACCAATAAAAAAAAAGTCCTCTCTCAGTGTCCTTTCAACCAAAAGGCAAATAACTAAACCACGTGTACATCTGATAAAGGACATAAACATTGAAACACTGATCCAACATTATCCTTTATTGACAGATGATTTGATTTTACACTTTTACCTGATGTGGCTCCTTTTTTTGATAAAACGTCCTCATATCCATTATGAACCTGGTTGTCTCTGTACACACACACACACACACACACACACACACACACACACACACACACACACACACACACACACACACACACAACAGGTGTTCTAAGGTTAATGGGCATTCAGTCAGTTAGCTAGTTAGTATTTCTAACAGGACAGTGGAAACAACAGCAGGCTACGGAGAATTTAAAGTCTTAGATTTTAAATAGGCTGTATACATTTCAATGGGAGCAACAGGACAGTCAAATATGGCTGATTTTACTACAGAGCAGGACGGATTGTAGGGCAGCAAACACCGTCAGGAAACACGTTTCCAACACTGCAGGTTACCTGGTGTAATGTTTTTCAGCTAAACAGAAACATGGTCTGACTCCTACCAACTATATAAAGAGTAACTGAAGGTTAAATGCAGCTAATATGTCCTGTTTTAAGCCAGACACTTCCACCTCCGCTCCGCTGCGTCTCAGCCACCATCGCTCTGGCAGAAAGGGCGCTAGAGCCAGAGCAGGGGAGAGCTGGAACAAACCATTTTGGGAGGGGGGGGAGTTATCTATACCTTTGTTGTTAAAATGTTCCATCTCAATTAAGTACTGTATGTTTTTATATTTTTAGTAGTGTGTCACACAAACAGCAAATATTGTCAAAAAAGAAAGAAATCTTTGGGGGTGCTGTGATTCATTTTCAAAAATGGGCTAAAATCGCCCCTGCCTCAGACATATTTGTCACCATAAACATGAAATGGATAAAATCAAATCTTTATCTATTCGAACAATCATTAGTTAAGGATTAAATATGCTTTAAATAACAGTAAATTCTAGGAGATCTTCACATTTGACAGCAGAAGCATCCTGTACGACGCAGAGAGTCCTGGGCGTCCTTCTCTTTATGCACCCCAGTATCTCCAGGGTCAAACTGACACTAGAAGGTGTCTGTATGAGTAACACTGAGCACTGCTGATTTTCTAGAAATCAGAATCAGAAAGACTTTATTTATCTCCAAGGGACACTTAAGGAAATAGCTAAAAATGCTAGAAACATTACAGTGTTGTTGTTGTTTTTTTTGTTTGTTTGTTTGTTTGCAAATCTTTGAACTTCACATATTCCTGATATTTACATCCATAACTGAGGAGCAAGTAGTATTGAATAAGATGGTAAGGTCTTCAGTACTGAGATAATGTGTGTGTGTGCTGGGGGGACAAGTTATGGTCAGATTATAAACTTGAACACCGGATGACAACCGCAGGTCGAATGTACGGCCCAGTCTGTGAGATTATAGTCTTCCTTAAATATTGCTCCTGTGCCAGCCGCTCAAACAGGTCTCAGCTTTGATCAGGGCTGGACTGGGGCAAAAAATCGTCCCGGGCATTTTGACTAGAGACCGGCCCACCAGGTATTATAGGAAAAACCATGAAGCCTTTGAATGAAAACAAACGCTGTTGTCACAGGCAGGGCCGTGCAGAGAGGTTTAAAGGGGCGGGTGCTCAAAGTTAAAAAGGGGCACATTGAACCAGGCTGAATAACAACAACACACATTCATCAAGAATCTAATATGGGATCGCATCATACTATATCACTGCTGTGAGGCGAAGCAAACGGAGCCTGATGGGTACAATGTTGCTGTTGAGGGGCTTCTGCTGCTCCTGCTGCTGATGGTGCTGGAGGGCTGTGCTGATCTGAGACTGTAGACATTAAAAAGTCCACAGGAGAGATGGTAGCTGATTAAACAAGTGTCATGAGATAATAACAAAATGCAAAGATTGGTGACAGCGCTTAGGCTCTGCCTGTGAATCACTCTTTGCTTCTCTTCTTCCTTCCATCCCATCTTTTCATATATCACTCTCCACTTGCTGTCCATCTGAGAACAAGGCACAACTTGCTATTGCAATAAACTATAATCTAATTATCCACACCAAACAACTCCAGCACTTAATCTAAATGATGACAGAAAAATGTTATAGCCCTGCCTTTAGTAGCCTCACACAGCTCCTACTGTTTCCTCCTCATGTCCTTACCAGGCATGTCTGGACAATGTTATATCATCAGTAATAATTTAAAATAATCCATCTAAATAAAACACACACATGCACGCACACACAGTGACATTTTAGACCTTCTTCAGAATACTGTATATACTATGGGCATCATGGTGCTGATCCAGAATCCTTACATTATTATTTATTACTAGAGCTACAATAATAAAGCAATGAGGAGGGGGAAGTAATAAATATGAAATAATGTATTTATGATGATTCCATTTGTTTCACTATCCACTCTGTGCAGGGGCAAAGCTTATTACATGTTTAAACTGTAGAGATACAATCATCTTACTGCTGTAAAATCCAACTTTTGTCTTATTTAAAATATAAATCTAATATAATCTGCTTCTTAATGTATGTTCTTTAAAATACAGCGTGTGTTTTTAATATATTATAATTATAATAATGCATAATTATGTGGACATGCATATTAGATCGTTTTTTAGTGAAATATAATCCCTCCAGAAAGGCAGGAAAAGCCCGGAAACTTACTTTAAAACTAAATATGTTCCCTAAAACGGTGACAGAGCTACAGACCCATGACAGCCTTACACAGGAGCAGAGTGAAGCTGACCCCCCACCCACTTGAAACGTAAAGGCAAATAGACGGAGCAGTTAGTGCTACGTTTGTGCAGATTTGTGCAGGTAAAATTAGCGTTTGTGCTGCTACGGTTTTTGAGATATTAAACTTTATTTTATAGGTCATTCAAAGGTCACCATCCCCCCAGACTGCTCCAAAACAAACCAAAATGGTCGACTTTTTTAGTGCTACGTTTGTGCTGATTTGTGCAGGTAAAATTAGCGTTTGTGCTGCTACAGTATCTGAGATATAATGATTTTAATTATTACGGCCTACACTGTATAACACCAGTGTCTGTGGCAGTGAGTTTCAGCAGCTGTGGAGTTTTGCACTTTTTCTAGGCTTGCTGCATATTAACTTTTATTAGTTTACACTTTAGTAACACAATTTATTCAGCGGAAAGGTCGATATTTCTTTTGTTACTAGTGCAGAAACGTACACAAGGTAGGCTAAAGTTTTTATTTTTTCTGTGGCAAAACTGAGTTTCATGTGAAGTGATTCACGTATACCTAAATTTTTTTTTTTTTTTACATACCCAGTTGGCCTCTATGATTTTGTTTTGAATTATATATGTTCATTATTATTAATGTAGCTGTCTCAGAAAAAATGAAGTGTTTGCTTTGATAGGTTGTTACCTACGTGTAGAAAACTGAATATTCCACAGCACCTAGGCAAGGGATCTTCAACCTGCGGCTCTAAAGCAACATGTGGCTCTCCGGCCCCTCCACTGTGGCTCTTATAAGACCAAGTAAGTCATTTTTTTATTATAAAGACAACAAGAAAGGGTTCTGTTAACAGTTTGTCTTTTTTATGAAATATCTGCATTGACTATTCACTGAATGTACAAGGCTTTTAAAAGTGATTTAATGTTTCTTAGGTTCAAATCTGTTTACTGTAATTTTCAAGTTGGTTGCCCATCTTTCCTAATTTTCAATTATTATGGAAAGGACTCACGTAGCTGGCTTCATTTTAACAAATACTTTTTTCCGTTATAAAGCTTTGATGATTCATTGTCTTATCAAATCTAAAAATAAGCATTTTTATTTACATTTCCATAGCTTACACGATACAACAACTCATTTTCTAGATATTTATAGGCTCTTTCTTTTTTTAGGCTCTAGACAGGTTTTGTAGCAGCAGGGGGGAAAGGGGCCCTTTGAAATGAAAAGGATGCTGACCCCTGACTTAAGCCACCAGGTAAACACAAAACAAATACAGAAAAATTATTGACAGAAAAATGGAACGGTTACTTTCAAGGCTACGGGTGAAGGTGACTGGGTGTGTAAAAGCAAATATGCATCAGACTGACAAAGAAAAGAGTGTTAAAAGATTTTTAATTTAGAACTTTAACTTTATGTGCAAAACTGAACTTACTGATAACACACACTATGAACACTTTGAACACATGTAACTGTAATGAACCAAATAAAACAGAAAAATGCAGGCAGCACTCATTATACTGTGTATAACACAGCATGGGGTTGTATTTTTTTCTTTTCAGATGCTCCTGTCACTCCATTTCCCAGGTCATCATAGCACTCCCACACACATGGAGCTCTCCTGCAGTATGCAGTGTAATGCCCCAAACCATCAGTGGTCATCTTTCCATGGAAAGCATTAATGCCCTCAAAGTGAACGACTTTCCTTGGAGAACCAGGTTGGAGGGAAATTCATTCAGTGGAAATTCTGTTTGGTTTGCAAGGTCAGTATCAATCCACACGATATCTCCAATGTTGTAGCTGTGAGTAACTGTCCCTGCACAGAGCTCATTTCCTGTGGTGCTGTCTTCTGTTTTGAATTCTGATGGACACAGAGATGGATTGGAGAGTGGCCTGAGGCAGGTAGACTCAGGTAGGCCAAGTCCTGCTTCCACAGCCGTGCCAAGATGAGCCATACCAGACTCTTTGAGGACAGAGATGGCAGGAGAAACAAATGGCACTTCCCTTGTCATCCCTGTCATCCCACCATAGTATGTCTGTAGCAGTGCTGTGAAGAGCAGTGTTTGGTTAAATAAACACTTGAGATGTTCCTCATTGTCTTAGCAATTACAGCGGAGATATTGCACTGAGCATCGATTTGGATCGCAGCAGACCTTAACGAGACAGCTTCAAACATTACACTAAGCAGCTCTGCTCTCCTTCTGTAGGTTTGTTGGGTCACACCATCTGTGGCAATGGCTTTCACCAGCTGCAGGACTGGGTTTTCACTGTCTTTCAGAACAGCATTTTGAAATGTGGAGCTGTCACAGAAGGCAAAACATAAGCACTGAAAAAATGCATCAAATGCACAGGTATTGAGCACAGAGATTGTCGATTCCCCTAATCTAATAGGCTTATGGAGGTTTCCATTTTTTAATAATCCCACTTTCACTCTTTTGGCCCCAAAAGTTTCATCTGCATGGAGCCATTCGGTACATGAAGAGAGGTAGGAAGTCCTCTTCCTTTTTTTGGGTGGAACAGCTAGGCCCCTCCAGTTCTCAACTGCATCCCCATCAGCCGGAAGAATGTTTGTGGCAGCATCAGATCCCACAAACGGGTGAGCATCCATTTTTATTTTGTCTTCTGCATTGTGAGTCGTCATGGATCCAGAATTGGCATCTGTGACTTTCAGTGATCCCACTGTTGCCTCATCTTTGACCTTTTCTTTTGCAGAACAAATCCGCATATTTCCCTCGATGAATGAAAGATGACGAGCAATGAAGCGATCGACTCGAAGAGGCAAGTTGTCATGTTTGAAAAGGCCATGTTTTATGTTTTTGAACTCAGCTTCAACAGTGGCTGAACTTGCTGTGATGCTGGTGCTTTGGAAGAGAGGGACCATTATTCCTGTCCAGAGTGGCAAGTAACTTGCCAGTCTTATTATATGAGGAATGATCTCAGGGAGAAAGTGAATATTATCTCTATCCCCGTTTGCTGCAGCAAGTGACCTGCTCTCCTCACATATTTCTGTTACCCAATGTCGTAGGTCAGTCTGGATCTCATCCACTGAATCCACTCTCTCACTTTCCTCCGTCTGTTCATCTGGAATGATGATGGAGTCTTGAGCAATTTGGGCTTTCAAGTATTTCTTGCACCTTTCTGAAGGAAGAGGGGCTCCAGAACTGTCATCACCTTCTGCCTCACTGAGGGCCACAACAGTGATAGCATGTAGGAGCTGTTTTGCATGGTCCAAACATTGAGACTGAAGAAGTTTTGCTAATGACCTGACAAAGAAATCTTTAACACGATGTGTTTTCTTCTTCAGGCAGTCCCACTGGCATATCATCTTGATGCAGTGCGCAACATCAACCCTGATATAACAAGGGGGAGTTTGGCAGACTGGGTTCCAAGAAGGACATGAAAGCATTCATTAAGGTAGGACTTCAGATCAGGATGAGGAGTGAAAGCCTTGACCAGAGCTCCCAGAATTGCCAGAGAAAAGTCACTCACAGCTTCCTTTGGCACAGGTGCACCTGCACGAATCCATTCTGTCAACCAGTTTGCGATGGCATTAACATCATGTTTCTCTGACAGCATTTGCACCACTGGGACACTGGGGCAATTGTTTTCTTTCAGAATACCTTGATAAAGGAAGATATGGCCAGATTTGCCATTTGGTCTCAGCAGTTTTTTCACAACTGAACCGGTTGCATCAAAACACACAGTTGGGGGAGATTTTTTTGACAATGTCTTATAAACATGCATCTGTGTTTGACTCCAGTAGTGACAGAAAAACTTGTCCAGTCCAATATCTCGGATGCTACCACTGTGAGGAACACTATATTTTAACAATTGCAGAGATGCAATGGGGTCCTTATCTCCTAATTCCAAGTCTTTTCTCTCTTGTTTGGCTTTTCGCAGTGTGGCCAAATTTGGAAGGTGGCTTGGCTCAGGATCTCCAACATCCATCAGATCTGCTGCCCTCGCTGACCTCCATACAGCTGGTTCCATTCTGCCCTCACACAGCTCTTTAGCGATCTGTTCACACAGGTTTCCAGACATGAACCGCTTGGAGTGGCCAGTGTGCAGAGAAATCTGTATTTCTCATGAAACACTGGAGCACCATTGGACTATTAATTGCTGGCTGTCTGTCACATGACATTTCTAACTGGCCATGACACTCCTTACAGTCGCCTCTGATGTCCAGATAATTATTGTTAACAGTTGGATGGACCTTTGCTCTACGGAACACAAGTGTACATGTATTTTTGATCTTCTTCCATATAAGATCGTTGATGATATGAGTCCAAGTGCCAGGTTTCAAAATTGTGTATTCCCTTTTTTGGGTAGGAGAAAACTTGTCATTGTATTCAACCTTTTCAGGAATAAATTTAACCCAGTCCTCAAAAGGGACTTCTAGTTCAAAAGCTTGACAGTTTTCTTGTCCAGGAGAAATGCAATGTGAATCTAACTCTCCTTCACTATTACTTTCCTGATCACTGATTTCCAAAGCTGACCAGATGTTGTGTCTATTTAGCTTCACAAAAGTGTACAGGGCCTTTGCTGACATCTTGTCTTCTAGCTGCTGACTCAGCTCTTTCCAGGCTGATGCAGCTGGAGTGGCTATTTTGCCATTTTGGACTATGGCCTCTTTTGAATTGCAAAGAACTGCAAAAATGGAAACCTTGTCTACAGATGGCTTTCGAGGCATCTAAAAAAAACAACAACACACTGATTATGATGGAGCAAAATGTGATTTCTGAACTATATATACAGCCAGGAGCAACCCCTCCCCCAAGTTCTCCACCAATCTACACTTTCATATTTTGTGGAATTATTGTTTTTAAGATGGAGCTATTGAATTTGTGAGTTTATTAAACTGAGTCTGAGTATTTAACCCATGTACTGTACAGCACTTTAGTCCAGTGTGCTACATGTTTTAAAGTGCTTTAGAAACTTTTTTCTTGGACATTTTTGAAAATGTTTAACATTGAAAAAAAATCCTTTTGATCCAGACAGTTAGCTATATCATGTATTAACTCAGTAACTAAAACCTCAGTATTTTAAATGTAAGCTTACCTTGTTCAGAAATCAGATGAACGCTGTTCTAAGAATCCTTCAGACACAGTAATGCCAAATAATAGTTTTTTCTGCCAGAAAATGTGTATTTGATGCAAAAGACTGCTAGCTTGTTCGTTTCTCAAAAAGTGTTCATGGGAGTGTAAAATGTTCAAATGTAGTTTTCAATAAAGTTTTTTTAATCCACTCTAAAAAAAATAAATAGCATTTGCATCGTGGTTTCATGAACAAAAAGTGATTGAAGTAAAGAAATTGAAGTTTAAAAAAAAATACACTCATTACAAATTTAGCTGATTAAATACAACAAGAGGGTTTTTTTAACAGAACTTTATTGAACAAGTGAACACACAAAGTGAAAGGTCATTTGAAAAAGACATTTTTCAGCAATAAACCATAACAGGATATCTCAAATCAGAATTACACGTACTGGGTCACAGATCCAGTACCGTGACAGAGGGGATTAAAGTACCAGAGGGCAACATTGCAGACATAGAGGACAGCCACAAGTACCTGGGAATCCCACAGGCAAAGGGGAACCATGAAGAGGTCGCTAGGAAAGCTGCAACCACCAAGTACCTGCAGAGGGTCAGGCAAGTCCTGAGGAGTCAGCTGAACAGGAAGAACAAGATCTGGTGATCAGGCACCCTGCTGGGATAATCAGCTGACCAAAGGAGAAGATAGAAGCCACTGACATCATAACCAGGAAACTCCTTTCACCCGAGGTCCAGCACCCTGAGACTGCACGCTAAGTGGATAGAAGTTGGGCGGAGACGGATGCAGTGCATCAGGAAGATGACCACAACTGACAGTTTAGCAAACAAATGATGAAGGGCTCAAGTGCAGAACCCAGGCAACACAGCGAGACACCGTAATCAGTTCAAGAATCTTTATTCAGTCAGGAGATATCTACACCCGACCTAAAACGAGTAACTCGACTTAAACCAACTAAAACAGAGAAATAAACGTTCCTTGGGCACAAAGGCGGAGCTTAACTAAACACAAGGATCCAGTTACTAGGGAGAGAGACTGGTAGGAGGAGTGGAGACAGGCAGTGAGTGGGCAGAGAATCCAGGAGGTGTGTTTGGTAACGATGTCCACAGAATAATAAACCTTACGTGGAACCCAAGCTAGTCGGGCCTGGGGAGGGTGTAGTGGGAGAAGCCTTGGGTCTGCTAGGAAACCGACGGAGTGCGAGCAGGCAGGTGAGCGTGGGGCGACTCTAAGGCACAGCATCTACAACCAACAGGTGAGCCAAAGCACCTGAAGACGAACGGTCTGAAATGAGTGAATGCACACTGGGGTGAAAGCACTTTGATCAATTTATTTATACAGCACTTTTCACAGGATAACAACCACAAAGTGCTTCACAGTAATATAAAAACAGAAATACATAAAATACATCAAAATTCAAACATACAGCTGTGAAGAATAGATTCCTTCATATAGATCAGAGTTAAAGAGAATATAGTTTGTGATTTCTTTCAACATTATAATATTGTGGTAATGGGTGTAAGGATACAAAATAGGCCTGGGATGGGAACAAAGAACTGGGGTGCAGGGCAGGAGAAGAAGAAGAGAAGAGAAAAGAAAAAAGAAGAAAAAAAGAAGAGAAGAAGGAAAGAAAAAGAAAAGAAGAAGAGAAAGAAAGAGAAAAAGAAAAAAAGAGAGAAGAGAGAAGAAAAAGAAAAAAAAAGAAGCAAGGCAGGAGGACAATCAACCCCCACCCCCAGGGCAGGAAGCAAGAGTTGCTGAGGCTGAGGAGCAGACAAAGGGCAAACGGACACTACCTTAAAAGGAGGTGGGGGTCAGGGTGTCAGCACCCTTGGCCACTGTACTAGTGTATTTCCATTGTGGGGGTGTTTACTGTAGGAGGAGGAGACCAGAGGTTATAACTGTAATTGTTGTGTTCTTTAGGTCAGCCTTCAGCATAGGACTGCAGTGTGCTGATCTCCACATGCATCTGTAAGAATAACGGTAATAAAAGGATTGTGTAAAACATGGAAACATCTCAGCGTGATCTCTACCAGGACCAAAACAATCGCAGAGACCGGCGCTGTCTCAACACAGCACAGATCTAAGTAAAAGCCAATCTCAATAAATGAGTCTTAAATGGTAAATGGCCTGCATTTGTATAGAGATTGACAGACCACGTGACTTTCGCGCATTGCATGCCGGGAACTCGTGGCAAAACAATCCAAGTACCGCATCAAATGCAAGCATTTGCAGCACCGCAAAACGTTCATTCTTCGGTTCCAATAAATTCTTGCTTTTTTTTTGCCCCCCAAAAAGGAATGTACAAAACGAAGGAGAACAATGCCGGTCCGTACAAAGACAGACTTGATGAAAAGTCAAAGAAAAGATACGAGGAAAAAAATCAAAGGAGTGCAAGGGTCAGACCCTTACGAACACACAGAGTGGACAAAAGACGTCAGCGTGCTGCCCAACTTTCACCACACTCATATTTATAATTACACGGTTCTTGGAGTGAGTGCATACACTCGTGAAGTTTAGTAACTTCAGGTCACTGCAACAAGCCCAGGTACAGTTTACCGACGGATGGGTGCAGGACCTTGAAATGCACCGTGTAGAACGAAAGACCATCGTACGAACAAAGGTAAGTTTACCAGTCTCACAAATCGTCGCCATAAATACACATTCGTTAACCGTTTATTAATAGGACCTTTGAGCTCAACGGTAATTAATTAGTAGTGGAAATAATTTCTGGTTCGCATCACAGAAATGTAGCAGTGACAATAATACTGTATGCTGTAATCGCACTGGGCAATTAGTGATACAAAACAACTGTTTTACCCTGTGAATAAAAGTATATGTTTTTGTCAGTGTACCATAATAACAGAAGCGAAACACAATATTGCGTCAGGACAATTCACTATTTATGCACAATAAACAAAGGAGCGACAATTTCTGTTCAGCGCCAGACTTGCTTGTAACCTATATCACCAATTATGTTAAGAAAAATGACGCATTAACTACAACAGCAGACTGACCTTTGTGGAAATGCTTGAGCAGACTAACCTGTGAGCTGGAGTGTTCTGGGACGTTATAATTGGTCTTTGAATGGCTGCAATCCAGGCCACCTGTCGCCTCTTTGTTACTTCGGAAACACGGCTCGAACAATTGGACGATCTGATTTCTTTGTGTCAGAGTTGTTCCCACATCATCATAATTAATGTTGTTCCAGGTTCAACATTGCAAGTGACCAATCACCTTCTTGTGACGTCATTCCTTTGCGACTTCGAAATACCCGCCTTCGAGTATTTCGAAATACAAGTGAAGAAGCGAGAAACGGCCGCCTGTCCGCCGAATTTGAAGTCAATTTAGGATACTTTTCTTTAATAAACGGTAAGCATTACACATAGTGATGGGCAGATGAAGCCTCATGAAGCACTGAAGCTTTTCATCCAATTGGTTCACCCCAACGCGAAGCTTCTTGAAGCTTCATTTGCTCTAGTAGGACACCTACTGGACGTAAAAATATTAGTTGGCATGAATTTGAAGAGTGTGGCATTTTGCACACAGCCTGTAAATGTCAACAACAAAAGGAGTGTGTAAAACATCTATATTGTAGTGATGGCAGTATACTGTGTATATTTATGCTGGCAGTACGGAAAGACAATAAAAACAAAGCACAAATATAAGTATCACACACATAACTTATTACAGCTGTATAATATTGTTATATCATTTAGTAACATTACTGCATGCTATATTATCATTGCATTTGATGGCTCACCTGGTCTTGCTCCACAATCGGTGTTCCCCTTATTCTCATGCAAAGCTCTGTAGTGCCTAAGCATGGATGAGGTGTTGTTGTTATATCCCAGCTCCCTGGCACATAGCAAACACTTCACCTTGTACAAAAGTACAGACAGCTTAACATAGGTTTTATTGCACCATCAGTATTATGAAAATACATCTTCTGTGGAAATTTACATACCTTGTTGGGAGATATAAGCTCAAAATGTTCCCACACAGGGGAGGACATCCTTCTCTTCGTAGCTGGCTCCATTCTCTCCTGACTTTCTCTCCTGACTCTCCTAAACCTCCAAACTCTCTCCAAACTGTCTCTAACTCTCACTAACCGCAACGGTCCACATTTTGAATGGGGTCTGAGGGGTTTATATCGCTGTCATATCTCGCGGCAAAGTTCGAACCGCTTCCTGAACCAGTCACGTGGTACAGCCGGGCAGCGAGGCTTCGGACGTCATCATTTTCAGCTCCTCCCATAAATGAAGCAAGCCTCGATACGCGCTTCGCGGAAACGCCCCCTCCATTACTCGACACACGCTTCGAAGCCTCGATACAGAACGTGACATCACCAATTATACATATGTTCCTCACTTGGCTTGCTGTTTGTTTGCTAGCGATAGGCTACTTGACGACAGCATTAGCTAACCAGTGTTCTCTAGACCAGCGTTCCCCAACTTTTTGGGTGTTTTGTGGCCCAGGTTGTCCCAGGGACATCGTGTAAATGTTGTCCCTGGGACATCGTGTAAATGTTGTCCCTGGGACATCGTGTAAATGTTGTCCCTGGGACAAAGTGTAAATGTTGTCCCTGGGACATCGTGTAAATGTTGTCCCTGGGACAAAGTGTAAATGTTGTCCCTGGGACATCGTGTAAATGTTGTCCCTGGGACATTGTGTAAATGTTGTCCCAGGGACGTCGTATAAATGTTGTCCCTGGGACATCGTGTGATAGCTTGTTAATAATGGAATGAAAATTATTGATTGTTATTAACTTGTGAAAAAGAAGTGTAACAAATCCACATGTTATGTTCTTACACCCTTACAGAAACTGTGACTCCTTCACAATGTCAGGTAAATGTCAACTCAAGTTGAATAATCAACCAATCAAGCCTTTTATTATCACATGCAAAGTTACACGTACAACTGCAATGAAAATTTCACCCTCTTCTGACCATACATATATTGCTTAAACATCACATTGGGAAGACAGGTCAGAAACAGTTAGGAAGGCCAGAAAACAATTTAATTAATAGATGAGGGGAGAGGAGGAGAAAAAACAAGTACAACCAGACAAAGCTCCTACAAGACTGAAATGGATGATGGTTGCAGCATGCAAAAAGAAAATGATATCTGTTGACTACAGCATATGCTTTCTCACAGATTACCTTGTGGGAGTAGCTGGACCAAACTCTATTGGTATTTCAAGTTTGAAATCCCTGTTTGACCAGACTAACATTTCAGATGAGGTACCTCTTGACATAAAAATCCTTTTATGTTGTAATAAAACTAATGTTAAATTCTGCTTTAAATACACTTTATTGTACAATTTACTTAATGAATCATATTCCTTAGTTATGTTTTTATTTATATGTATTTATTTATTTGTTTTATAAGGTAATAGATGGCCTAATCTATTTGCAGTGTGAGGTATGTTGAAAAGCTTGTTTGATCATAATGACATAGCATGTTTACGTTTTTTGTAATGTATTTGAAAACATGTATTTATGTTATTTTTATAGAATTTCCCTCACATTTATCCAATACCAAGCCAAATCACTGGAAAAATTTTGGATGGGTCCACAAGAGCACAAAGTGCATACTTTTTGAAGGTATGTCTTGGACTGTGGTAACTATGTTCTTATCACAAAGGGTTTATAAGTTGCCACTATAAACAAACAGCATTTTCCAAAATTGAAGCCTTGTCAGAAGAACCTGAAAAACACCTTTCTGAAACCTTTTCTGTGTAAAGACTTGCTCAAAAGCAATGCAATTGATTTGTTTTGTACACACTATAGAAATTAATTAATGTAAACAAAAAATGACACTTTCTATATGTTTGTGTATCTGCAGAATTAATTACAAGTCTCACCTGACAAGCTTTCGCAGTTTTGCAGTGTCATTCTTGACAGAAAAACATACTTGTCACATTCTTTTTATTTCCAGAAAAACATCTTTCAGATGTATGAGAAATTGATTGGAGCCTGTCTGGAAAACGGCAGCCACTGGACCTTGTTTGTAAGTTGCACAGATTTTGCACTCTCTCTAGTGCATGATACTTTTCAGTGTCCCTCATTAGGAAAGCTCAAGGCCCAAGCCGACCATATCCATCTTTTTACAAAACAGTTTTGTGACATACCCAAGAGGACCATAGTCTATATGAATTCATTTGGCGAGTCGGAGGTCAGAAAAAGTGCGGTGTTGAAAAACTGGAGGTAATTAATTAACATATTTAACATAACATATTTAATTTAATTGAAATCATTACCGAACGTGGTTATTGATTTCTCTATATGCTTTTTATTTGTAATAACTGTGATCTCTCAGCTCATTTGCTTCAGCAAGAGGCTGCGCTGGAGAGTGGACCTTGTCACATGTGAGCCACCCACATCAACAGGATGGGAACTCATGTGGAATGCATGTCGTCATGGTACTGAAAACTATAGCTTTAACCTATATAAGTAATGTTTACATTTTTGCCTATTCAGTTTTTAAAGCCTTAGAGGCAGGATGGTAAAATCTCAATGTTTTTTGTAGATTGAACCATTTCAGCAGTAATGCTTTGCTCTGGTTGCTCTGTTTTTTTTTTCTCGGGGGGGGGGGGGGGGGAATCTGTTAATCTAATTCTTTTTGTTCTTTTTTTTATTCTTCTTCGTCAGTTATTAGTTTGCCCAATCTCTCATTGACGGTAAAACACAAGTGGAGGAGTACAACACTGAAATCCCAAAGCTCAGGTCCCAACTTTGCCACTACTTATTTTCCTCAATAGGTAAAGATAAAATTAGCCGCCTTCTTTTTCTCTAACATTGGAAAATGTAACTTGTACTTAAACAAATTATATTTTGCAGATCGAGCTAGGAAGTGCAGTCAGTGCTGGTGTGTGATTGCAGCCAAAGACCGGGTACACTATGACATGTCCTTAGCCATATAGATTGTTTATTTAATGGACTTTGTTCATTTGTTTTTTGTTTGTTTATTTCTTCTTCTTCTTTTTTTTTTAATTCACAGGTGCAGTGCCAGAAATGTGGTGCCTACAAGCACATGCGTTGTTCAAAGTCTGTTTGTGGCATCTGTATCTTCTGTGAGAGTAAGTCACAATATAACTAAACAATGTCCAAAAATGTTTAAAGTGAAATTTTTTTTCGTAATTTTGCCTTTGCACACCAGGACTGTGTAATTAAAGTGGACGTTTCAAGATCCAGTTTTTACACAAAACTATTTTAGACATAACTGTGTCGTATTGTGGGGATTTCTCTTCACAATTAAATTGATATAGTGCTGTTTATATCATTCTTCTTTATGTAACAGCACAGTGCAGCACAGCAGAGGGAAAGGAGTTGTGCAGCATAGTAGGTGGCTATACAGGAGGAGCAATAGAAGTAGCCAGTGAAGAATGTCATCAGGGAAAGCATCAGGCAGCGAATGACAAAGGAAAAGTTCCTAATGGAGAGAACATCTGCAGCAAATCGACAAGTAACAGTGAGATAGGAAGACTGACAGTCAGAGATGAAGGTACACAGACTGAAGACAACGAAAAAGAAGCAGAAGTATACAGCACAAGTCTGAGTACAGATAATGCTGCTGCTGATGATGTTGACAGGATCGATGCAGATACAGAATTCCAAACTGATTCAGAAGGAACTAATACAGTTTACAGAGTGCACGGTCGCTTATCTGTACCAAGCTCAAAAAAGAAAACCTACACAATAACAGAAGACGAGATCAAGCGCAGAATCAACGCAGAGGACATGTCAGTTCATGCTTTCAGAGGTTTGATTGGGGTAGGTATAAATTTCGTGATTTTGATGTCACCTGAAATAAATCCGGGTTACTCGTATCAATGAAGTGACAATGTGGCTGGAAGTTGTGCATTTGCTGCAACATATACACAATTACACCATGTAAACAAAAGCATTTAACTTTGTTTGTGTGTGTGTGTGTCTCTCTCTGCTCTTTTGGTGTTTGCACTTTTTCTTTTTTAGGGCCGTAAAGCCAAACTGCCCGCAATGATTCTTGACAGGCCTAAGAAGGCCAAAACTAAAGTAACGGTGTTTAGTGTTCTGAGTGAAGAGGAGGCTGGGGAGCTAGCCCTCGGGTTTGCCGGAAGATTGGCCTGCGATGTCACAAGAGACATGGTCTGTAAAGGCATCGACCATTCAAGTGCTGATATGACAAAGTAAGTTAGTAAAACAATATGAAAGTTGTATCTTTTTTGGTATTATTTGTCATTTCCCCATATTTGGGTTATTGGTGTAACATTGATAATCTTACTTTGTAATAACAGACAGACTCTTCTCAAAATCCAACACAACCTTAAACAGGAACTGACTGATTCCTCAACCTTCAGTTTGCTGACACACACCTTTGGCCCCGCTGCACTGGATTCTGTCATTTCTTTCCTGTGTGAAAAACTTGATCTTGTCTCTTAAATAATGAAACCTTTTGTTTGTTCTGTAAATCAGAATCTTGAAAATTGTTCACTGTTGTTCTAAGTTTGTGTTAACTATTTGGCAAAAATGATTGGTTCCTAATCCAAACAGCATAATGACTGTTCTAACACACATCTTAAAAATGCTACAAAGAAAGAAAATTATCACATATGTTTCAATATGAATGTAATTGTGTCACACTCGGTTTGTAGTAGCTTTCCTGTTTTATTTTGAGTTTTGGTATGTTTACACTGTTATTTTTATTTCCCGTGTGTTCGTCTTCCCTTATTAGTTTTACTGTATTTAATTAGTCTGATTTAATAACTTATAATTATTTACTTTCCAGTGTGTATATATGCTCCTCGTTTGGATTATTGTTTGTTTGAGTTCTGCCTGTCTTTTCTATTAAAGATTTGGACTTTTGGACTATTAGTGGACCTCGTAGGTTTTTATTCTGTGCAATTGGTAATTGACTGGGTTTAATTTAGTGGCCTGGAAAACAGGCCGGAGGGGTCTGGTCATTTTAACCCCCTAAGACCCGAAATCTTCCATGGCATGCATTTTTAATTTCTCTTTGATATTTGGGCCGATTGGAACCCGATGAATGTAAAAAGAAAGAATTACCAGGTTTTGTTTTTGTTTTGTTTTTTTACCTAATTTTTGTTTCTGAGAAAAATGAGAGCCACATATGAGGACATTCATTTGAAATTTCGATAGAACAGTTGCAGTATAATGTCCTCGTAACTGTATATCAGGCACTTGTTGATCAAGATTTAGTATTTTGGTCTAAATAACCCAAAATGTGATGTCCACATATGTGGACGCCAGGCTGGAGTAAAGTGTTAGAGCTATTTATACCTATGTAAACTTTTATACACTGGTTTTTACCTGTCTTGTTTCAGAAAGGTTTAAAAGGGTAATGTCCACAGTTTATTTGTTTATTTATTTGTTCGAATTCAACATATTTTATTAAAGTAATTGAGCTTGAACACAGAAAAAACTGAATCAAATAATCATAAAATCAAATCACTTGCACTATACTGAAGTCTAATCTACTCTGAGCTAATGCCGGTTTCCAACACTAATGATCGGGTGAAGGAGAGAGATGAGGGTGTGCACGGCCACTGGTGCTCTTATCCCTGTTCTTTGTGATACAGTCCAACAGGAAAGCAGTCAAACCCTTGGACATTAGCCAAGTTAACGTTCACAAATATATACACACAGATCAACTCTGAGCCCCAATGTCAGCATTAGCACAAACATGCCACTTCATACCAAATCTCAGTGTGAGGTCAGGTATTAGTCTCATTCCATTACTCTGGCTATATTTTCTTACCCATCATTACTATTAAACTTATACTTAGTCATACTCTAAATTACAATTAAGGATGATTAACTATTAACAAAATCACACCCCGATAACTCTATTATTACACTTTGCATTTAATCATAAAAAGGCTGGATGTTGAAACGTTTTACTTCTATTTTGTATGAGCCAGGATTCTCAACAGCTGATACTCTATGTCCAAAAAGTGACAGGTACCGTTTTATGGAGCAAAAAACTTAAGAGCGCATATTTTATAAATAATACCAACAATTACAAATGCAGACCTTTAATAGTAATAAGTAATCCTTTATTTATAATACATAGCAATATAAAAATAGTAACATATGAAAATATTACAATGGGCACAGATGAATTTGTATCAAAAACAGCAACCAAGCCAAAGTAATGAATAACACACATAAATAACAACTGCTTGAGAGAGCAAACAATTTCTTTTCATCTGTTCCTTGGCAGAAAGTTAAGACAGCTTTAGTTTCAATAAACAGAAGTAATGGATGCAGTCCCTTTGAAATGTCTACACAAAAGTCTACTTGTGCATACACTTAGCTTTAACTCTTCTCTTTTTTGTTTTGTATTCCAAAAGGTTTTCATTTTCTCCAGAGGATGTCTCTCTTTCAGTGGTTATCGACTGTTCACATTCATTTTCATAGACTGTTGGAATGTCGATGCTGGCCGAACGTTTCTTGCTAGAATACAATGGCCTAATTTTGCGTGCATTATCTGTCGTCTTTATTTCGTACTGGCATATACTTTTGCCTACTTCTTGTTTTGTTTTTAAGACATTTGTATGCAGTTCATCTATCATTGCAGTAATACCCTCTGGAATGAATGCCCACTGTTTAACTGTGTCTAAAACAGCATTTAGTTTTCCAACAGCACCTTCTGTGCATTTTTTGTCTGTGCTTTCAACTACAGGAGTGTCATTCAAAGTTGATAGAGGACTTTTCAGAGAGTTTTTCATTTGTTTAAAATGGCTACAAGCCACCTTCAGGCAAGCACATGTGTTATAGTGAGAGAACGTACAACAAGTGCACTGAAGTGTTTCAGCCGATGCAAAAAAACACAGATTTCCAAACAAACTTGGCATTTTTATCACTTTCAAGTCCTCACAGTGTACAAAGTAATGCCTTTCTTTCACTGCAATTCTTGCCAAGGTAGAAATGTCTGTTTCCATGTTTGGATAGATGTCATTGTCAACCTCTGCTAATTTTGCAAGTAACACTAGATGCTTGCAAAGAAGTCCTCGTAAGCCATATGTACAGTTGCAGTAGGACTCAACAGGGCAGACATCATACATTATGTCTTCTCTTGACTCAGATGGAACTTGATATGCATTAACTCCATGGCTGTTCTTGACTGTAATTTTAAGAGCCCAACCACTTTCCATCAGTCTTGAAGCAGAGTCTGAAACTTGAGACAAGGTGTCAGCAAACCTGTTTTTCATGCGGCTCACATCTTGCAGGGTTTTTATGACTGAGAAGTAGTCGTCGGCCTTCCCTAGGAGCACTTCAATCAGATCATCCTATTCTTGTAGCCAGATAAAAACTGGTATTTCAGGCGGTGGAAAAATCTGAAAAACAGTTATTTGAAATGATTAGTAACTGTAATTGAAGGAATTTAAAGTTTAAATCAAGACTGTATTATTTTTTTAAAAATTGGAATACCTATTGCACACGTCTTTTATAAAGGAATGCTCTGTGCCGGTTTAGCTGATTTAGGCAAATCCACCTACTCTGTTTTTTGTTGTGATAACATAAAAAACGCTGCTAGAATTTAAAGGATTTGCCTAAAACCTGTTCTGGCAATGACATGAAGAACCTACTTAGTTTAGCCTCTTGGATTAAAGCATAATATCTTTTTTTCAGCAATACAATGGAATGAGGTCAAAATAATAAATCATACCTTTCAATTGTATTGTATTGTATTGTATCTTTATTTGTTTCAGACATATAAAACAAAAAACAATATATACACACTACATATATTTTCATTTACAGATACGAATATATATGTAGATATACACACACACACGTATGTGTTCAGATAAACAAAAAATATATAATGAAATAAAACAAAATCGTCTGACATAATGTAACAATGTTTGGTCTGAAAAGGAGTAGGAAGAAGTATGAACATACTTATTAATTCCTACCCCTGCTCAACATCTTATTGATCCCACATAATTCACCTAATTCCCATCATCACATACTCCACACGATACACGAGGAGAACCTATATAAACTTGGCTACCGTGATTGATATAATTTGGATATAATTTGATATTTTTATACATACAATGGGTGATCATCTTTATCGGTATCATATTCTTCCAAAATCAGTTTTCGAAGTATTTTCATGAACTTACTAATTCCTGAGCATTGCTGTAGATCTATAGTAAAACTATTCCACAGTTTTACCCCATAAATAGTGACACAAAAGGTTTTAACCTTTGACCGTGCTTTAAGAATCCTTAGATTCAATTTCCCCCTCAATTCATAGTCTCCTTCTCTGTCATAGAACATCCTCTGTATATTTCCTGGTAACATATTGTATCTGGCCTTGTACATAATTTTTGCAGTTTTATATTTTATAAGATCCATAAACTTCAGTATTTTTAATTTCAAAAACATGATGTTAGTATGGTCTCTAAATCCTGCTTTATTAATCATCCTGATTGCTTTTTTTTGAATTTTACATATTGGTTGAAGTGCAGTTTTATATGTGTTTCCCCAAATTTCCACACAGTATTCCAAATATGGCAATATAAGTGAACAATAAAGTACCCGGAGTGATTTGGAAGGCAAAAAATATTTAACTTTACTCAGTACGGAGATGCTTCTTGACAGTTTGGCTTGTATATGCTTTATGTGAGGTTTCCAGCAGATTTTGTTATCTATTATCACACCCAGAAATTTTGTATCCGAAACTTGCTCTATTTCAACATTGTTTACTAATAATTTTGCTCCTGCATCTTTTTTACAATTTCCGAATAACATAAATGTAGTTTTTTCCAAATTTAATGATAACTTATTTCTATCAAACCATGTTTTCAGTTTAATCATTTCTTGTGTGACAATTTCCAAAAGCTGCTGTAAGTTCTCTCCAGCACAAAAAATATTTGTATCATCTGCAAATAGAATAAACTGTAGTATATCTGATGTTCTGCATATATCATTGATATAGAGGATAAACAGCTTTGGTCCCAATACTGACCCCTGCGGAACTCCACAAACAATGTCCATACACTCTGATTGATATTCCCCAATTTTCACAAATTGCTGCCTGTCTCTCAAATAACTCTTTACCCACTCTAACACCACTCCTCTAATGCCGTAGTACTCCAGTTTATCAAGTAATATGTCATGATTAATTGTGTCAAAAGCTTTTTTTAGGTCAATGAATACACTAACTATACATTGTCTTTTATCTATATTGTTGGTGATATTTTCGATCAGTTCCATTAATGCCAATGATGTTGATCTATTTGATCTGAAACCATACTGACTATCCATTATTATTTTGTGTTTATCTATAAATTTGTCAAGTCTATTACTAAAGACTTTTTCCAGTATTTTTGAAAATTGAGAAAGTAGAGAGACAGGCCTATAATTTGTGAATTGGTGTCTGTCACCATTTTTAAACAGTGGTGTTACTTTAGCTGTTTTCATTTGTTTTGGGAATGTACCAGTTTGTAAGGACAAATTGCAAATGTGTGTTAAGGGTTTGGAAATGCCCTCTATCACTCTCTTAACGATTTCCATATCAAGGTCGTCAGAGTCTGTAGAGTTTTTTGTTTGTGATTTCCCAACAATATCAATGATTTCCATTTCTTCCACCACCGTTAAGAACATTGAATGAGGATTGCGGTCAATGAGTCTAGTTTCTTTCTCTACAGAATCTGTTATATCAGGAATTGTTTCAGCCAAGTCTGGCCCAACACTTACAAAGAATTTATTGAACTCATTTACCACATCTCTCATATTAGTAATATTTCTATCATTATTTGCGAAATACGAAGGATAGTCTGCCTGCCCCGAGCCCTTTTTGATGATGGTATTTAATGTTTTCCAGATCCCTTTAATATTATTTTTATTCATAATCAGTAATTTTTCATAGTATTCCTTTTTACATGACCTTAAAATACTCGTTAATTTATTTTTATATTTCTTGTATTTATTTTCAGCTTCTGTACTTCTGTTCATTATAAATTCTCTGTATAAGGTATTTTTCTTCTTACATGCATTTTGCAATCCTTTTGTAATCCATGGGCACTCTGCATATTTTTGTTTTTTACTATATTTCTTTACTGGGCAATGACTATTATATAACAGTTTAAATTTTCCTAAAAAAATCTCATAAGCTTTATCAATATTTTTTTCCTTATACAGCATCTCCCATTCTTGCTTGAGTAAATCACTTTTGAATGCGTTTATTGACTCTTCTGTTCTCACTCGTTTGTATTTTATTGTGTTTTGCTGTTTAACCTTCCTGTAATTGCTGTTATACACTATAAAAACAGGTAGATGATCACTGATGTCATTAATTAGGAGACCACTTATGGTTCTATTTTCTATTTCATTAGTAAATATATTGTCTATTAGGGTTGCCGACTGTGCTGTAATCCTGCTGGGCTTAGTGATCACTGGAAAAAGTCCCAAGCTATACATTGTATTAATAAATTCCTCTGTCGCTCTCTGCTTGTTTGGATTTAGTAGATCTATGTTAAAATCCCCACATATGAACATGACTTTTTGATTTGTCCTAATGAATGTTTTATCTACCCACTCCTTAAAAATTTCAATATTAGAACCTGGTGTTCTATATATACAGCTTACAATGACATTTTTCTCTTTTCCCATACTAATTTCTATTGTTACACACTCTAATATATTATCTACCGCCACCGTCATTTTTTCTACCATCTTGTATTTTAAATTTTTATCCACAAACAAGGCCACACCACCGCCATTCTTATTCTTTCTATTTGTAAGATTTAATTCATATCCATCTATTACAAAGTCCTCTCCTTTCTGTTTATTAATCCATGTTTCAGATACTGCAATCACACTGAATGGATGTGTAAATTTGCTTAAATATTCCCTTATTTTGTGAAAATTTGCATATAAACTTCTACTATTAAAGTGGATTATAGATATTTTGCCGTCGACCTTGACAGTTTTGTTGAATTGTTCTTCAGTATGATAGTAGCAGGTATTTTTGATGTTAAATACATTGTTTGTTTCAGAACGAGCGTGACTGAAGCGACGGCCGTAGTCACACCACATGTGGCCAATGCCTTCCCAGTGCTTCTGAAAATACTGGCACACCAAAGGGTATTGCTTAAATGTCTGGCAGAACTCTGCTGATGTGGCTTTAAAGTCGTCCTCCTAAGAGAATTGGATGCAACAGAATATATTTCAATCCATTTAACAGACCTATTGAAATCTTTAATTAGTGTGAATGCTTGAAAAGCATTCACAGTATTGTTGTTGTAATTAGTGTGAATGCTTGAAAAGCATTCACAGTATTGTTCTTCTGAGCAGCTGGAAAAAGCTGCTAATAAACAAAGACATCAGAAAGCGGGGGCTTTAGGTGTAGCCCCCGCTTTCTGACGCACTAATTAGATTTAGTAACTGACACCCCATACCAGCATTATATAGACACTTGGGGGCTGAGATGGGTGGGTATGGGGGGGTGGGGTGGGTGGTGTTAAAAGCACTTTATGTTTTGTAGATGTATTTTTTTCAGACAGGGCACACACAGTCCTGTTTCCTTTGTGGCAAAACCTTCAAACTTCACCATCCTCAGCTGAAACAACAACATCTTAACACCATCTTCATGAACTGCTGAGCCAAACCTGATCCATCAGTGCTGGACTGCACAGATAACTACATGCCACACAGAGACTGCTGTTTTATGAACTGCCATACCAGTATGTCTTCAATGGAGAAGATGACACACCCATCACCTGACCTCCTGCCTGATCTGGAGACCATCATGATGCTGCCACACTACACACCTCTGAGACCATGAATGATGACTCCTACTGAGGAAACTGTATTTCCTGTCAGAGATGCTCAGTGATCCTCAGAGCAGAGAGAGGTATGATTCTTTATCTTTGATAAAAAAAAATGTCAGTGTTTTTAATCCAATTAATTAATTTAAATCCTGTTTAGTGCATAAATAATTCCACACTCAAATGATTATACTTGTTGACACTTTTTGAGTTTTAATTCACATTATGGATTACAAATCTATGCTTTTTCTACTCTGTCTCTCTGTGCAGGTCTTCTGAGTTCTTCAGTGTCCCAACTGAGACATTCAAACCTCATTGCAGAGCTCATGTCTTTCCTCACCATCATGTGAGTGTGAGATTGCTCTGGATTCTGGTTATGTGGCCTGCAGCACCTATAAGGTATTTCAACATTGTTCATTGTATAACTTATTTGTAGTTTTTAGGCCTTAACACAAATAAAATGTTCCTTTTTCTGTATTTTTTAGAACAAGCTCGTCCAGTGTGCCTGCATTCCAGCTTCTTAGACTCTACTCAAGTGGACAGAGTATCAGTGTTTTGCCACTCTTACAGACACCAACTTCTGTCAACTCACTGCTACTGATCGGGCACCTCACTCCAGGAAGACAGAGGGCTGCAAGCCTGTCATCGTTTCCAGTGTGGCTTTGTATTCTTGGGGTAGCATCAGATTTTTCCCACAAATATTCAAAGGTAACACTTATTTTAAGCTTAGTTATTAAATCAAAAGTCTTCCCTTATGTTAATTTTATTTTTTTTATTTGTTTTTGTTTTCTTTTAGATTTATGTGCAGTGATCGGATGTGGTGGAGCTTTGTTAACTGTGTGGAAAACATCTGTTTGTGATGATATTTACAATGAGGCTTTAAGGTGACAGTTTCCATGTAATTTCAATCCTTTTACTAAGCAAACACATGTTTGCAATTAACATATTTTTTTCAGTTTTGTCTTTTGGATTTATGGTTAACATTCCTCTGTGACAGCAAATACTAAACTGGTCCAAGTAACCAGCATATCATTGGCCAAAGGCAAAAAGGACCACATGTCACGCTAGCAATGAATTATTGACTGTGTTTGTGTCACCAGATTTAACAAACAATATCAGACATATGAAACTGAACTCTGGATTAATGTGCAGATTTTTTTTGTGTTTTTTTTTATTGTTGAATAATTATTTTGTAGAACAAACCCAATCTATTTACCCAAACAATGTAACTTGTTTGGGTAAATAGTGGATTAATATATCTAAGTCTATAAGTATAGCAAGCTGAATTCATACAGACACACAGCTCTAAATCCTGGATTGTAGGATGTACAAAAATGATCATGTGATTATTATGGACATTTAAATAACTATATCTATTGAACCATTACATGTATTCTTTTTAGAAATTACACAATCTCAAAATGTGAAAAAAGAAAGTGTTTAAGAGAATAAATAATGTGTGTTTGTATGAATCCTGCCTTAGTATGGGGTGTCAGTAACTACATTAGTATAGAGTAGGTCTAACAGTGGTTTTCCACATCTGCTCTAATACAGCGGTCCCCAAACTTTTTTGCGCCAAGGACCGGTTTATGCCCGACAATATTTTCATGGACCGGCCTTTAAGGTGTCGCAGATAAATATAACAAAATAAAACTAGTACCGGTACCGAAAAAAAGAAAATTTATTCATAACACAAGTGAAAAGACCCAGGAAAACAGAGTAAAAGATAAAAACGATAACAAAATAACGCTGAAAACCGATAAAAACCCTGAAAACTATACATTTCACACCTGAGCCTCATCTCTCGCGGCCCGGTACCAAACGACTCACGGACCGGTACCGGTCCGAGGCCCGGGGGTTGGGGACTGCTGTTCTAATATATATAGATAATGGGTCAGACATATAAAGTCATTTTGAAAAGTTCATAAAGGTCACATCCATTTATATGTGTTCCTCTTTATCATTTTATATCTGGTCACACAGCTGACTTGAGTTTTGATCAGAGTAGAACCATAACATTCATGCTAATGGTTCTACTGTTTACAGTTACTTTATGATGGATTTCACCCTGGTCACAGCACTATGTGAAAAGCTGTTAGAGGTAAAGTTAAGAAAATTAATACCTCATCATAAGTCACTCTCTAACGCAAAGCAGTGAGTATTTTTCACTGTAATTTATTCCACAACAATGTTCTTTATTTGATCCTTGTTTCTTTAAATATGCAAATCGATTGTTCAGCTGTGTGACTCTCCACACCTCAAATATATCACAATGTGGACTTCATTTTGACAGTATTTTGTAGATTGGTACCATATTTATCATCAAATCAGGAAACTGTAAACTAATTGAAAAAATGAAGCTTATGAAAATTTTAATGTGGCATAGGAACATGTTGTTTATCCTTGCCAAATAGTATTTACACAAAACTCCAGCAAATCAGAGGATATATTTTTGTCTCTCACTTGCTATATATGTGTATATTTTTGCAGTTAATAGCCTATCATGTGTCTGCCATAAACGCATCTTAGGGCCATAAACATAAACATGGCAAACAAGGATATGTTCACAATTCCAACAGATGCTTCAATTGTTTGTATAGATTTTAGATTAATTTGATTTGCATTTTCTATTAATATTTTTCTGTTTGTCCCAAATGGTATTTTTATTTCTTTATGTCATTATTGTAATCATTGGAAACAACTGAGTAAATATTTTGTATCATATGTTTCTAAAAATATTTGAATGTTCTACTTTTCTACTACTGGTTTTCTACTTTCTAAACTTTCTGCCACTTTTTGGCATTTCAATAACATTATTTTTGGGTGTTTTAATCTCTGACCGCAGCATCTTTTTCATTTATTACCTAAATGTTGTTTGTGTGGGTTTTGCTTTTGTTTTGTTTTTTTTTTGCCATTTTTAGATTTCACCAGCTGTGCAAACTCTGCAATTTTACCTTGGTTTTATTCCACATTAGTTTATCTGCCGGCATGTTTTCTTCCTTTTCTAATGTTTTTGGTAATTTTTCACAGTTAAACAATTAACTTTGAGGTTACTTCAGCATTTTCAGCTGTTATCTGTTGTCAGTTTTGCCTAATTATTACATTTCTGCAAATTTCTAGCAGTTCTGATAAGTTGTAATATTTCTGCCAAGTTTTTAATTTTCTACTAAATTATATTATTTCTGCTAGGTTACACTACTTTTGTTTGTTATGTTATGTTAAGTTATGTTATTCTAAATTATTGCATTTCTGCTAAGTTATTACATTTTTCTTAACTTGATATTGTTCTGCAAAGTTATTAAAATTTCAGCAACTTTTTTAAACACTGAGTTTGATTTCTTCAGCTTCTTCAGCTATTTTCAACTATTTTCAGCAGACAGCTTCAGCTTTACAGTTTCCTCTAAGTGATTGCAGTTCTGCTAAGTTATTACATTTTAGAAAAGTTCTTTTACTTCTGCAAAGTTTTTACAATTTCTGCAACTTTTCAGCTTTTTCAGCTACTTTTTGCATACAGCTTCAGCTTTAAGCATCCACACTGCATTTTCGCAGGAAATGCAAATTTTTCTAGTTTATATTGTGCTAACATAGCTGTGTCGCTAGCGGTCACGTAGCACATCATTATATACCAGCTAGCCCAACTTCAGTAACCCTACAAACGTCACTGCTGTTTAGTTTTCTGTCTTCATTTATGCTGGAAGTGATAGCAGAGCTGTACGTTTTAATTTGTTTCCAAAACCCCGCAGTCAGGACATGCTATATTGTATTTAGATAGAAGCTAGCGAGCTAACTCCCTGCTAACTTCTAACTCCGTTAAATGTCATAAATTCCGTTTTCATGGATGCCTGGATGTTAAACTCAATTGTTACACCTGGTAGAGGAGAACGCTGATCATTTTATTAAAGATGAAAGACTTTAGACAGTTTTTCAACTCTCAGTAATGCCATAGTGATCGTTTGATATATAGACCTGCAGCGGAGTTTAGACCCAGACACGGCTAGTGACATCAGACTGAACAACCGGATTCTAAAGGCTGATTGCCCTCCCCCACGCTTGTACCCGTGGCTTCCTGTCCTAAGGGTTGGCTCTTCTCCTGCCCTGCGCCCTTTGTTCATATTCAAAGACTATTTTTCTGTATGTATTCTTATCCCATAGCAACCGCCAGATTATAATGTTGCAGACAATCCCAAACTCTACAGTCTGTCTAACTCCAGTGTATACCAAGCAATCTATTATTCTTAACAGCAACAACATAAACTGAACCCATATTAAAGTTGGCTCGGTGCTTACCTTTATATGAGCCCACAAACCGAGAGAAACTCCGTGATGAAGCTGAAAGTCTTAAGAAACAGATGAGGGAGCAGAGACCCACGTGGTTCACGCTGATCTCGGCTACGATCCAGGAGACAAGGGTGTGCAGATCGATGCAGAAATTAATCCCAACGTTGGCAGTGGTATATGTTCCTGTAAGTTTACTACTTTACTCCCGTTTCATGAAAAAGCAGCTCTCTCTGCTCGACTCCTCTCCTGCACACACACTTTGCTCCGCCTCCTTGTCCGGCTCTGCTGTGATTTGTTGCTGTGCGGTCACGTGACTAAGCAGACCAACGTAACCACGTGGGGTGTTATTTCAAAAGTAGCGCCTATCTCCTTTTCCTAAGCTCTTTTTCTTGCCCTCAATGGAAACGTCATCGTGGGAAGGAGATTTGCTAAGGACTCAGGGAAAGAGAGGACCGGTGCTGAGAATTGGAACAGCCTTAGGCTGTATCCCAATTCAGGTTCTGCAGCCCTAAAGTACGCAGCCTTAACGGTCCACAAGGGCCGCGTACTCAAAGACCGCTAAGGCCGGAAGTGCGAGGCTTGTGAAATGCCGGTCGAGCTCCGTCGCGCTGCCCAGGTTGCCTAGCAACCATGATACTAACCGCTGGAAACGTTTCACAGAGCTTTGCTTGAGAGAAATGAAGGAGAACATATTTTGTTCGTTTGTTTCTACACGAGCTTTGTGTGATTTAATAAGTATCTGAGGCTGAGACCACATGACTGTAAAACATGATTGTTGGGCTTCATTTCTGTACTGAACAGTCATTTTAAGATTAGCTAGTAAATAAAAATTATGTTGTTCATGAGACTAAAGTCAGTGTAAATATAATATTGCCAATATTATAGTTATTATATTAATCATTATTAGTTATTACAGCAGTGAACTTGAACAATTCACGTGAACAATTCACTTTTATTGTCAGAATCAGAAAGGGTTTTATTGCCAAATGTTGAGCAGGTTTACAACATTAGGAAATTGCTGCGGTGCTTCAGTGCAAACATACTGTCATAAAAAATATAAAAATAAGAATAAGAATTAAAAGTGCTAAGTGGATAGATATATAAATGATATATACATGAGTGCAGGTGGTGATCAGTGACAAACATGGAATGATGCAGTGAACACAGCGTAGGGTCATGTGTTAGTGGTGGGAACAGTCATACGGTTATTGTTCATGTGTCCGACAGCAGAGGGGAAGAAACTGTTCTTATGGCGAGAGGTTCTGGTGCGAATGGACCGGAGCCTCCTGCCTGAGGGGAGCAGGTCAAACAGACTGTGTCCGGGGTGAGAAGGGTCAGCTGAGATCCGAGCTGCACGCCCCAGTGTCCTGGAGGTGTACAGGTCCTGCAGAGATGGGAGTCTGCAGCCAATCACCTTCTCAGCAGAGCGCACAACACGCTGCAGTCTCTGTTTGTCCCTGATAGTGGCTCCAGCGTACCACACGGTGATGGAGGAGGTGAGGATGGACTCGATGATTGCAGTGTAGAATTGCATCATCGTCCGTGTTGGCAGGTTGAATTTCTTCAGCTGCCTCAGGAAGTACATCCTCTGCTGGGCTTTCTTAATGACGGAAGTGATGGTGAGCTCCCACTTCAGGTCCTGGGTGATGGTGGTACCCAGGAAGCGGAATGAGTCCACAGAGGTGATGGGGGTGTCAGTCAGGATGATGGGGGGGAGTGGAGCTGTGTGCTTCCTGAAGTCCACAATAATCTCCACTGTCTTTTGGGCATTCAGCACCAGGTTGTTGTGGCTGCACCAGGACACCAGACGTTCAACCTCCCTCCTGTAGGCAGACTCATCCCCGTCCGAGATGAGTCCAATAACGGTGGTGTCATCTGCAAACTTGATTAGCTTGACAGACTGGTGGGTGGAGGTGCAGCAGTTGGTATACAGGGAGAAGAGCAGAGGAGAAAGAACACAGCCCTGAGGGGAGCCGGTGCTGATGGTCCGGGAGTCCGAGACATTCTTTCCCAGCCTCACATGCTGCTTCCTGTCCGTCAGGAAGTCAGTGATCCACCGGCAGATGGGATCAGGCACATTCATCTGGGAAAGCTTGCCTTGGAGATGGTCTGGAAGGATGGTGTTGAAGGCAGAGCTGAAGTCCACAAACAGGATCCTGGCGTAGGTTCCTGGGGAGTCCAGATGCTGCAGGATGAAGTGTAGGGCCATGTTGATTGCGTCATCTACAGACCTGTTGGCTCTGTATGCAAACTGCAGGGGGTCCAGGAGGGGGGCCGTGAGGGTCTTGAGATAGGAGAGAACCAGGCGCTCAAATGACTTCATGACCACAGATGTCAGAGCCACGGGTCTGTAGTCATTTAGTCCAGTGATCCTAGGTTTCTTGGGGACAGGGATTATGGTAGAGGACTTGAAGCAGGCAGGCACATGACATGCCTGCAGTGAGGAGTTGAAAATGCCAGAAAACACTGGGGCCAGCTCGTTTGCACAGTGTCTGAGGGTGGCAGGAGACACACCATCTGGGCCGGGAGCTTTTCGAGCATTCAGACTCTTAAACTGCTTCCTCACATCTGCTTCATGAATATGAAGAGTTGTGGTGGGATGAGGTGGTGTGAAATCCTCTTTTGTGTGGGGTGAGGAGGGGGGTGTTGCAGGTGAAGTGATTGAAGGTGGTGATGGCTCTATGGAGGGGGGAGAGGTGGGGGAATGAGTGTCCAAAGTGTCTCTATTGTTGGGGCCGTTGGAGGTGTGAAGGCTGCCTGATGGCTCGTCAAAACGGCAGTAAAAGTCGTTGAGGGTGTTGGCCAAGAGCAAGTCATCAGTGGAGTGGGGGGTTTTAGGCTTGTAGTTGGTGATATTCCTAAAACCTTTCCACACAGAGGCCGAGTCATTCTCTGAGATCTGCTGCTGTTTCTTCTCAGAGTGCTGATGTTTAGCAATGTCCACTTCTTTAGTGAACCTGTACTTGGCCTCTCTGTAGCAGTCCCTGTTTCCGCTTCTGAACGCCTTTCTCTTTTCCAGCCACAGCTTTTTGAGTTTAGGAGATGTGTCACATCACATTTGCAGGTACACTGGGCAACAGCACCGCCTACAACTGCAAAGCTCTCCAGCGAGTAGTGCGGTGCTCTGAATGGATAATTGGAGGTGAGCTTCCCTCCCTCCAAGACATCTACAGGAAGTGGTGCCTGAAGAAAGCGGGGAGGATCATCAAGGACTCCAGTCACCCCAGCCATAAACTGTTCAGACTACTTCCATCAGGAAGGAGGTTCTGCAGCATCCGGTCCCGTACCAGCAGACTGAGAGACAGCTTCTTCCATCAGGCCATCAGACTGCTGAACACGTCATAGACACCTCACCTTCACTACTGGAACTTCAACATTATGCACTACATACCGTACAGTAATGCCACTGTTTTGCACGTGTCTCAACTCTGTATATTTTATATATTTATTATTGTTTACTCTATTTAATTTGTAAAATATGTGTACACACACACACACACACACACAGAGGAAAATATTCAGTATACACATCCAGAAATGCATATACTATTATATATTGTACATATATTTATTAGTTTCAGATGTAGCCATTCTTGTATTTTGCTATTTACATTATTGTATTTTGCACACCTCTGTTGCTTGTGAAGCTCGCACACAAGAATTTCACTCACATGTGCTGTACCAATGTACCTGCACATGTGATGTGACAATAAAAGTGATTTGATTTGATTTGGTAAATGGCCTGCATTTGTATAGCGCTTTTCTAGTCCATAGGACCCCAAAGCGCTTTACACTACAGTCAGTCATTCACCCATTCACACACACAGGCAATGGCAAGCTACATTGTAGCCACAGCTGCCCTGGGGCGCACTGACAGAGGCAAGGCTGCCGGACACAGGCGCCACCGGGCCCTCTGACCACCACCAGTAGGCAAACATGGGGTTAGTATCTTGTCCAAGGATATTTGGCATGCAGCCTGGGATCGAACCACCGACTGATTAGTGGCTGACCTGCTCTGCCACTTGAGCTACAGCCACCCTGGTACAGCCAGTGTTGGGTAAGTTACTTTAAAATAGTAACTTAGTTACATTACTAGTTACTTTTCTCAAAAGTAACTCAGTTACTTCAAGTTACTCGTTACTTTCAAAGTAACTAGCTACTAGGGAAAGTAACTTTGGTTTTACTCAGAATTCTCTTGTTAATGTGTTTCTTCCATAACTTTGCCAGCCTTCTAGCTTGCTTACTTGCCACAAGTGCACTGTGCCACCTACCAATAGACAGGAAAAGATAATGTGCATATTTCCACGAGAGAAATCCCACGCCTGGACCGTCATTGACTGCTGCCATGATTCTAGCCTACGTCACAGCGTCATGTGCGCCTTTTACATCCAACACAAAAACTGACGTCGTGGTGCTTTCGATTGTACTCAGAACTCGGAAATTCTGCCTTCTGAATAGGAAGATGTAGGCAACACCAGACTGCAGATGAGCTGCATACAGGGCTGGACTGGGACAAAAAATTGGCCCGGGCATTTTGACTAGAGACCGGCCCACCATTATAGGAAAAATCATAAAGCATTTGAATGAAAATAAACACTGTTGTGACAGTGATGTACACTGTTTTGATGGTATATATGCATCAATCTATCAATCGTTTGTTGTAAGATTCAGATAATTATTTTTTAAAAGCTAGACATTTTAAATGAGAATAAGAAAGAAAAGTATTTCTTTGTGCCCCCCTCTCCCTTTTAATGCCCTACATGGCCCCTGGCAACACTTTGCTAGATCCGCCCCTGCACCGTTACCAGCTGTCAGCTACCTAAAAAAGGATCCTGGTGTTATCTGTCTCTCAGAAACAGTTCATGACTTCCCTTCAACTCATTCATGTCACCTAAAAGGGAAACCTGTTTCGCCATCACCTGTTCAGCTCTGATGATTCAGTAAGGACATCTCCTGGTTTCATCTTCATGTTTCCCTCTCACCAGATAACCAAACCATATCATGACCAGCAGCTTTACAGCTGTGGCTCCAGCAAACATCAGCTGATACTAGAAATTAATATTAAATAAATTCTAACAACAGCTGATCAAGCTTAAACGTGCTGCTGTTATTTAGCGCGACATCTGCTGGTTTCCTCTTTCGGCGCGATAAACAGTGAGCGATAAACAAACAAGAGAGAAAAGCCGATCAGCTGATCATTGATCAGTTTTCATGATTGAAGTAGAAACGGGAGAGGGAGGGGGGGAAAATGAAAGAAGAAGAGGCAGCTGTGCAGCAAAGACACAGAATAACTTCAGCTTTGTGTCTTTTTCATTGTAGCTGAATTACGGGACAAACTCTGTTCCTTTTCACCTCAATAAGAAACGCGTAGTATTTTCTCTGAATACCAGACGGGACGGTTGGCAACTCTAATAACTTATGAACAAAATAAAGTTCAACATCATTAACTTCATAGCACCCACCCAGCTGTATAGAAACTCCGTCATGCTAGCTAGCACGCAGTACGGAAAAAGTCAGAATAACGAAAATAAACTCCACCTAAACTTGATTTATATCTGACCCAGAGAGACTGCAGGTCATAACTTCTTACCTGAAGTTCAGTTCACACTTGGACCGGCGGCCGCCTCGTGTCTCTTTTCCTTCTGTGTCCCTTTTCCTTCATCCACCTGCTGGCCTCCACCACTTGCTAATGTTACTGAATCTGTGGAAGCTCCGCGATAGCAACCACACGAAGTAACGAGTAACGAGCCTATCTAAATCCCAGTAACGACTAACACGTTACTGATTTTGGCATAATACCGTGCTCGTTACCACAATAATAACGTAGTTACTGTAACGCGTTACTTAATAACGCGTTAGTCCCAACACTGGGTACAGCACATGTGAGTGAACTCTGTGTCAAACACTGAGCTTCAGTAAAGATTCAAGTTTCAGTTATTTATATTTCCCATCACCACAAATCTTCACTCAAAGACAAGAATCTTTTACAGTGTATAAATACGTATATGTATCATATGTAAGAGACAAATATTGTTCATTTAATTTGTTGGCATTACTAAATTTGGCTCAATGCTTACATATTAGGGGTGCAACGATACACAAAATTCACGGTTCGGTTCGATTCGATACTTTGGTGTCACGGTTCGATATTTTTTCGATACAAAAAAATGTTCATGCATTTTTAATTTGTCATTTATTAAAATTATAAATATATATTTTAACTCAAAAGTACAGTTTTTAAATTTAACCCTAACCCTTGTGCGTGTTTTTTATTTTGACAGCGAATGCGCACCTGCGGACCACTTATGTGCAGCCCTGGTTATTTAGCTTGTCATATTGCAGCCACAGAAATTCTTTTGTCCATGAAACCATAAAGCTGCACTTTCTTTTTGCCTTATAGTCTGATTTGTCATAACTTCTCCGTTTTGTGGTAAGCTTTTCTTTGGCTGTCACTTCTTCACCCTGACCTGTCTTATTTGGCTCAGCAGAACTGAAATATATCCTGCTGCTTTTACACGCTCACTCACATAAGCTCAGCGATTCTCTGCGGGATCAACCTCTCACATGTTTAAGCTGCGGGAGATTTCACTTGTCATGTTTGCATAGTAAGCTAACGATTAATAAGACGATGTCAGAGGAATTGGTGCGCAAATTATCATCACTCACAGATCAGTGCTGTTGCTCTCTATACACAGTTTGCACGATTGCAAAGTGAAAGCAAAAAAACAAGCGCAAATTCAAACGCGACTTCAATATGTCACATATTGACAGTGGCTCACCGATGCCAATGACATAATTACCCAGCTACATTTCTGAAAGAATGCAAAAGCATTGACATATATTTTTCCTACAATAGCCCGACGGGCAGGGAAGAGATAGATTTTGGTAGCCCGACTGAAAAAATCGCTAGCTCCAGGACGTCGGGCTAGCTATATTGCAAGCCCTGTATCTGATTGAGGAATCACTCATCTTTGGAAAAGAGAGTTTATTACAGAGAAATGGCTCTTTCCAAAATAAAAGCTATACTATCCGCTTCTTCTGGGCTATATTCTCAGCAGCATAAGGAGAATCATGTGATAACAGCTGTCTAAATGACTCGGCTAAAGTTAGTAGCATGCTTGCTTTTTTTTGTCTGCTTCCACTTGTCTTTGCACTAGGATGATGTCAGTGTAAATGTGCAGTCATATTCGTTGTGTTCCCACTAGTGCTTTCAGGTTAATCTCGTTGAAATGACCTTAACGCCACAACACGGCAAATCTCCGTTAATGAGCTACCGCCGATCGCTCCGTGCATGGGGCTAGACGGCAAACACATTAACGAGCTAACTGCGCTAACACACTAGTTCCCACCAATGTAATTGAGCATTGCATGGCACATCCAACATACTGTTTTACTTTAGTCCATGACTCGCTTACCTTCAGGGTCATACGTCACATGAAAACCAAAATAATTCCAAACGCCAGATCTGAATGTTGCAAGTAGAGCTTAACTTCTGTCTCGCTAGCTTGCCCTGCGCTCTTCCTTCTGACTATGCTGTCTGTGTTGAGCGCTCAGTGGATCTGCGCTCGACAGTGCAGCCTAGGCGGAGTAGTCGAACACAGATTCACTGAGCGCTCAACACAGACAGCATCTTCAGAAGGAAAATTGATAAAATAAATTACAAATGTTGTATTGTTCGATACATATGCGTACCGAACCGAAAGCACTGTATCGAACGGTTCAATATCGATACGAATATCGTTGCACCCCTATTACAACATATATGTGCAAAATGAAAATGTACGAGCTGTGATAACTGTTTCTGATAAAATGAAGAGTAGACTGATATATTAAATATTCCTTTATCGGGTGAGAAAATCAGACCATGTCATAACTGCTTTAAGTCATACAGAATAGATATCAGAGCCTTAAACAGGCTGGCTTCTGCTAAATGGGTCAAACTCAAATTCAAATTCAAATTCAAATTCAAATTTTATTTGTCACGTACACAGTCATACACAGTACGGTATGTAGTGAAATGCTTGGACAACTGCTCGTGACCTAAAGAAAACAAAAAAGGAAAAGGCTATGAATAAGATAGGAAATAAATATGAAAAATTACAAAGGGTAAATTTAACTAGGAAGGAATAAAATATAAATTAAGGTTAAAAATGAAATAACTGTACAACACAAATTAGAATGAAGGTTAAATTTAACTGGGAAAGAATAAGATAAAATATATAAATTAAAGTTGAAAATAAAATAACTGTACAACAAAATACACAATATAGAACTATATAAGAATGTATGAAGAAATATAAATAAATATATACACAATAACAGCAGCTGTACAAGTATTAACTGGAAATGAAGAATATAATGTCCAGTGTTGTGCAATCCACATTATTTAGTGTCTTGTGCAGTGCAAATATGCTTAAAGTGATTTAAGTGATGAAGTGAAAACAATGTCCAGAATGTCCAGTGTGTGTGTAAGAACTATATGTGTGGGTCAGTATTGTGTGGTGGTGTGATTGAGAGACCGTATCGCCTGCGGGAAGAAGCTCCTCCTCAGTCTCTCTGTGTTGGTCTTCAGGGAGCGGAATCGCTTTCCTGACCTCAACAGAGAGAACAGTCTGTTGTTGGGATGGCTGAGGTCCTTCACGATCTTCCTGGCCTTGGTCTGGCACCGCCTGCTGTAGATTGAGTGCAGGTCAGGGAGCTCGGAGCGGATGGTGCGCTCAGCTGATCGCACAACCCTCTGTAGAGCTCGTCTGTCCTGCATGGTGCTGTTCCCGAACCAGGTTAAGATGTTTCCCGTTAGCATGCTCTCTATGGTGCACGAGTAAAAGTTCCTGAGCACCTTGGAGGGCAGTTGGAAGTCTCTCAAGCGTCTGAGGTGGTAGAGACGCTGACGGGCCTTTTTCACCACGGTGTTGATGTGACAGGACCATGACAGGTCCTGCGTGATGTGAACTCCGAGGTATTTGAAGCTGTCCACTCTCTCCACTGGGCACTCGTTGATGACAGGGGTCTGGTAGTTCCTCTCCTGCTTAGTGCTGAAGTCCACTATCAGCTCCTTTGTCTTACTGACGTTTAGAAGGAGGTTGTTCCTCTGGCACCAGTTCTCTGGATTCCTAATCTCCTTCAGGTAGGCCGTCTTGTTGTTATCAGAGATCAGGCCCACCACGACGGTGTCGTCAGCAAACTTGATGATGGTGGTGGAGCTGGTAGTGGCCACACAGTCATATGTGTACAGAGAGTACAGCAGGGGGCTCAGAACACACCCCTGGGGGGCTCCAGTGCTGAGAGTGGTGGAGGCTGAGACATGTCCGCCCATCCTTACTGCCTGTGGTCTGCCAGTTAGGAAGTTGGAGATCCACTGACACATAGATGAGCTGAGTCCCAGATGCTCCAGCTTGGTGGTGAGTGTGGAGGGAATTATGGTGTTAAATGCAGAGCTGTAGTCTATGAAGAGCATTTTAGAATAGAATAGAATAGAATAGAATAGAATAGAATAGAATAGAATTCAACTTTATTGTCATTGCACATGGACAGTTACAGGGCAACGAAATGAAGGAACAATGATGGACTCTTTGAAGCATGTGGGGATCACCGACTGAGATAAAGAGATGTTGAATATCTCAGTGAACACAGGAGCTAGCTGGTATACGCATTCTCTTAGGATACGACCTGGGATGCCGTCTGGTCTTCTGCTTTCCTGGTGTTCACTCTCTTGAAGGCTCTCCTTACTTCATGCTCGGAGATGACGAGCACGTTTCCGGTGCTGGCAGTATCTTCCTGTCTGCAGCCGTTAGCGTCGCTAGCACTAGCATTGTTGGAGTCCTTAGCTGCAGCCTCGAAGCGAGCATAGAAAGTGTTCAGCTCGTCTGCCAGAGTCACGGCCACGTTCGTCATACCGGTTGTTGGTGCTTTATAGTCCGTTATTGTCCTTAGTCCCCGCCACAGGCTCCTAGAGTTACTCTGTTGGAGTTGTGACTCTAGTTTCCTCCCGTAGCGCTGCTTCGCCTCTTTCACCGCCCTCCGCACGTTATATGACGCGGCTTTGTACGGGTCCATGTCCCCCGTCGTGAGTCCCGTGTTGTAGGCAGCGGTGCGGGATCTCAGAGCGTCGCGGATGGTTTTATCCACCCACGGCTTCTAGTTGGGAAACGTTGTGATAGTCTTTGTCTCCACGGTATCATCCACTAGTTTCCTGATTAATCCCACAACCGCTTCCGTAAACACGTTGACATCATCATCGGAGCTGTTTCTGAACATGCTTTTTCCTTTTTTAACAAGAGTTTCACTGTTTGTACTCCTCTCTCTGCCATTCCGTTTGACTGCGCATGGTGGGGCCTCGTTGTGTTGTGACAAAACTCCCACTCTTTTGCAAAGTCTTGGAATTCACGGGACCTGAACTGTGGTCCGTTGTCAGAAATCACCGTTTCAGGAATCCCGTGTCTGGCAAATTGTGACTTAAGATGAGTGATAACTGTTGCACTTCTTGTGTCTGACTTCAGCCACTCAACCTCAATGAACTTGGAATAGTAATCCACTAAGAGAAGATATTCCTGCTGGTCAAAAGTAAATAGGTCCACACCTATCTTCTGCCAAGGTCTTTCAGGAACACTATGTGGATGTAGTGGTTCTTTGTTCTGTCGCTTCTGGTGAGTACTGCACACATCACAGCAGTTCACCATCTCTGTGATACTCTGTGACATTCCAGGCCAAAAGAGTACTTCTCTCGCTCTGCGTCGGCAGCTTTCAATACCCAAGTGACCCTCGTGAATGCGCTTTAGCATTTCTGCTCTCAGTGCTGCAGGAACAATAAGCTGCTCTCCTTTGAACAGAACTCCATCCACTACTGAAATTTGTTCCCTGTAATTCCAATACGCTTGGATTTCTGTTGCAGCTTGGTTTCTTGTTTCTGGCCATCCATCCAGAACTGTCTCTGTAAGTTTAGTCAGTGTCATATCATTCCTTGTTTCCTTTCTGAATTCCTTTAGTTTTTCACTTGTCACAGGTAAGTTGGAAATTACCATGTGCACCTGGTCTTCTATCTCATTCTCAGATGAGCTGGTCACTGGCAAATATGCTCTGGATAATGTGTCTGCAATGTACATTTGACTTCCTGGCTTGTGCTGTACTTGTACCTGATATTTTTGCAGTCTCATTAGGAGTCTCTGTATTCTTGCTGGAGCACTGCTCAATGGCTTTTTCATTATCACTTCTAGTGGTTTGTGATCTGACTCCACGTTCACTTCTCTTCCATACACATACTGATGGAAACGCTCTGCACCAAACACAATTGCCAACATCTCCTTTTCTATTTGTGCATAACACTGTTCAGTCTCTGTTAATGAGCGTGATACATAAGCAACTGGCTTGCCATCTTGTAGTAAGACAGCACCGAGTCCACTTTTAGAAGCATCGACAGATAGTGTTACTGGAAGCTGTACATCATAGTATCTGAGCACAGGAGCTTCAGTAAGAATTGTTTTCAATTTGTTGAATGCGTGCTGATGCTCACCTTCCCACTGCCATGCAACATCATCTCTGGTAAGGCCGCGTAATGGCTCTGTGTGTTGCGACATGTTTGGAATGAACTTTGCTAGGTATGTCACCATACCCAGAAATCGCTCGACATCTTTTTTGCACTCTGGTGTAGGCATTTTCTTTACTGCCTCTATCTTGCTCTGATCTGGTTTCAAACCATCTGCCGAGAAGATGTGGCCAAGGTATTTAATTTCCTCCAGGCCTACCTTGCATTTGTCCTTGTTCAGCTTAAAATTTTTTGCTCTTGCTCTCTCCAGCACTTGCCTCAGTCTGTTGTCATGCTGTACTTTAGTCTCTCCCCAGATCAAAAGGTCGTCTATGTATGTCTCAACGCCATCAATCCCCTCAAACAGCTGCCTCACCGTCCTGTGGAATACTTCTGGAGCTGAATTAATTCCAAAAGGCAGGCGAAGGAATCTGTAACGACCAAAAGGTGTGTTGAATGTACAGAGATGAGAGTTGGCTTCATCCAATTTAAGTTGCCAAAATCCTGAGCTTGCGTCCAGCACAGTGAAGTATTTGGCCTTTGCCAGTCGGCTCGTTATCTCTTCAACTGTTGGCAACTGGTAGTGCTCTCTCATGACTGCTGTATTGAGGTCACGTGGATCTAGGCAGACTCTCAGTCGTCCAGTAGCCTTTTCTACAATGACGATTGGGTTTACCCACTGGGTAGGCTCTTCAATTTTTGTAATCACCTCCATTTTTTCCATTCTGTCCAGTTCTACTTTGAGTTTTTCTCTCAAAGTGATAGGAATTTTTCTCGGTGGATGAACTTTTGGTGCCACACTCTCATTAATTTGAATGGTGTGTTCTCCCTCAAGGCAACCTATCCCCTCAAACACATCAGCAAATTCTTTGAAGATGTCCATTTCATCACATATCATGACAGTGTGCACGAGCTCTCAGCCTGTTCCTGACGCCGGCTCGCTTCCCTCTAGGCCGCCGCCGCTTCCCTTTGTTCTCCCTCAAGATCTCACTCGGCCAGCTCAGATCCGGAGGTAAAAACTTCGAATTGTGAGTACATTGTATACCAATAGAAACAAGAGTGTCACTGTCATACCTAATGTACCCAATGGTGATGATTTTGCCGATTTAGAACGCTGAAAACTAACTTAAAAAACAAAGACAAAGAAAAAGTGGTCGGAGCAGTTGTGACGGCAGCCGACCTCACCGGCGCCATCTTCTTCTGGGCAGAAAGTCTACAAACACATAACATCCTTATAGAATATGATGTAACATTATAGATCAACTTACCTCAGAATATATAAAGCATATAAACAATTACAGCAATATGATACAACAAACACAGCAGTGCTACTAACCCAAAATACTCAAAGCTTCATAGAATTGAAACAAACATTTATTTTTAGCTCCGTTCTGCTGTTGATACATACTTTAGGTTTCTGAACATTAAACTTGTTGCTGCCTTTCATAGTGTGTAACTTGAAGGCCCTGAGTACTTTCTACACTGAAAACACTGGAATGATAAAATTATTTGAACATTACCTAATAAGACTGATTCAGGACAGACAATTAGTTATTTCAAACTTTTCTATCAGTCCTTCACAAACAGGGAACAGTCTGTCTATTCTCTCCATCTGTCAGCTGCTGCTGGCTCTTCCTCCTCCTCTTCCTCACACACTTTTGAGTTTGTCCTGGTGGATCATCAGGGGTGCAAAGCCTCACAGATGATGTGCAGCAGTGGGTCCCTCAGTCTGACCTCACTCTGCACACTTGCAGTTGTCACACATGGAAATCAAATGTGTCGTGTCATTGATGATGTTGATGTTCATGTGATGTCCTCCCCGTGTGTTCCCTCAGTTCAGTCAGCCATTCAGTTGTCCAGCCAGTCAGTGTCCGTTCACCCTCTGTTCATCCACTCCTTATAATAAACCCTCACCAGTGTTCACCTACCTGCGAGTCCTGCGTTTGGGTTCCTTCTTCCTCACCTCCACACAATGCCTGAAAACACTGAATTTTTATCCTCCAAATTTCCCTGCAAAAATATTCACCTGCAAAAAGTCACCTGAAAAAAATTCACCTGCAAAAATTCACCTGAAAAAAAGTTCACCTGCAAAAATTCACCTGCAAAAATTCAACTGCAAAAGTGATTAACTTTAATGACCCAAGCCAGAGCAATCAGCACCAGATCGAGTCGAGTGGCTCTCAGCCAATTAAATTAACATGACACCGTTAGCCAGCAGTGTGTCTCCTAAAAGAGACCTGTTTAAAGGTGAGTGATTAAGTTTTTCTCCTAAATAGAGATCATTACAGAACGCCTAGTCCTATTTAAAATCCCATTTATTTTTATTTTATTTTATCATCTACTCGAACTAAGGAAAACATTTCACTAACTCAATGACAATTTCCACGCCTCCCATGCCTGTCTGCAGAGGCAGTTTTTGTCACGGACCCGGCTCTGGAGGACTCGGGGTCCGTGAGCAGTTTTGACTGTTTGTTATTATTATTTGGTGATGTGTGTGTTTTTCTGCACAATGCTGTGCTGTGGTTTTTGGACATTTACAACCTTAAGCCATTGGTCACTAGTTTACGGGAGAGCTCTAGTTTTGAATTATTCGGCTTGGGCGGTCTGAGCAATGAAGGTTCGGCTGCTCACCTAGGAGCCCTAGCCGCTTGGTTTTTCCCACATTGGCGGAGGACTTTCCCGTCGATGCTTGTGGCACAATTGTTTGATCCTCTATTACAGAAGGGATGCCGCCCTCGGCATCATCATCCCATTATGCCTCAACCCACTCCTGCGGTTTCAGCCCGGTCAGCTGGCAACGGACCGACAGCACTCACTACCGCAGTGAGTAAACCCGACTCATTTGTGTCTATTAATCCTGCCATTGAAAATCAAAACACAGATGAACAGCAGAGGACGGTTTCCTTACACCCGGCCCCGCCTTCACGGAGGAGAAGGCGTCCTCGCAAGCAGCGTTCAGCCACATCTACACTCACTCCTGTGCTGGTCGAAGGCTCAGGACCAGCGGCTCTGGACGCCACAGTGAGTAAAATGGACTCTGCCGGTGTTGTAAATTCCCTTCCTGTGAACATGGAAATAGAGACTATAGCCACTATGGCAATTAACAATGGAGAAACTGTAAGAGGTGTAACTGAACTCCCAGTGGGGATTTTTGGACCACCGACGGACGAATGTGGCCTGAGTGCTAATGCTGGGGCAGAATTTTGCCTAGACAGCCCTGAGGTAGTTAGCTCAGAGTCGGTGGGGTCAGAAACTGTTTGCTTTACCTCCAAAGACTCAGAAGATGTTCACTCTGAGACTGTGAGCTGGGAGCTAGGGAGTTCACAGCATACAGACCCAGATGGCCCAGTCTGGCCATATGGAGACAGAAGTTCTCCCCAGGGCTTCCCCAGAGGCCTAACTGGAGGCCTCAGTTGCCTCTGGACCCCTGGAATTTGTTGAGCCAGCTGTAACATTCTCATCCTCTCCACCATTCATAATAGCCATATTACCCTCAACTCAGTCTGTTGCCCAGTTAGTAACTCTGTCACGGGGCCAAGTGGCCTGTACTGAACAGGGCTCAGGTGCAGAAACCCAGAGCAGAGACAGCAGATGGTGTAACAATTTATTAGGCTTAAAGTGCAAAAAGAAGACGTAGCAAAGAAAAAAAACAATAAGACGTGGAGTTTGACGAGGTGTGGCCTGGGGAACGTGGCTAGGGAATGAGGCCTGAGATGCGGAGTGGAGCTGAGCAGGGAACGGTCACACTGAAGAGAGAAGATCGAGGAGTTAGGGAGGTAGTGGAGGCAGCTCTGAAGTGGCCAGTTGTAAGAGTAGCAATTCTTACTTGCAGTAGGGGATATGGAGTGTTGAGAGGGGGGTGAAGAGAATCCAGGGGAGGCTGAGTGGCGTGGAAAGGCTGGCCTGAGATCCGGGGCTTCAGATGGAGTGTGATGGCGGGAGGGCAGGCAGGTGAGGCACAGAGAGATTTTCAGAATGACTGCTTGGTATCCTGAATCCGGAGGTGGAGCGTGAGCCAAGATGAATCCAGTAACTGCAGCACAAGAGAGTCGTGTTAAACAAGATAGATCACAGCAAGAACTTGAAGCATAAGGCCTGTTACCAACATGTGTTGATGACGAACTGGCAGTGAATGAACATCAACGTGTGGTTTAAAATCCCTCTGGCTTGATTGCCTGCAATAGGCTCCAGGTGAGCGGGAGCTGGAGTTGGCCCTGCCCATGGGAGCCCAGCGAGCCGGTGGAGCCAGCGCCGCTGCCAGAGGAGCTCAGCGAGCCGCTGGAGCCAGCGCCGCTGCCGGAGGAGCTCAGCGAGCCGTTGGAGCCAGCACCGCTGCCGGAGGAGCTCAGCGAGTCGGTGGAGGCAGCGCCGCTGCCGGAGGAGCTCAGCGAGCCGGTGGAGCCAGCGCTGCTGCCGGAGGAGCTCAGGGAGCTCGGAGAGTGGTCAATGACCGCCCACCACGCCGTCCAGCACGCCCACCACGCCGTCCATGTCCAGCACGTCGGGGATCTTGGGCCGTTCAACTCTGCCGCCCGCCGGAGCTGCAGCGCTGCTACCACCCAGTCCATGGCAGGCCACCAGAGATGCAGCACCGCCGCCACTGGATCAGTGGCAGGCCCCCAGAACTGTTTCGTTGCTGCTGCTGGACCCGTGGCCGCCCGCCGGAGATCCTGCGCTTCCACCAATGGACTAGAGGTAGGCCACCCGAACTGTTTTCAGCCTCTGCCTACCCACAGCAGGTCTCGCCCGTTTTGCCACCCACCGGGTCAGCACCCAGAACTATATTCGTTGCCATTTGGGCTGGGGTTGGACTACTGAACTGAGTTTTTCAATTCTTTTTTGTTTAGTGGTGTTGTCGGAGATGTTTTGGGGGTATTACTCGACACTGTTAAATGTGTTATACTGTGTCTTGACATGTTTTACTGCTGAATCATGAAGAGAATGTTGTGTGCAGAGGACCTTGTGCTGATAATAGAAGAGACAGACCCCCACCTTTCAGAAGAGCAGAAAGACAGGGAGCCGAGGTCATAACTTAGGCGCCGTAAGAGAGAAAGAATGTGAATGTTTAGGCTTTTACGACTAGGTGGGGGCCACTAGAGACTATAAGAAGCTGAGTAACCCGTCACCATTTTGAGACTCGCTGTGACCCTCTTCATGCATGTCTCCCCATCATGATGGTTCTAATGCTCATAAGTGTTGAATTGTATGGAAATAAATGATTGTTGATTGAGCATTTTCACACCGAGTACTGTCCTTCCTTCAGCCCAAAGATTAAAAGAATTGGGAGATTTCAACAGTGCTTTGGTGAACAAAAACTCCAGACCGGTAGCAGGAAGATGGGAGACTCGTGTTTCACTGGAATAGTGGTGAATTAAAACATCCTTTGTTGGGGACATTTCGGTGTAAATGCATCCATATAGGCAAAACAGAGGCAGACCAGACAGCGAAGAAAACAAGGCAAACATTAGAAATATTAAAACGGAAATATAGGATTAATATAACATACAATTTGGGAAAATGTAAGGAAAGCAATGTAAATGATATTGTAAAGTCATTCAAACAGCATACTCTGATTAAAAGAAACATGTAATTGGGTAGGATAATAATAATAATAATAATAATAATAATAATAATAATAATAATAATAATAAACGTGTACAAGTTGGGTATGTATACCCAGAATTTAACAACTATAAAGTTGTAGCATGCCAGACCATCTTGATTGAATGTAACTTTGCTCCACACAAGTTTTTTGTTAGACATATTCATATTGTTATCTAATAAATGATACATTCTTAGATTTTATCGAACGTTAATTTATAAATTGTTTCTGTCTTTATGTGTTTGTTTCAGATTATGCAGGATGAAATTATTCGGTCAGCAAGACACTTGCTGCAGTTGCTAACATCATCCAACCAAACTGCTGCTGTTGCTGCTGCGATGAATCAGAATACAAGGTACTTTAGCAAGACTTATGAGTTAATCCTACATTCAACTAAATGGACAGCTGGACAGGTTCATACAAAATATTAGATTAGGCCAATTGTCCTATACATATTTTTTGACCTAGGGGTGGGATTGATTGTGAACTGGAAAGGGAAAATTCTTTTTTTTTTCTTTTTTTTTGCCTGTCCCATTTGTTTCTTTAGCCATCAGAATTGTTGTCTGAAGACCAACAAGGATACCCAATGGATTTATTTTGCCAAATGGATCATCGTGGCATTGCCGTATTGGTCCATTTGATCGACCTTTGTTTTTATTATTTATTTTATTTTATTTTCAGTTGTTACAGATGGGACAGACATGAGTGAGGAATAGGAAAGGGAGAAAGAAAGAGGAAGGAAAAGAAAAACAGAAGGAGAGAGGGACAGTGAAAAAGGGGGAAAAAATAAATAAATAAAATAAAATCTCCTGGATCACCTGTTGAGAGAGAAAGAATAGAAAACAAGCAAAAAAAACCAAAGCAACATACTAAACACAACACCATCGCATTAATCTAGCTAAGTGTAAACAGCAGTAAATACTAAATATTCAATGTTCTTGTGTTCTTGTGCAGCACGCAGGACAGACAGCACACAATGTGTGCTTTGAAGTATCAGCCAAGAAAGGTGTAATTTAAGTCTACGAGCAGTGAACATCCGCGTGCATACCTGTGTGGATCAGCGCGCTTGTATTCAAATGGTTTCCACATGTAATGGTCTGCAAGAGGATGTAGAGAGCCATAGCCCCGTCCCCCAGGGCATGAAGCAGGCATGGAGGAGATCCAGGCTCCAGACATCCAGAGTGCGAGAGCCCAAGGAGGACCACCAGAGGGGCATCTGTGCCACCCGCCTGGGATGAACTGAGGAGAGCCCCAGATGAGGGGTCACCCATTAGCCACGGAACAGAAGCCAGAGGGGGCTGCAGTGGTGTGCCCGCCCGCTCTGCTGGCAGCCAGCTGTGCCAGAGTGAACTGAGCCGCAGGCCCGGAGGCCCGAGGGCCCCCTTTGCCCCGGAAGAGGCCTGACCGAGCAACAGGCACCAGGCCCCGCCAGGTAGTCACCGGGAGTGAGCTGGTACATACCTGAGCGCCCAGCCCCGAACACCAAGAACCACCAACGCACCGACCTCTGAGGGCACCAGTTACCGGCAGGGAGTGTGGTGAGGGGAGATAGGCCTTTGGAAGGCCTGGGAGTTCAGGTGCCTCCCCTGCACCCTGGTGACTAGGGATGGGTATCGTTTAGGTTTTATCCGATATCGGTGCCAAACCGGTACTTTTGAAACGGTGCCGGTGCTTAAACGGTGCTCAAACCGGTGCTTAAAGAATGGAGAACAAAAAATTGGTCCAAAAACCTCTCATGTTCAGCTGTTTTTTTGTAAAAAGATAACAATGTTAGCCTTTTCTGCAGCTAATGGGCATATATGGTATCACTCTTGGCTGGAAGCAGTGCTTAATCAATGGAAAAAACACAAACTTTGTCTAAAAACCTCTCATGTTTAGCTGTTTTCCACTTTTTCTTTGGTCATTTTAGTCTTTTTGGCCAGGGTGAAGGGAGTATCTGCCATCAAACAAGAAGACAGCTGCATGTAGCTATGATGATGTTTGCTAGTTCACCTTACGTGCATTAATGTAATAACGTGGTTAGCCTACTCAACGTAAATTAGACACGAACAACATGAAGCTACTCATGCAGAGAAGAAAGGCTGCTGCTGCCGTCATCATTCTCATCATTTCTGCTACACTGGCAGGGCTAGGGGCCAGGACTCTCCTCTTCGGGTTTTTGGGGGATGTTGCTAATTCCGGGTCCGATAACAGGCACCACACCCACAGTAGATGTGCTCGGTGTGAGGTCTCGCAGCAAGCTATCAAATGCTGCGGATTTTTCGGCTTTTAAAAAAAACGCTATATGTCGCCAGGTGTTTCATCAGATTTGAGGTGTTAGCTCCTTTGCACAGTATCACAGTATCAGCTTAAAGCACTTGTTGCAGGCTGCAGAGTTTGCATATTTTGCTGTGAAGTACAGCCAGACTTTGACAGCTTCGCCTTGGTCATTTTTAATCTATAGCTCTGCTCTAAAAGAACGTACGTACCTGGACCTGCCTACTATCCTCGGAAACGTAAAATGATTGGCTAGAAGTGTATCACAGCTCAGGAAAAAAAAGCACCGAAATAAAGCACCGAAATGTGCGCTGCTTTTCGGTCTGGTTACTACCGTTTATGTCAGAACCGGTGCCATCACCCTACTGGTGACACACCCGCACCCCAAGCCCTACTTGTGTGGGTGGGTGTGATGGTGCAGGAAGAGGGAGGCAGCTGGGGATGGGGAGGAAAAGATGGGAGGAGCAAGATACCCCTCCCTGGGGCCAGCTCCCCCACTGACCCCAGTAGGCTACCCCCGTCCTTCGGCAACACCAAGGCAAGGGAGCCCAGGCCTATCCTACGGCAACAGGACCCGGGGCAGCCCACCCGACCCCACCGCAGAGGAAACTGTACCCACCCTAACATTCAGTCATCTCCCAGACTGCACAAGACAGCAGACACCCATATTAAGTTTATTCTCCACCTCTCCTGTGACTCTCCCCCAACTGCAGAGTGGACTCCTGCAAGGATGGAACAAACTCCCTGTCATTTGAAGAGCCCCCTAGTTAGGCCGATGCACCGGAGGCTCCCTGCTGTGCCCCTGTGCACCCACCGGCCCACAACCTCAGCGATGCACCAACAAGGACCTAAGCCCCCAAGACCCAGCCAGAGCCCTAGCACGGAGGCGAAGCACCCCCGAACCCCAAGCCCCCACGCCTGCCCCGGATCCACTCAGGGGCAGCCAGACTACAAGGCCAGTAACCTACGTCCGCCAGCACAGACCCTCTCCCAGCCCTGCTGCACACAGCCGCAAGAGCAACCAGAGTCACTAACCAGGTTATGACCACAACCCCTGGGTTAAGCCATCCAGTGATTACATCCCTAGGGATTCTCCAGACGACCTAAGCCTGTCCCTACCTCCACATCAACCACAATGGCGAAGGCGGGACCAAACATCGACCCCCCACCCCCGCTAGGTGATGGAGCCGATCAAAGTAGCCCAGAGGGATTGATGTAATGTGGCGGTAGAGGCTGTCTCGAGACTAATGTGATCTATTAGATGGTTTCTGTATTGGCTAGAGTTAAGATTATTTTTATTTTTCCAGTTCATGATGTAGCCGGATGGGCTACTCGCCCTTCTTTTTCTCTCTCTCTCGCTCGCTCTACCACCCTCGCTCTCTTTCCGCTGCACTCGCTCCTTGTATCATGTGATTGGGTTAATTAGGAACCCACCTGCATATTGATTACAGGGTGGTGTTTACCTGTATAAAGGGAAGCCGGTTTTTTTGTTGGATCATTCCGCCTGAGCTTCTGGTGCGATACAGCAGTAAATGCTGGCCTATTGGTTAATTTACCGATACAATCGGATTATGTGACTGCTACAGGTAGGCCTCCTTTCGACCTCTTTCTCTCAAAAGTCAGTAACTGGTAGTCATAATTCTGCGGCCCGCTATAGCGCGGCTGTTTCTCTTTCGTTACTCCAGCTGTGGTGGAGAGACGCGTGAGTTGCGTGAGTTGCGTTCACCGTACAGTATAGCGCCTCCAGTCTTGGGGTAAGCCCGCTTATATTATAGCTGCTAGTATTTCTAAATTAGAGACGATTAAGGTTATCTTTGCCTTTTTTTGTTTGTAGGGTTTGATTGCTGTCGCACCTTCTCAGGGACCAACTGCCTGATTTTTAAGCAAAGAGTCGAGACGCCTGCCTAGCTGCTGTCTTGTCTTATCTTGTTTTTATTAAGTAGGCTTACCCTTTTTTTTGGTTCGCCTGGTGTTCTTCTATTTTATTTTGGACTGTTGCTCGTACCCATGCTTCTGTGATCGGGCTGAAGTGACTCTCTGCCCAAGTGTCGTGCTGGGACTCTAAATCACCTGGGTTGCCGGTCTCAGCCGGTGGGGAGCCAGACCGGCCTATGCCTGAGAATAATTATTACCAGCACGAGTGGTAGTTTGACCCGTGGGGTATAAGCCTTTCCTGTGTGTGTGGGGGGGGGAAGCAATTAGATGGGAAAGAGAAAGATTTTCAGGCGGTGTTCGCTACGCCCTCTGTCCCTGGCATCTTAGGAATGAACGTAATCCGCCGCTGTTATCAAGAACTGTTTGGGGCTTTCGGTGGCTCCTTGTTTAATACTCCTTCTGTGTCACAGGAACCGAGACCAGTTTTGGAGGCCTTACATCAGTGTCACCAGTCTGCAGCCCAAGCCCCAGAGGACCCTTTCGGTACCGTTAAGGTACAGGGCCCGCGGGCCGTGCGGATACCTGGTGGTGTCATGCAGCTGGTGGCCACTACCTGTTTTCAGCAGTTGTCAGGTCAGGCTGTGCTTTTTGAGCCTTCTGAGTCCGGGTTGCCAGTTGGGTTGCTGGCCTCTCCTTGTTTGGTCCAGGTGGATAAGGGCGTTGCCTACATCCCAGTCATCAATGTGGGGACAGCAGAAGCTGTCCCCACATTGAAGTTTTGGCGCGAGATATGTGAAGAATTATCAAAGTGCCTGAAATGTAACATTTAATCCCTTTTAGTGTGCTTGCTAGGCAACTTGGATGAGGTCACTACAGAAATAAACACAGCCCACATTGTTTTTACGGCCGTATGCATTGCCAAGAAAACGGTCCTCATTAACTGGAAAAATAAAAATAATCTTAATTCTAACCAATATAAAAGTCCATTTAAAAACCATCTAATAGATCTCATTAGTCTTGATACAGCCTCTTCCATCACATTTGATCAATCCCTCTGGGCTCCTTTGAGGGGGGGATGACTCAGTCTTACCTGGCACTACATCAAACTGGTTATATTTTAGTGATTTCTTTAATCTACACTTCTGAGTGAAACTGAAACAATCTCCAAAAATGTGTTTAACGGTGGAAGACTCATGATTTAACAACAGGGGCAATATTTTTTTTTACAGACAGCCACATAGTTGACAGTAATCACATTAATATAATGCATTGTAGTATCAGTTACTTGGTTTTGGGGTTTCTTTCGCTCGAAAATGAGTGTAACGGTAAAGTGTAAACTGCATCCAGGACAGAAACAGCTGGATTATGCTGCTAATACAACTTTGGCTCTTTTCAATCACAGGCACAGACAGCTAACGCTAAGCTAGCCAAGAACCCAGAGTTATGTTAAAACTGAGCGAATGCAACCAGCAGCCAGGTCGGAAATTTAACAGCTGACTACAGCAGTGATGAGCAATCAGTTTGAAATCGCTGTGCTGGTTTTCATCTTTTCTTTGTGCCATTGGCTTTGTGTTCATACCTAAACACTAAAAGAGAGATCGTGTCTGTTGGTGTTGATTTGTTTTGGTGTGTGGCGCATTAGCCTAAAGCTTGTGTTGTTAGTAGTGTTTCAGGTTCTTTCACAGACTAATGAAAAAGTAATGTAATGTACTGTAACAAATTACTTTCGTCAGCATTTAATTAACTAAGGTACCACATCACTTGTAAGAAAAGTAACGAGTAATGTGTAACACATTGCATTTGTTGTGTAATAATGCTAGCACTGGTTATTACAGGTGCAGATGCAGAAATGGTTCGATCACAGCAAGTTTGTTACAAAAAATAAATGAATAAATAAATCATACACTCTGTACACGACAAAAACACTGAAAATGTCAAAATTCATGAATGCAAATCTTTATTAACAGAGACGATGATAAAGAACTTTACATTATTTGAATTACCTGCCAGAAACTGTCTGATAAATGAGAAACATGCTTCACGGTTCACATCAGAGAGATATCTGACATAAAGTCAAACTGTGTTACAAATAAACATGATCTTATGAGTGTGTTTTTTTTTAAATTTTTGAACCATACAAACGTCCTCATGTAGAGATCAGCTGTTACAGTTTAATTACAGTAATTAAAGTAAAGATTTGTGTATTGACAGACTCAGGCTCAGAGTCACTGACAGACAGCACAGACACACACTGTTGGTCTGAAGTCTAAAGATGATGATCAGCGTGTCTTTCTCCATGGTTGGCATCAACGCAGGATTATGGAGCAGCAGCAGGAGCAGATCCACACGGTTCTTAAAAAATGGATGCTGATTGGTGGTATCAAAACGCTCCTTGTGGTACAAAAAGACATTTTTATCTCTGATGTCTTCTCTGCTCCACTTTACACCTGTAACAGGTTTGTTATCTGGAGCTTGACATGTCAGAGTGACGTCCTGTCCAGGCAAAGCTAAGACAGTCTTTTGATCTGAAAGAAGCAATCATAAAGAGCAGAGAGGTTAAAGGTCAAAGTACAATTATGATCAGAATGATTGACTTTAAATATTTTTGTTTATTTCCTTTGACATTTGAGTTTTTAGTCATGTTGGATTTAATGAACCTCTGAACATCCAGCAGGTCACCAGTGACCCACTGAGGGGGAATTTTAGCCTCATGCTAAACATGAGGAGAGCTTTTATTGAGCTAAAGCACATTGAAATTTGAGATCCACTCAGTCTCAGGACAGACAGAATATACTCTGTTTGAAAATGCATGTCCAAAGGATTTTGTAACTTGCCAATACTAATATTTTAAATAAATATGTAGAAGCAGTAGCAATCTTCCATGAAATAAAAAAAAATCTATTTCTTGAAGCAGAACATTGATCCACATCTGAATAAACCTGGATCCATGTAATATTAAAGTGATGAGGCCCAGAGTGATAAAAAGAAATCCCTGACAGCATCCCTGGAAACACACATACTCCTTTGTCTCTGTCACATCTGGATCACAGCCCCAGATGTTCAGTCCGCACAGACAAACTGAATCAATCTGAAGATAACTCTTATAGAAATATTATTAACATGTAAACAGGCTGATACTCTTCACTCATCTTCAGTTTCTAACAGTAAATCTCACCTGCAGAGACAAACACAAGGATGCTGAAAAACAGCAAGGTGGAGTAGAGTGATCCAGGTCCAGCAGACATGTCTGTGCTTCTGTATTAAATCAAATTGGAGCTTCAGACGAGACTATATGAGATGAGCTTTGAATTTCAGATGAAGCTGAAAGTCCCCGAATGAGAGAGCAGGTCTGTAACTCCACACTTAACAGTCAGAGAGAGAGAGACGGTTGGTGGGCTTGACCAGAGTCCTCCAATGGCTGCGAACTAATAACTCCCGAATGCTAAAATCCTTACAAGTTACCTGGAAAGTTGTCAGGTTTTCATAAGAAAGCTCATCTGGCTCAGTTCCAAGGTGGGAGAAGTCTTCACACTCAGCCTGTGAGTCTTAAGGGCTGTGCTGCTTTCACACAGAAACTGATGATATACATTTAACTGCACTTTCTGTAAGTTTGTTTTTTTATGAAGCAGAATTAATCCAATTTATATCATAAACCAGGAGCAGACATGCAATGGTTCAGAGGATGAAGAAACTCTCTGTTCTGCTGTGGAGGACATCAGCCTGAGTCCACGGCCTTCAGCTTCTGCCTGCGTGCGGGTCAGAGTGTGGATGGAGTCAAACAGACCAACTAACAATATTTTATGTCAAAAGTATAAAAAAAAATGAGATCAGAGTTATTACTTCTTCAGCCTGTTTTTGTTTTCGTGCTTAATGACATGGACGTTTTATGTTGGGAAAACTTGAACTTGAATGAATTTAGTCTGCAGCGTGCCGATCTCTCTCCCTCTGACCAATGAGTCATAGGAGCCTTGATAGTAAAAGATTAATTCAGGTGGGAATCCTCGCGGTTCACCTGCCTGCAGAAGCAGCAGGTGGGCCATCTGTCGGCACTCCATGATCACGTGATCGCTGTGCTGTGAACCACACTTCACAAAACCAACAGACTGAGGCATTTAGAAGAAACTAAGAGCCAGATCAGCAGAACTACAGCACACGGAAATGTCTGCTGTAACTGTCACCCTGCTGCACTTTGATGCTTGTCTGTGTCTCTGTTTGTTTCGGCAGGTGAGGCTTAACTTGGATTTAAACAGTTTGTACTTCGTGATAAAGGCGAATAAAATTCAGCTGGTTTATATGTTTAAAGCCAAACAACTCTTTTCATATTGGTCCAGTGTGCGTGTAAAGGCTGCATCAGGCTGCATGGGTCTGTGTGGACTTTAATCCAGCTGTGACAGAGACAAAGAAGTGTAATGTGTGTGTGTTAGGATTTTTTATTTTGAGTCAATACAATCACAACGGGCATAACCGGGGGGGACGAAGCAGAAAAAGAAGAAAGAAAGAGACGTTGGGGAGAAAGTTGAAAAATGGAAGGACAGAAGAAAAAAAGGGGGGGAAAGACACAGCAGAGAAACAACAGCAACAATGGCGTTGTACTCCGAGGAGGGAGAGTCTGTGTCACGTTATGGTCATGTTCTTTCGTCATGTTTGCTGTATGCAGCTGGTAGAAAGGACCCCAAATGCAGACTCGTGGAGGCAAAAATGAACAGAAAAAACTCAGCTTTATTGCTGGTAGCTACACTCTAAAAAGTAATTCAGAGGCTTAGTAGATATCACTATAAATATAAGTTAGATAAGCATGATAAAAACTATGAATATCATTTTAGTAATTATTGAATTTGATAAGTTGAAATAAATATCTAAAATATTAACGTATGTTTTTGTGTTATATTAAGGTATTTATTTACATTTATCTCAGACAAAAAAATTCAGTATGTGGTTCACAGAATACCTTCTTTAAATATACTTAATATTTTTATTTAAAATTGAATTTAAACATTTGAGAAATAGGTATCTATACTGACCAGTATCTTGTACTAAAATCATTAATTATTCAAACAATATTATTTATTGTCAGCAGCTACAACTGAAAAGTGTAAGTAAAACACGGTAACGTAGAGTAATTGAGTACTGTGATGTTTGCATGCCTCAAACATCAATGATGACACCTTCCTTATTTCTCAGTTCCATTCTTTAATTCTCAGGCTTGCAGCGGCAACACAGTCTGCAGCACTAACTTGTTCATCTACCGTTTTCTGTTGTCTCCTTTTTTTTTATATCCTCCTTCCGCCTTACATTCGACCTTTCAAAATAAAAGTTCTGTAAACATCACAATCACCTCCTTTTTTTTTCTTTTAACAAACTTAGGTATTCAGCGAGGTGAATTATTCATCTGAACCTATGACAACGACACCTGATAAAATTACTGAACGTTCTTATTACTTGAGTTTCTCCACACCTAAACATCACTTAAACAGCACTGCATTTGCGCAGATCTCTGACTAAACACTATCAACATTCAACACTATAATACTGGTCACAGTGTTAGATTCAGGAACAACAAACATGTTACACGCAGCATAACCTTTAACTGGTCACTCAGATATTCAAGTCTTAGATCTGATGTAATCAGACAGAAGCATAGGTACGTGTCTGTTTGATCTGACGGGGTATCTGGGCTTGTCTGTTAAGGTGGGGTCGACATGCCGTCCAGGTGGGGCATCTTCAAGTCCATGTCTGATTTTCTTCAAGAATGAGGCATTCCTGACAATCGAGTGTCCACCCCTTGTAGCTGTAATTTCAGAACCCTTAACCTTAGTCACTTTGTAGGGTTTTGCATTGTATGGTGTGGATAATTTGTTGTGCTTGGGGTGGCGATGCAGCACTGTGTCACCCAGACTTAGTGAGTGTGGTCTGGCGCGACAAGTTGCATCTGCGATCACCTTCATCTTGATCTTTGCACTATCATCCCTTGCTCTCACTTCAGCATCTGAACACTTGCGTGGAGTGGTGTTAACGAAAGGGAGCTTGGTGTATAGCTGGCGTTGAAACAGTATTTCAGCTGGTGAGCTCGCTGTTGTGCTATGAGGTGTAGATCTGTACTCATGAAGAAAGATGTTTAGTTGCTGTTTCCATGGTGTGCCCTGCGTCTCGGCAACTCTCAGTGGGGCCTAGGGTTCTCATAAATCTCTCAGCAACGGCATTCGCCTGAGGCCAACAAGGTATGATTTTGCGATGATGAAATCCTAGGTAGTCTGCAAACTGTGAGAAAGCCTCACTGATAAAAGGAGGACCATTGTCAGTTTTTACTGTCCTTGGGATTCCAAACATGGAGAACACTTTGTCAATGACTGGGATAGCAGAAGATGCTGATGTTGAGCGTACACTTTCAACGACTGGATAGCAAGAATACTCGTCTGTGATGACGAGCAGATATTCCCCTGTAGGGAGTGGTCCATAAAAGTCTGCACTGACACTGTGCCAGGGCGTTTCGGGTAATGGTGACATCTGCAGAGGGTCAGTGTGTGTGACAGGTGTGCTAGCTTGGCATGGCAGACATTTTTGAACTGCAGATTCTGCTTTCTGATCGATCTCTGGGAACCATACTTTGGTACGTAGCAGCGCTTTGGTCTTGACGATACCCTGGTGCCCTTCGTGTGCCAGTTGTATTGCTCTTTCTTGTAGGACAGTTGGAATGACTATCCTCGTGCCTCTGAGTATGAAGTCAGATGAGTCGGCTATTGTTAGTTCACTTTGAACATGTTTGAATGATTTCAAAATGTCAGCATGCTGGGATTTATCTGTTAGATGCCACGTGTTGTTCCTGATGTGACCGATGACTTTCTGCAGAACCTGGTCTTTCAGAGTCTCTGTTTTTATCTCACGAAGTGTCATGGCTTTTGGGGTGGAGTGATAAGAGAAGAAATTGACATACTCTTCTGCAACCTTACATGTACGAGCACTTTCATTCTCCTGTGTTGGCTTATGACTGACATAGAAAAAAGTGCATGGGTGAATGAAGCAAATGATTGAGTAGTTACATGATAAATAAATGTAGTTTAGTCTCTCCTATGCTCTCTGATTGGCTGCCTTAGAAATGAACAGTTGTACTTTGACCTTTAACCTCTCTGCTCTGTGTTGTTTCCTCTTTCAGACCAGAAAAACATCACAGCTGGGTCTGGACAGAACGTCACTCTGACATGTCGAGCTCCACAAGGCAAACCCATCAGAGCTGTGAAGTGGAGCAGAGCTGACCTGGGAGATAAATATGTGCTTTTGTACCGAGATGAGCAGTTTGATCAAACAAGCCAGCATCCATCTTTTCAGAACCGGGTGGATCTGCAGGACAGACAGATGAAGGATGGAGACGTGTCTTTGATTCTGAACAATGTGACGATTAATGATGCTGGAACATACGAGTGTGGTATCGTCCAGATAGGAACAAAGTATTTGAAGCGCATCAGCATCATCTACCTTCATGTTGGTCCTCCAGGTGAGTGAGTAGAGTTGAGTCTGTGTGTGATCAGAGGTGAAGCTGCTTCCTGGTTGTTGATGTTTTTTTCTAAAGATGTTGTTGATGAGACTTTGTAGAAAGCAGCTGGTCTGAGTGATGTGATCAGAGTGCAGTAGATAATGTCTGACAGCAGTTTGAAGAGGAAACGGATTCTGTTCTGTTCTTCACTCATCACCTACCTGACAGCTGACACCTCACACCTGTTTCTCACCTGCAGGTCACACAGGAGGAGACACAGAGAGGATGGAGGGAAGGAGGACGGATATGTTGGACTAATAGTTGGTCTGACAGTTTCTGCAGTACTTCTTCTTCTTGTTGCAGCTGCTGTTGGTATCCTGATCTACAGAGGCTGTAATCTGAATCCTGCTGATCCACATGTAGCAGAGCATCTTCAGCATGAATGTGAGTCAGATGAACAAACACAAAGAAAGATAAATAAATCATGGTGAACATCCAGCAGACGCTGTAGAAAGCTGGACAACAGAACATGTTCAACTATGAAAACTCGACTTTAAAACATTTAAATAGCTGCTGGATGTTCAGAAGTTCATTAATTAAATCCAACATGACTAAAAACTCAAATGTCAAAGGAAATAAACAAAATATTTAAAGTCAATCATTCTGATCATAATTGTACTTTGACCTTTAACCTCTCTGCTCTGTGTTGTTTCCTCTTTCAGACCAGAAAACCATCACAGCTGAGTCTGGAGAGGACGTCACTCTGACATGTCGAGCTCCAAACAAGAAGATCATAGTTATAGTTTGGAGCAGAGAAGACCTGAAAGATGAATATGTGCTTTTTTACCAAAAAGCACAGTTTGTTCCAGAGTACCAGCATCCATATTTTAAGAACCGGGTGGATCTGCAGGACAGACAGATGAAGGATGGAGACGTGTCTTTGATTCTGAAGGATGTGAACACTGCTGATAGTGGAACATACGAGTGTCGTCTTGTTAGTGGAACAAAGCGCAGGAGGAGAGACATCAGCACGGAACCAATCAGCATCATCTACCTTTGTGTTGTTCCTCCAGGTGAGTGAGTAGAGTTGAGTGTGTGTGTGATCAGAGGTGAAGCTGCTTCCTGGTTGTTGATGTTTGTTGTATGTGTGACCAAGTGGTCGGCGGGGTTATGAACATGACAGCGCTGTAGCTGTCATATAATCGGCTCTTGCTGATCAGTCCGTCGCAGTATGCCAGCATTTACTGCTGTTTTGAGCTAAATGCAAGGGAGGAAATAATCCAACAAAACACCGGCTTAGCTTTATACGGGCTAGCGCCACCCTGCAATCAATGTGCAGGTGGGTTCCCAATTAACCTAGTTGTGCGGCGAAAAGAACGAGCGCAGGAGAGAGAGAGAGTGAGAGAGAAGAAAAAAACGGAAGGCGAGTAGCCCATCTGGCTACATATGGATGAGCTGATTTTCTAACACTGGAAAATAACTCAAAATGTTAGAAATATTCCAGTGTTAGAAAATCAGCACTGCTCAGTGTTAGTCTTTGTTAATCTTCAAAACTGACTAGGTTACTTTTAAGCATATAACACTGTCAAAAGTGTTAATTTAACACTCAACAGTGTTGTATTTAACACTCAGAGGTGTGGACCCATATAGACACTCTCTAGTGTTAATTTAACACTGGAGATTTTGCTGTGTACAAACAATTATAGACTTCTAAGCATAAATGACAATCCAACACTATAAACCTTACAGAAATGCCTTTTGATTAAACTGTTACCAAGGAATTTGAATTTGAATTTGCACTTTGCGTCTTTACACTACTGCTACTATGTTTTTACCCTACACGCAGTGAACACCGGCCACTAATGTTATTGTCACTAGGGGTGGGTTTTTATAATCGATTCATCGATTCAAATCGATTCTGGCTTGGATGACGTAAAATCGATTCATTAAAATCCTGAATCGATTTTTTAATATAAATTTATTTTGCCCAAAATGCCAGAATCTCTGGTGACATCTCACAAAATTTCAAGAACCACCAAACAGTTAAGACAGTAAATGAGAGCAGGTACAGGGATTCTGCACATAGACTTAAACACACAGCGCGACTTGCGGATCAGAATCAGTGAGATGTCGCCTTTCTCACAGTCAGGGCTGAAAGCCGACAGCTCGCTGATTCTGATCTGTCGGCGGGTCGGCGCTTTGTGTTCACGCCCTTTATGCGCTGATTCTAAAGCTGTTAGTTTAATGTCTCTCCAAACAATATTGACCGAACCAGCAGCAAAAGAAGATCCAAACGCTTCACATAAACATCGTCATGAATTCACTCTTTTACTGTTTTGCATCCATTGCAATGCGCAGCTCTCTCTCTCTCCCCCCCCCTCTCTGTCTCTCTCGAACAGTTTCGCTTTCTTCATTATTCGCTTGCTTGTTACGCACAAGTCTACTGTTGCTTACAGTGCTGTCGGCCGCTGTTTTTTTCCCTTTTACATTCTTCCGAAAACAAAACCTCATTTCTGCTGTTCAATACTGAACAAATTTAAACTTTTTAAAATTATTCAAAATGCAAAATGCTTAGCTGTGTCTCTAATAAAACCGCTGTAACGTCAGAGGTAATATTCATTAATTAATGGTTTTCTTTCGTTTTTGATGTACTGCAGAATATTTTTATAAAATCCTAGGCCAGGAAAATCACCTACATGTTTTTGTGTGTTTTATCTTCAGCTACTTTGACACAAAGGCATCTGCTGTGATGCTCACACCTTTGATAAAGTCTTGCGTGTCTCAGCTTCCTTTTTATTGATACAAAAATATGTAAATGTACTTATCTGAATTATAATATTTCTGACTGTCAAAATTTCCCAGATTTAAATCGAATCGAATCGAATTGAATCGATTCTAGAAATCAGTGACGATACCCAGCCCTAATTGTCACTTTTTACGGAAACAACCTCAAAGTAAGGTCAGTACTTCCACGCTTTAAACGCTGCACGCTCATACTCTCTCCTGCACTCGATATATTATCCATTGTTGATCTGCACACAGTTGTTGCCACAAACGTCGCACTCGCTTACGTCACTGTCATGAGACACTCTCACAAAAAAAATCACGGTTTTAGTAACGCGGTAACGCAGCGTGTTTACGGGACAGTAACAGTAATCTAATTACCCTTTTTGCTATATTAATCCCTTACTTTACTCATTACTTGAAAAAAAAGTAAATGGATTACAGTAACACGTTACTTGTAACGCGTTGCTGCCCATCTCTGGTCATGACTGTTATTAAATATGTTTCTGCCATAAATGGTAAATGGCCTGTATTTGTATAGCGCTTTTTAGTAGTCCCCCCTAGGGACCCCAAAGCGCTTTACACACCCAGTCATCCACCCATTCACACACTGGTGGAGGCAAACTACACAGCAAATCCAGCATGTCCAAATTAACACTGTCGGATTTGATTTCAACACTATTAAAGTGTCTATATGGGTCCACACCAGAGAGTGTTAATTTAACTCTTTTTGGAGAGTTGGTACGTTAACTCTGATTTAGTGTTAAACACCAAATCTGTCTGGAGTTGATAATTTAACACTTGGTGTTAAGAGTTTATATATTAACTCTCAAAGAGTATTTTAGTTTAACTACGTAAGAGTTATCTTCTAATTCATTCTAAAAAGCGGGAATTTTACTGTTCTGAACTTCTAGAAATTTCTCTTGGAAATAAACATTTACTAAAAAGACGCAATGGTTTTTGAAAAACATTTTTTCTGAACTGTGCACCACAATTTCAAAACATTTTCTGAAAGATGTAACAGTATACATGTTCTCACTTTCATTAGAATTTTGTTTATCAAAAGGTCTGACATGGTAAATGCAAATAACAGCATTCTCAACAGTTATTTCTTCAATACAATATGCATGTCTTTCATTCATCACTTTGTGGAACTTCAACGCACTTCTGCTCTCCCCCATATTCCATCTTCACAAGCATATCCTGTGCGGAGATTGAATAAAAATTAGTTCACACTAATTAATGGCACAAATAATCCAGTAAACAATTGCAGCACAGTAAAAAAAAAAAAGAAATCCTCTTTGAGCCATTACTTGTGTAAAAGTATTTTCCCAAAAAACAAAGACGCAGGCAACAGGTAATACTGAACTAAATGTAAAACCTCAACCTTTTTCATTTTTACCTAAACCGTGTGCACAAAACTCTGGAGGGATCTAAATGCTAACGTAGAACCCAGTCAGGACGTCTGCTACTGCTGTTTGCTCGTTTTTTTTTTTGTATTTTTTTATGAGCGATCGTTTTCAGGCTTCAAGTAGCACCATTATACCAACATTTCACATTCTAGACGTTGTTTTAGGTGTATTTGACCAAAGGTTTGACTGAAAATTCACATGCAAGCTTTTTTTCAAGGCTGTGGTATTTGCCCGCAAACAATACCTTTCAGCTAGCTAAAACAGAATATTATGCTATCACCGAGCAACATGGCTAATGCCTTTCACACAGCTTTGTCTCAACTCCAAAGAGCCACAGAAGTAAAAGCTCATAATAATAATTGAAACAACCTTTGAAAAAATGACTTACCAAGCATGGCAAACAACTCAAATATGTAGAGCAAAATGTTCTGAAACGGCTTCACTTCAGCTTCGATTGGAGCCGTGCTGGGGGCGGAGTCTGTGAATTTACTCTGTTGGTGTCATAGCCCCTGTAGGAGTTCAGAGTTAAGAGGTCAAGAGTTAATGTTTCCATTGTAACACCTCCAGATTTGAAATAGAAACACTCATTTTTAACACTCGATTTTAACTACTATCATTTTACACCTCAGAGTTACATTAAAAGAATGTGACTCTGCTTAGAGTAAAATTAACTCTACTTTTGCAAGAAGACTATTAACACCAAAACATTTAAGACTTTTGAATTTGCTGTGTACAGTTGTGGCCACAGCTGCCGTGGGGCAGACTGACAGAAGCGAGGCTGCCATATCGGCCAACACCAGTAAGCGGTAGGTGAAGTGTCTTGCCCAAGGACACAATGACCGAGATTGTCCGAGCCGGGGCTCGAACTGGCAACCTTCTGACTACAAGGCAAACTCCAAACTCTTGAGCCACGATCGCCACGATAAAATCCACTACTCTCTGGAGATGTCATGGTCCTGGGTCATTTTGACCCAGTGTTCTCAGTTTTCCTGTGGTTTTGTTTTTTGTTCCTTATGTCCATTGGATTGTTTGGTTTGGTATTTGGATTCCTCCTGTGTCCATGCTTTTATTGTGGTGTTTGTTCCGTACTGTACCGTGGTACCGTGTTCCCGTCCTTTGTGTTCTGTGTTCTCCTCATCCCCTCGTATTCATCCTTGTCCTCTGCCTCTCTCTCTCTGCCTCTCTCTCTGTGCTCATCTCTGTGTACTGTGTTGTGTTTAAGGTCCACATCTTGGTGTCAGTATTTTCAGTTTCGTGTCCTCCCTGCTCGGTCATGAGTAATAGTCTTCAGCTGTGTTCCCCGTGTGTGCCCACTTCCCTCATTACCTTCTGTGTATTTATGTCAGAGTGTCCCTTTGTTCTGTGTTGCGTCGTCCCTCTACGTTGTGTGCATTTCCCGTGTCTTCCCAGCGCCTCAAAACAGTCATACAAAACAGTATAGTTTTGTATGACTTCTTGTGTTCCTCTTAATAAAGACCTGCCTTTGAGTTCATCCCCATGTGTCTAGAGGCGTGCATTTGGGTCCTGTCTTGCCTTCATACAGCCGCCGCATGACAGGAGAGCTTTGCGGTTGTAAGCGGTGCTGTTGCCTTACAAGGTGGTGATGTATCCAGTGAGGATGCTCTCAATGGCACAGTGATAAAAGGTCCTGAGGATGCGGGGGCTCATGCCGAATCTTTTCAGTCTCCAGAGAAAGAAGAGGCGCTGTTGCGCCTTCTTCGCGGTTTTGTTTATGTGTACTGACCACGTAAGATCCTCAGCCAGATGTACACCAAGGAAGCGGAAGCTGCTCACTCTCTCCACAGCAGCGCCGTTGATGGTGATGGGGGTGTGTACTTCTCTGCACCTCCGGAAGTCCATTATCAACTCCTTTGCCTTTGCGACGTTGAGGGTGAGATGGTTGTCTTGACACCAGTGGGTCAGGGCGCTGACCTCCTCCCTGTTGGCCGTCTCATCACCTTTGGTGATAAGACCCACCACTGTAGTGTCATCCGCAAACTTCACAATGATGTTGGAGTTGTTAGTGGCCGTGCAGTCGTAGGTGTAGAGTGAGTACAGAAAGAGGGCTCAGTACACACCCCTGTGGAGCACCAGTGTTCAGTGTGAAGGGGGATGAGGGGATGCTGCCCAGTTTGACTACTTGGCCTCTGTCAGACAGGAAGTTAAGGATCCAGCTACAGAGGGAGCTGCTCAGTCCTAGATCCTGCAGTTTCCTGTCCAGCTTCAAGGGAACGATGGTATTAAATGCTGAGCTGTAATCTACAAACAGCATTCTCACATACGTGTCTCTCTTCTCCAGGTGTGACAGGGCAGTATGTAGTGTCAGGGCTATGGCATCATCAGTGGACCTGTTGTGGCGGTATGCAAATTGTAGACGGTCCAGTGAGTCGGGTAGTGCAGAGCAAACGAAGTCCCTGATCAGCTTCTCAAAGCATTTGCTTACGATGGGGGTCAGGGCTACAGGTTGTCAGTCGTTCAATGAGGAGATAGTGGAGGATTTGGGTACAGAGAAGATGGTGGCCATTTTGAAGCAGGCTGGGACTACAGACAGAGAGAGGGAAAGGTTGAAGATGTGTGTGAACACTTCAGCCAGCTGAGCCGCGCATGACTTGAGAATGCGGCCGGGAATCTCGTCCGGACAAGTAGCTGTCATGAAATGGCTGTGGGCAGGCCGGAAATGGTGGAACCAAAGTGCAGACTCACAGCAGGCAAAAGTGTACTTCAAAATTCAGCTTTTATTGCTGGATGGCAAAACGTAACAAAAATCCAAATAAACTTACATAAGCAGGCAGACAGAACACAGAGCATAAATGAGGGTAGATCGCGACACGGACAAACTGAAACACAGGGCTTAAATACACAAAGGGAGCAATCAGGGAATGGGTAACAGGACGGAAACACAGCTGGGGCAAATCAGGCCTAACGAGGCAAAGGAAGCACAACCAGATGCATTTACATGAGACAAGGACTTTCAAAGTAAAACAGGAAACATAACAGACTGAACTTACAGACACAAACCAAAACAAGAGCACCAAGAGGGCCAAAAAACAAAACATGAGTCCAAAACAACACCCAAACAGTTCAGGGGGCCGACCGTGCGGACGGCAACGGCGGCGATGGGCAGACAGTTCAGGGGGCCAACCGTGCAGATGGCAATGGCAACAGCGGGGCAGGTCTGGAGGCCGGCCGCGACAACGACGATGTCTAGGCAACGGCCTGGCAGGTGGCCGCACAGGGCGAGGACGTCCAGGCCGGACAGGGCGAGGACACTCCACCCTGTCCTTGTACTCACGTTTGGCTGCTTTGATCGTCTTCCGGAGTTCGTAATGTGCATGTTTGTAGTCCGATGTGTTCGCGGAGGCAAAAGCGGTGCTCCGTGCCGCCAGTGCCGTGCGAACATCTCTGTTAATCCAGGGTTTTTGATTTGGGAAGGATTTAACTGTTCTGGATGGGACGAAATCTTCCACGCATTTTCTGATAAATCCGCAGACTGAGTCTGTGTACTCATCAATGTTGTCAGCAGCCACGTGAAACATTTCCCAGTCCGCGTGATCAAAACTGTCCCGCAGCGTAGACTCCGATTGGTCCGACCAGCGGTGCACCGCCCTTAGGGTTGGAGCATCCTGTTTCAGCTTCTGCCTGTAGGCGGGCAGGAGAAGGATGGAGCAGTGATCTGATTGGCCGAATGGGGCGCGGGGGAGGGCTTTGTATGCATCCCGGAAAGGCACGATCTGATATCCTCGTGTTGGTGTTGTTCCCAGATCATCACACTAAATGTTGTTCCAGGATCAACATTGCAAGTGACCAATCAGAATGTTGTGACGTCATACTTTTGCAACTTCGGGAAAAACCGGCGTAAAACAAAAAACTGTACTTAAGCTGCGAGAAACCGCCTCTGTCCGCCGATCAACGGACCCTGACCCTAACCCTAACCGTAACCCTTTAATAAACAGTAAGCAGAATTGATATTGTCCTTGCAACATTGGAATTTCATAAATGCACGAATGGCTTGGCGCGCAAAAGATTAACGTCACAACAATGTGATTGGTCACTTGCAATGTTGAACCTGGAACAACATTTTCATGATGATCTGGGAACAACACCAACATGAGGATATCAGATCATCCTCCTAGAAGGAGGTGTAGCAGTGGTCAAGTAGCCGGTCTCCACGAGGGTTGAAATGGATGTGTTGGTGGAGTTTTGGTGAAACTTTCTTCAGGTTTCCTTTGTTAAAGTCCCCGGTCGTGATAAACGCCGCCTCTGGGTGTGCGGTTTCCTCACTGCTGATCACGCTGTACAGTTCCCCGAGTGTGCGGTCAGTGTCAGCTTGTGGGGGAATGTAAACAGCCGTAATAATCACTGCTGTAAATTCCCTTGGTAGCCAGAATGGCCGGCACTTAATCATCAGGTACTCCAGGTCCGGTGAGCAGAAGGATTTGACCGGGTGCACATTCGCATAATCACAACAGCTGTTGTTGATCATGAAACACACACCACCACCTCTTTTTTTCCCAGTAAGATCCTGTGACCTGTCCGCGCGGTGCACAGAGAACAGACTGGAATGAGATCTGTGCCCGAAGCTCGCACAGCTTGTTCTCCAGAGACTGCACATTAAATAAACTGGGTAGTGGTAGTCTATTAGTGCGCCGTCTCAGTCGAATCAGAACGCCAGATCTTCTCCCTCTGCGTCGTGTTACTCGTGTGTTACTCGTGAAAAAATAAAGGAAAAGGAAAATTAAACACAAAAAACAGTTGTTGCTTGGGGGAGCTCGCGACGAGGCTGCCATACTCGGCGCCATCTTCCGATCATTCAGTATAATAAGAGTCCTAACCTCTTCAAAGACAGGTATAAATATTATGGTGTCGCTATTTAAAGGCTGGCTGCTCATCAGTTTTTTTTCATTTATTTAACTGGTTTGCAGCCATTGGAGGGCTCCAGTCCAGCCCACCAGCCTCTCTCTCTGACTCAAAAGTGTGGAGTTACAGAGCTGTTCTTTCACTCAGGGACTTTCAGCTTCATCTGAACCTCAAACTTCATCTCATGTTGTCTCGTCTGAAGCGCAGATTCTGATTTTAATACAGAAACACAGAAATGTCTGCTGGAACTGCGTCACTCTGCTCCAATTTCCTGTTTTTCAGCGTCGTTGTGTTTGTCTCAGCAGGTGAGATTTACTGTTAGAAACTGAACAATACATGTTAATATTAATGTGTTTGAAAGTGACATAAGGTTAGAGTCTATGTGGATTTAACATCTGTAATCGAGCTGCGCAAATGTAATGTGTGGATGGGCTTAAACTGTGCTCATGAATATTTTGTACTTGTAAATCAAATGCAGAGTTTTGTAACCTTGTCAACCAAAATATCTGAAAAAAATTATGTTTGTGCATCTACAAATGAGAATTTTTCTGTTTTAAAAAATATTTACACAAGTTACAAAGTTTGTTTTGTTAAGGTCTGGTTACAGATACAAAGCAAAAGACTATGTGTAAAACTCTGCGCTCAAGTTTCCTGTTTGTGTGTCAGTTTCAACTTACGAGTATGAATTTCAGCCAATTTTTCTTCCTTTCAGCGGATTGGTCAATGTCCTTTCAATCACAAATGTAACAATCAAATCAGAGAAGAGAGAGCCCACACAATCCACATATGTGTGGATTTTACAATTTAAAAAAAAAAAAGCAGATAAAAAAACTACTACTGGGATTTTATTTTTATTGTTCTTTGTGTGATTTCAGATCAGTCAGTGTTACTACAGTATGTCAATGAAAAAAAAACAACTGCACATTCAGACATGTGAGGTTGGAGCTGAAAAGAACGATACATGTAAGACAAGAAAAAAAATGAATGTAAATGTAAAAAAAAAAGTGTAGTCAAAAATGGCCAATTATATTTTAGACCTCAGAGGGTTAACCCAATAAATCATGAAAAATTACATTTTCACATTTGTTCATGACAGTGCAGATTTTGTTCAATAAAATATGTCTCATATTATTTATGATAAACATTCAAGAACTGAACCTGTTAAACTTCTTTTTATTAAACTCTTATCATAACAAATGTGTTTCTTATTGTCATACAGTCCAGCCTACCAAACGTCGCTATACTGTGATTTCTTTAACAGACTCATTGGAAGTTTGAACTGTATACAAACAGCTGTAGCTCCATAAAGGCAGCATGCAGAGACTCACAGTGTCTTATAATGAGAGGGCTGCTTTCTCTCACATATTATGTTCACTTATTATCAGCACATGGTGTTGTTTTGTGTAACCTGCAGGAACTCACTTGCATGCTTTAGTTCACTAGCTGGGACAACATCCTTAGTTAAGATGAATGATGATGGATTAGGAACCGTGAACTGATGCTGCAGTTTGGAGAAGGCCTCAGAGGGGACTGGCAGCGGCTCCCGGGCCGGGCAGTTCCCCATGAAGTAGTGATAAGTGAAGTAAAAGAAAAAAATAAAGCAGGGGTGCATGGAAATCAGAACAGAGGTTATTAGTGAAGGAGGCATATTTACAGACTGACGGCCAGAAGGGGCGTGCATGAGGTTAGGTCCCGCTCCTGAAATGTGATGAATTTACTTAGCTTGAATCTGTTCTTTAGCACACCTCCAGTGAAGGATTATTTCTGTTGTCTAAAGGGTAGAGGGTGACTTTTCCTCCACACACGAACAGTAAAATGATTCAGTCAGGGGTTACACTGAGATTCATCAGATGGGGAACCCTGAGATCTGTGTAGTGGATCAGCAAAGGGAAAAAAAAAATCACAATTCACAATAATTTCTACTATGAGCTTCAGTAGGTTTTCTTAGTGTACAAGCTGTGATCAGCTGACCTGTTTTTCTTTATGGATTTACACAACTGAATTCAACCAGATGTGTTCTGCATAAAACCACTAAACTGTATTTTCATAGTTAGAATATCTTAGGATGTTTTCCAGGGAAACCCAACATGTGACTGAAATGAGGAGATTACATGTAATGTTCACATTTCCAGTTTATCAAACACCACAGAGCAGTCCTTCCCTTTAAATTTAACCTCTCTTCATTCTGATCTTTCTCCATCGCTGAGTGAAGTTAGCTCTCTTTCTTTTCCCTCGCAGTGAAATACAGCAGCTGGGCCTTTAGCTGCAACACACTGTGAGGCAAACTGCATACAAAACAAACAAAAACTAGAATTTATTCCAGCCATATTTTGACATCACGAAAGTCCAGTAACAATGAAAATAGCATCACACTGAACTAGGGATGGGTACCGGTGTCGTTCTGACATAAACGGTAGTAACCAGACCGAAAAGCAGCGCACATTTCGGTGCTTTATTTCGGTGCTTTTTTTTCCTGAGCTGTGATACACTTCTAATCATTTTACATTTCCCAGGATAGTAGGCGGGGCCAGGTACGTACGTTCAGTTAGAGCAGAGCTATAGATTAAAAATGTCCAAGGCGAAGCGGTCAAAAGTCTGGCTGTACTTCACAGCAAAAGATGCAAACTCAGCAGCCTGCAACAAGTGCTTTAAGCTGATACTGTGATACTGTCAAAGGAGGTAACACCTCGAATCCGATGAAACACCTGGCGACGCATAGCGTTTTTTTAAAAGCCGAGAAATGCGCCGTATTTGATAGCTTGCTGCGAGACCTCACACTGTGCACGTTGGGTGGGTTGCCAGTTATCGGACCCGGAGCAACATCCCCCAAAAACCCGAAGAATAGAGTCCTGGCCCCTAGCCCTGCCAGTGTAGCAGAAATGATGAGGATGATGAAGCCGTTCTTCTCTGCGTGAGTCGCTTAATGTTGTTCGAGTGTAATTTACGTTGAGTAGGCTAACCACGTTATTACATTAATGCATGTAAGGTGAACTAGCAAACATCATCATAGCTACATGCGGCTGTCCTCTTGTTTGATGGCAGATGCTCCCTTCACCCTGGCCAAAAAGGCTAAAATGACCAAAGAAAAAGTGGAAAACAGCTGAACATGAGAGGTTTTTGGACAAAGTTTGTGTTTTTTTTCCATTGTTTAAGCACTGCTTCCAGCCAAGAGTGATACCATATATGCCCCATAGCTGCAGAAAAGGCTAACATTGTTATCTTTTTACAAAAAAAAAAAAACAGCTGAACATGAGAGGTTTTTGGACAAAGTTTGTGTTCTCCATTCTTTAAGCACCGGTTCGAGCACCGTTTAAGCACCGGCACCGTTTCAAAAGTACCGATTTGGCACCGGTATCGGATAAAACCTAAACGATACCCATCCCTACACTGAACCAATCACATGGCTGGAATAGAGTTATTCTCATCGAGTCACTGTTAGAATCACTGAAACGAGACCCAGGAAGTGGCTACAGGAAGAAGGTGATAGACTGTCTGAAGCAGTTAGAACAAGACAAGACTATCGACCGGACCTCATACCACAGGCTATACACCAAGTCTGTATGGTTTACCGAAGATACCTTTAAGGCCAATTGCCTGTATGATCAACTCTGTCACCTATAACATCTCCAAGTTTCTGGCTTCAATCCTCAAGCCGCTGGTGGGCAGCTCTGAACACCACATCCTGAAACCACATGCACTTACGCTGTTAAGTGCCAGGATTTATACATCGGGGAAACGAAACAACCTCTGGGAAAGCAGATGGCACAACGCAGAAGAACTACCTCGTCAGGCCAGGACTCTGCAGTCTATTTACACCTACAGGCCAGTGGACACTCTTTCAATGATGAGGATGTACACATCCTGGACAGGGAGGAACGCTGGTTTGAGCGCGGAGTCAAGGAGGCCGTTTACGTGAAAAGGGAAAGACCATCTCTGAATCGAGTAGGGGGACTAAGGATACATCTTTCGCCATCTTACAATGCTGTGATTGCAGCCATTCACCAACTCTCTGTGAATGGGACTCATGGCCATTGATCAGTGGGTTTTGGTCAGTGGTTGTTGATCAATGGTCATGAGAATTTGCATAATTATGATTAAGGAACTGACCTCCCAGCCCATTGTTCCTTCAGTGGGCTGGTTTCAGTCATCATGCAAATGTACTGTTTATAAGATTGGGGAAACCTGCAGTCAGCTGAGACTAAAGAAGTCACTTGGATGAGTGATGAAACTGTCAGCCGGTGATCGGCTGTGATCAGCTGATCACGGGGCCGGGGTTAAAAGAGAGACGCCACCCACCTGTTCGCCGCTCAGACATCATTCCCTTCATGTCAGGAGCTCCGAAACTCTGCCGACGTCAGTCTCCGCCTGATTCAGCAACCGTGAGTGATTATCCCTTTCAATCCTTTTTCTCTTCCCGGCTCCACTCGCTCTCTGTCTGTAACGACAGTTCCGAAGCCACGCTTCGCGCTCTGATCATTACTAGAGTAACTGCGTGTCTGTTCCAAACCCACCGCTAGCCTTCGCCGCGCTTGGGTCTAACCAGCACGCCACACGGGCACGCCGAATTACTGTGTGTGATCCGCCCGACCGTGACAGGATGTCTGAGCCGCATGTAGACCCAGCGGAATTCGAACGGCTGAAAGCCGAAGTATTATATCTTCGCGGTGTGGTGGATCGGATGAGCACAAAGATGGAGTCTCTCACCGAAACTGTCCTCCAGCTTTCCTCTTCCGTCACCTCGCTGCAACGTCAGCCAGCGCCGGTGAGCGCTGAACCCCGGATCGGACTACCCGATAAGTGGAACGGAGTAGACGGCCGGCCTGATGGGTTGCTCGCCACCTTAGACATGATGTTTGAATGTCAACCCACTAAATACGCCACTGCCCGTGCAAAAGTGGCTATGTTAACCTCTCTCTTGTCTGGCCAGGCTCAGGAATGGGCCGCGGCTCTCTACAACAACAAATCTGCAGCGTGTAACGACTATGCTCTGTTTGTGGAGGAGTTAAAAAAGACATTCGTTCCCCCCAGCAGTGAAGTGGAAGTGGAGTCACAGCTGCTTCATCTACGCCAGGGCAATCGACCAGTCTGTTACTTCGCCTCCCAATTCCGTACCCTGGCTGCCAAGCTACAATGGGGAGATGCTTCTCTGCGCTCCATCTTTCTAGAGGGACTGGCTGATTACATCAGGGATGAGATGGCTGGCCGTGAGGCCCCAAAGACCTTGGACGAGGCCGTGGACCTTGCCCTGAAGATCGACCAACGTGTGATGTTGCGGCCTCGCCACGCCCCTCGGGCCTCCAAACCCTTCCAGCCTCAGCGGACCACGTCGTCGCGACCTCCTCCCCCCTCTGATGGAGCCACGGCTAGCCCAAGCAGCACATCCAGCGAGGAGCCCATGCAGCTGGGTGGGCTCCCCAAAGAGGAGAAAGAGAGACGCTGGCGTGAGGGCCTCTGCGCCTACTGTGGATCAGCGCGACACCGCCGTCCCCAGTGCCCGCTACGGCCGGGAAACGACGACGCCAGGTAGACTGCGGGGGTGTCCCACCTGGCCCTTCCCACTCCTCTGACCCCTCTCGTTTTCTGTTACCGGTCACATTCCACCTGAAACACCAACAGCTCTCATCCGAAGCCCTCCTGGACACCGGAGCTGCCGAGAACTTCATCGACCAAAAACTAGCCTCTCGGCTTCGCATCCCATTGACTTCCGTCGACCGATTCTTCCCGGTGACCTCAGTAGACGGGCGACCACTCCAACCCTACCCGGTCCAGTTCCAGACCCAGCCAGTCCGCATGTCTGTCGGGGATCATCAGGAGGAGATCCGGTTTCTAGTAGTCTCGGCCTCTTCCTCTCCTCTCATCCTCGGATACCCCTGGTTCCGTCAACATGACCCCCACGTCTCCTGGTCTTCCTGCCGGATCCTGGACTGGGGTCCCCAGTGTTCACGCCGCTGCCTTCTCTTCCGGACTGGACAGGACTCAAAGTCAGAAGAGGCGTCACCCCCGGAGCCCATCGATCTGGATAAGATCCCTCCGGCTTACCACGACCTGTCCGAGGCCTTCAGTAAGAGGCGGGCCTCTGCTCTCCCTCCTCATCGCTCCTACGACATGGCCATCGAGCTCCTCCCGGGAGCGGTCCCTCCTCGTGGTCGCCTGTTCTCGCTGTCACCCGCAGAGAACAAAGCCATGGAGGAGTATGTCGCTGAGGCTCTCCAACAGGGCTTCATTCGCCCTTCTACCTCCCCTGCAGCTGCGGGGTTCTTCTTTGTAAAGAAGAAAGACGGCGGGCTTCGCCCCTGTATAGACTACCGGGGCTTGAACAAAATCACTGTTAAGAACCGCCATCCTCTTCCTCTGCTATCCACCGCACTCGATTCCCTCTCCCAGGCCTGCATCTTCACCAAACTAGACCTACGCAGCGCTTACAATTTGGTGCGGATTAGAGAAGGGGACGAATGGAAGACGGCCTTCATCACCCCTCACGGGCACTGGGAGTATCTGGTGATGCCCTTCGGCCTCTGCAACAGCCCTGCTGTCTTCCAACACCTGATCAACGATGTCTTGCGGGACATGCTGGGCCGGTGGGTGTTTGCCTATCTGGATGACATCCTGATCTACTCCCGCACTGAAGTGGACCATATTCGCCATGTGCGGGCCGTGCTAAGCAGGCTGCTCGAGTACCAGCTGTTCTGCAAACTGGAAAAGTGTGCCTTCCATCAACGGTCCACTACCTTCCTGGGCTTCACCGTCTCCTCCAATGGCCTGACCATGGACCCGCAAAAGCTCCAAGCCGTGACCCAGTGGCCTCAGCCCTCCAGCCTTAAGCAGCTACAGAGCTTCCTGGGCTTCGCCAATTTTTATCTGCGCTTTATCCGCAATTTCAGCACCATTGTCGCGCCACTGACATCCCTCACTAAACCAGCTAACCTGCCCAGGCCCTTCTGCCTCCCCCCTGGTGCGAAACAGGCATTCCGAGACCTTATCCGTCGGTTTGCTACCGCTCCCGTCCTGCTCCACCCTGATCCTGCCGGAGATTTTGTGGTGGAGGTGGATGCCTCCGAAGTTGGCGCTGGCGCCGTCCTCTCTCAACATGGCCCGGATGGAAAACTTCACCCATGCTGCTATTTTTCGAGGAAGTTCTCTGACACGCAGCGACGGTATGGGGTCGGCGACCGGGAACTCCTGGCCATCAAGTGGGCCCTGGAAGAATGGCGGCATTGGCTCCTGGGAGCGAAAGAACCTTTTCTGATCTGGACTGATCATCAGAACCTGATCCATATTCGTTCTGCCAAGCAGCTCAACCCAAGGCAGGCCCGTTGGGCCTTATTCTTCGAACCGTACAACTTCCACCTCGCCTACCGCCCTGGCTCCAAGAACACCAAGGCAGACGCCCTCTCCAGGCAGTTCGCCCAGGACGACTTCACGTCAGACCCTGGACCCATCCTACCGTCTCATTGTTTCGCTGCCCCCCTTAGGTGGCCCTTGGAGGACTCTATCCGGGATGCCCTGGCCACTGAACCGCCTCCGCCGGACACCCCAGCTGGGAGGCTCTATGTGCCATCCCGGTGCCGTCAGGAGGCCTTGCTCTGGGCTCACTCCTCCCCGCTCTCTGGTCACCCAGGGCCCGACAGGACCCTCCAGCTCCTCCGTCGTGCCTTCTGGTGGCCCTCCATGACTCGGGACGTCCGTGACTTCGTTTCCGCCTGTGACACCTGTGCTCGGGCCAAGTCCTCCACCCAGCCGCCCGCTGGCGACCTTCACCCTCTCCCTGTGCCGAGACGTCCCTGGTCCCATGTCGGCCTTGACTTTGTTACCGGCCTCCCATCTGTGGACGGTCTTGACACCATCCTCACCTTTGTGGACCGGTTTTCCAAGGCGGTGCACCTGGTCGCCCTGGCCGGCCTCCCCTCCGCCAAACGAACGGCCGAGCTCCTCCTGGACCACGTCGTCCGGCTTCACGGGTTCCCCATGGACATAGTCTCCGATCGGGGGCCCCAGTTCACTGCCAGGTTCTGGAAGGCCTTCTGCCGCCTGGTTGGAGCATCTCCCAGCCTCTCGTCCGGCTATCACCCTCAGACCAATGGACAGGTTGAACGGACCAATCAACAGTTGGGGCGCTTCTTACGGTGCTTCGTCTCCGCCCAACCGTCGCTATGGCCTCGTTACCTGGTGTGGGCTGAGTTGTCTCATAACCTTCACATCTCTTCCGCCACCGGCCTCTCGCCCTTTGAGGTCTGTCATGGTTTTCATCCTCCTATCTTCAGCCATCAGGAAGCGGAGGTCGACGTGCCTGCTGCTGAACGGATGGTCCGCCGCTGTCGCCAGGCCTGGATCAAGGCGCGGGCTGCCATTTCCCGGGCCAACGCTCTGTACACCCGGCAGCATCGTCGCCGCCACCGCCCGGGTCGCCCCTTCCAGCCGGGGGACCGCGTCTGGCTCTCCACAAAGCACCTGCGGCTGCGCGGTGAGTCCAAGAAGCTCGCTCCTCGGTTCGTCGGCCCGTACGAAGTCACTGCCCGGCTCAACCCCGTGGCTTACCGTCTCCGGCTTCCGCCCGCCATGAAGGTCCATCCGGTTTTCCACGTCTCGCAGCTCAAGCGGCACGTCGCTTCCCCGCTGGCGCCCCCCTCCCGGGCCCCGCCCCCGCCCAGGATCATCGATGGGGGTCCTGTCTACACTGTCCGTCGGATCTTGGACTCCCGTCCCCGGGGCCGGGGGGTCCAGTATTTGGTGGACTGGGCCGGCTACGGCCCTGATGAGCGCTCCTGGGTACCGTCCCGCTTCATCTTGGATCCTTCCCTCATCTCGGATTTCCGCCGCCGCCGTCCTGGCCCGTCGGGTGCCGGTCCTCGAGGGGGGGGTCCTGTCAGCCGGTGATCGGCTGTGATCAGCTGATCACGGGGCCGGGGTTAAAAGAGAGACGCCACCCACCTGTTCGCCGCTCAGACATCATTCCCTTCGTGTCAGGAGCTCCGAAACTCTGCCGACGTCAGTCTCCGCCTGATTCAGCAACCGTGAGTGATTATCCCTTTCAATCCTTTTTCTCTTCCCGGCTCCACTCGCTCTCTGTCTGTAACGACAGTTCCGAAGCCACGCTTCGCGCTCTGATCATTACTAGAGTAACTGCGTGTCTGTTCCAAACCCACCGCTAGCCTTCGCCGCGCTTGGGTCTAACCAGCACGCCACACGGGCACGCCGAATTACTGTGTGTGATCCGCCCGACCGTGACAGAAACATTTCTCCCACTGAAAATGTTACATCCAGATGAACAGAATTGACTTTTGGAGATTTACTTACCTGGATGATTGAGCATGCATCAAGATGAATTTGGTGGTGAAAAATGTTTGTTATGTTAATTTAACAGCTGTTAAAACTGACCGGTCAATATTGACCGGGAACACTAAACACTAACGGTGGTGGGGGTGAATTATGTGGGCAACAGAAAAAAAATGTTATAGATTATATTTATGTGAAATATGTGTATACTGATTTTGAAACATTTTATCTACATGTAACACCTGCATATGTGTTTTTTTAAGAAAATTTCTATAAATATGCCCCTAAGAAACTTACTGTGTCTTATATTGAGAGGGCTGCTTTCTCTCACACATTATGGTCACATGTTGTTGTTGCTGTGGAAGCTAACATCTTGTAGTTTCTGACACTTTGCATGTTTAACATGAGGCTAAAATTCTCCCTCATTGAGTCACACTAAAATCTCAAATGTAAAACGAAATAAACAAAATATTTAAAGTCAATCATTCTGATCATAATTGTACTTTGACCTTTAACCTCTCTGCTCTGTGTTGTTTGCTCTTTCAGCCCAGAAAATCATCACAGCTGTGCCTGGACAGGACGTCACTCTGACATGTCGAGCTCCAAACAACGACAACAACAACAACATCAGATCTGCACACTGGAGCAGAGCTGGTCTGGGAGATAAATATGTGCTTTTGTACCAGGGTGGACAGTTTGTTCCAGATCACCAGCATCCATCTTTTAAGAACCGGGTGGATCTGCAGGACAGACAGATGAAGGATGGAGACGTGTCTTTGATTCTAAGAAATGTGTCGATTGCTGATATTGGAACATACGAGTGTCGTGTTTACGTGACAGAAAGACACTCATGGGAGATCATCAGCAACACCACCCTTACTGTTGTTGTTTGTCCAGGTGAGTGAGTAGAGTTGAGTGTGTGTGTGATCAGAGGTGAAGCTGCTTCCTGGTTGTTGATGTTTGTTTGTTGTATGGATGAGCTGGTGGATGTCAGAGGTAGACAGATGTTTCTCCAGCTGTTGTCTTTGTGGCTGGTAGTCTAGAGTTGTAGAGCAGCATTGTTTGGGTAAGGTTAGAGCAGAAACAAAGACATTTATGAATCAGTCTCTTCTTCTCTTGCTCTCTAACTCGTCTGTACACGTGTGGGGAAACTCAATGTTAAAGCCTACAGCTGGAGGGGGAGGGGAGGGGAGGGGTGAAGCTGGTGGTTGTGAGTCTGTGAAAGTGAATCCTGCCGGTGCCCTGAGATCTGTGTTATGTCTCGGCACAGGGAAAAGAATCACAACTCACAATAATTTCTAATATAAGCTTCAGTGCATTTTCTTAGATTACTGTGTGAGCATCTGACCTGCTGCTCTTTGTTGAATTGGTCAACTGAATTTAAGTTGTTAGTTGTAGCCAGATGTGCAACTGCACAACTGTCAGAGGCAGATGAAACAATGGTCTTATTTCATGTTACATCTCTCTTCACTTGCATCCCAGTTACTGCATTCAAGGTAGTTCGTAAGAAATTACAGGATGACCCCAACCCTAGCAACAGGACCACTCTCAGCACCAACCAAATGTGTTTGCTTTTAGAACTGTGTCTTCATTCCACATATTTTACAGTACTACAAGCAGAAACATTGGTGTTGTTACGTCTGCGCTCGCAGGCCTTGCTGGTTCAGAGACTTATCACCGTTAACAAAGAGCGACAAAGAGAGATCAATTGGTTTTTCACTTGCAAGGGAAGACCACTGGACCAGGGTCCTGGAGGCTCCTCACCCGAGCAAATGGTAAATGGCCTGTATTTGTAAAGCGCTTTACTTAGTCCTTAACGACCCGAAATTGGTTTACACTACATTGATTAACCCATTCACACACTGGTGATGGCAAGCTACATTGTAGCCACAGCTGCCCTGGGGCACACTGACAGAGGCGAGGCTGCCGGACACTGGCGCCACCAGGCCCTCTGACCACCACCAGTAGGCAACAGGTGAAGTGTCTTGCCCAAGGAAACAACGACCGAGACTGTCCAAGCCGGGGCTTAAACCGGCAACCTTCTGATTATAGATGAACTGCCAACTCTTGAGCCATGATCACCCATTGCAAACTCCAACTTCAGCCCCTGCTTACAGTCCTTTTATTGAAATGACACAACCTCCCATTGTAAAACCCCTATGGTGTCATAAAAGTTAAAAAAAGTGTATGTGTGTGTGCATGCATGTGCGAGCACGTGTGTGTGTATGTGTGTGTGTGACTTCCTGGTGATCACAAAAGGGTCACCTCCCCTCACCCCTGTATATGGCTTCTCCTTTAACAGTCCACCATATAGAGATTGACAGACCATGTGACTTTCGTGCATTGCATTGTGGGTACAAGTGGCAACAAAATCAAAAAACTGCATGAAACACTAGCATTTCCAGCACTGGTAATCATTAATTCTGCGTTTTTAATCCCTACTTGCATTTTATTTGCCCCAAAAACAGTTATGTACAAAACGACGGAGAACTCGGCAGGTCCATACAAAGACAGAGTTAATGAAAAGGCAAAATAAAGTACGAGGAAAAAAATCAAAGGACTTAAACGGTTAGAGCCATATGAACATACAGGGTAGGTCTGTGAAGGTTCTCAGTCATCCAGGTCATCGTAGTCTAAGGAGCTTGTAAAGAAAAGCGTCTGGACTTCTTTAACTTGCTTGAAGACGTTTCACTTCTCATCCGAGAAGCTTCTTCAGTTCTAAGGTCAAATGGTGGAGATTCCCACATTTAAGCCCTGTGGGAGTGTCCCCCTGAGAGGGACAAAAGTACACCCTAATTAACCTCTACCTAATCACATGAGCCAAGGTGTGAAAACGGGTGTGGGTCACAATCAGCCAGGGTTTCGGGTGAGCTCATTGTGAAACCTAGCCCCACCCTATCATGTGATTTCCTGAGGTCACATGGCCCAGGGTGAAAAAGGCAGCAACAAGTTTAATATTCAGAAACCTAAAGTATGTATCAGCAGCAGAATGGAGCTAAAAATAAATGTTTGTTTCAGTTCTATGAAGCTTTGAGTATTTTGGATTAGTAGCACTGCTGTGTTTGTTGCATCATATTGCTGTAATTGTTTATATGCTTTATATATTCTGAGGTAAGTTGATCTATAGTGTTACATCATATTCTATAAGGATGTTATGTGTTTGTATACTTTCTGCCCAGTTTGACCCATTTAGCAGAAGTCCGCCTGATTAAGGCTCTGATATCTATTCTGTATGACTTAAAGCAGTTATGACATGGTCTGATTTTCTCACCCAATAAAGGAATATTTAATATATCAGTCTACTCTTCATTTTATCAGAAACAGTTATCACAGCTCGTACATTTCGTTTTATACATATCTAATCTTTGAGCCAAATGTAATGTTATGCTAACATACTGAAAGAACAATATTTGTCTCTTATATATAATACATCTATATATACACTGTCAAAGATACTTGTCTTTCAGTGAAGATTCAATGTGATAGGAAATATAAATGACTGCAACTTGAATCTTTGACACAGAGTTCAAGCTCACTGCTGTACTATATCATAATAATCTGACAATAACTATAATGTTGGCCATATTATATTTACATTACCAGAGTAAGATGATTTTATTCTCATGAACAACATTAGCTAATTGTTATTTACTAACTAATCTTGACATGACTGTTCAGTATAGAAAAGAAGCCCAACTACCATGTTTTACAGTCCCGTGGTCTCAGCCTCAGATACTCAACTAATCAAAGTGATGTCATAACAAAAATTAATGACCAAAAAACATTTTTTTCTCCTTCATTTCTGTCAAACAGTGTTGTATGAAACATATCATGAGTGCTAGGCAACCTGAGCAGCGCGACGAAGGCTAGACCGTCCCATTTCAAAACCCAACCCAGACAAAAAATTTTAAATTTGTTGAAATGTATTTGATGTTTATTGTATTTTATGCTTTTAGTAGTGATTTTAAAAGATTAGCCAAGACAAACCAGGTGTGCAGCAAACACAGTTGTCTGCTGGAGGTATGTTAACTTAATATATCTGACATTTAAAAAAGCACTAAAAGAGAGACAGCCTGTACCTCGAACCTCTGATGTAGAGTTTTAAAACAACTGTTTGTGTAGCAGACAATTAAAACTTCTCAGGCTCTTCACCTACTCACACAAACATTGTTCACAGCCGCTCGTCAGTGGAAATAAAGAGCACCTGCTGCTACTTCCTCTTTTATACCCTCCATTGGGTCCCCTGGGTCCTAAAGCCTTCCCCATTACATTTCTTTGTAATTGTTTATGTTTAAGTTGTTTATTGCTGGTTTTTAGTTTGTTTTTTGTCTGTTAGGGAGCTGACACAGTCTCAATGGAGATGGGTTTTTTGGGGGGGTAGCAGAAGGAGAGAAGCTGCAGAGAGGCGTGTAAGACTGCAACTCTGCTTCCTGGTCCCAACTCTGGATAGTCATATTTTGGGGGGTTTAATAAATTTGTCCATATTTCTAGAAATGAGAGCTGCTCCATCCAAAGTGGGATGGATGCCGTCTCTCCTAACAAGACCAGGTTTCCTCCAGAAGGTTCGCCAATTATCTATGAAGCCCACATCGTTTCTGGGACACCACTCAGACAGCCAGCAATTTAAGGAGAACATGCGGCTAAACATGTCACTCCTGGTCTGATTGGGGAGGGGACCAGAGAAAACTACAGAGTCCGACATTGTTTTGGCAAAGTTGCACACCGATTCAATATTGATTTTAGTGACCTCTGATTGGCGTAACCATTGGATTGCCAACGTGAATTATGGTTTTACTGAATTTACGTTTACCCTTAGCCAGCAGTTTTAAATTTCCCTCAATGTCGGCTGCTCTGGCCCCTGGAAGACAATTGACTATGATTGCCATTGTCTCTAGCTTCACATGTCTCAGAACAGAATCACCAATTACCAGAGTTTGACCCCCGGCGGGTGTGTTGCCGAGTGGGGAAAAACAGTTAGACACATGAACAGGTTGGTGGTGTACCTGGGGCTTCTGTTTAGGACTATGCTTCCTCCTCACCGTCACCCAGCCGCCCTCTTTCCCCAGCTGCTTGGGGTCTGCCGGGGAAAAGCTAGCGGGGCCTATGCTATCTTCGGCTGCACCAGCTACAGGGGCCTGGCTAGCTACAGGTGAATGAAGGGTCCGAAGCCGAGTCTCCAATTTAGTAATCCTGGCCTCCAGAGCTACAAATATGCTACATTTGTTACGGATACCATTACTACTAAAGGAGGCCGAGGAGTAGCTAAACATCTGACACAATGAGCAGGAAAGTGCAGTAGGGACAGGTGAAGTAGCCATGGTGCTAACGAGTCGGCCACGAGCTAAGCTAAGCTAGCGAAACAGTACAGAGACAGTGGGTGAATACTTTGGCTATAAATTAGTTAGTGAGTACACAGAAAGTGTGCTTCGGATAAAGCACGTGAAGATTATACTATGAAAAAATAAAAGTAAAAAAATAAAATAAATAAATAAATAAAATAAAAAAAAGAAAAGTAAAAGTATCTGCTAAGCAGATAAGCTACTCAGAAACACCACTGTGTTTGAGCAGAAACAGGAAGTGATACCCTACCACAGAGCGAGTGAACACCAAGTGCCACCAAGAGTCAGGAAGGAAGCAAGTCGATATAGATGTACAGATACCACTGTCAAAGGAAAAGTATAGTTTGGGCAGAAAGTAAGAACTTCTGGTTATTATCAGTAGAATACGAACAGGCCACTGCTTTTTAAATGGTAGTCTTTATGGGTTGTGTGATGGTGCAATGCTATGGAGACGGTTGAGCATGTGCTTCTTAGTTGTAGGAAGTATGCAAGGTTCTCTATAATAAAAACGATTATTAAAACGATTTTATTTACTAAACACCTCTGGCTGTTCTCCTTTCATTCTGTTCTGGACCCATTTGTTACCAGTCCCCACACACACCCCTAGATCTTCATCGTAGGGACATAACAACCGCTATTATGTCTCTGTTCAGCACTTTCAACGACACTTGATGTCCTTTAAATGTGCTATATAAGTAAAGATGACTTGACTTTACTTGAAAACAATTCACGGATCACATTAACTTGGTGGGCCGACACATCAAATTCAGCTGGGAGGATATGAGAATAGTGGCAGGTTAGCCTTCTAAGACTGTGAGTAATGGAGGACATCTAAAAGCTCATGTGTACCATAAATCTACTGTAAGCGCTGAGTAAATGTTGTTATCCAAGCTCGACATTTGTCAAAACTGGGAAGGCACCTAAGGAAAGCTCCAGGAGAGAAGGACAACTGCTGACTAAAACCTGTAGCGAAAACCTGTAGTGATCCCAAACGTGTCAAGAGTATCAGAACAGTTGACACACATTTTTTTTCTAAACAACGGGTCTCTGTGGCTTTTAAACCCCAAAACACGCTACATAAAAAATTGGTCTTCCCCAAGGATCGGGTCCTCCGACACAAACAGAGTAACATAGTGTACGTACGCTGTTAAGTGCCAGGATGATTGCCCGGATTTATACATTGGGGAAACCAAACAACCTCTGGCAAAGCAGATGCCACAACACACAAGAGCTACCTCATCAGGCCAGGACTCTGCAGTCTACAGGCCAGTGGACACTCTTTCAATGATGAGGATGTACACATCCTGGACAGGGAGGAACGCTGGTTTGAGCAGGAAGTCAAGGAGGCCATTTACGTGAAAAGGGAAAGACCATCTCTGAATCGAGGAGGGGGACTAAGGGTACATCTTTCACCATCTTACAATACTGTGATTGTAGCCATTCCCCAACTCTCTGTGAATGGTACTCATGGTCATTTATCAGTGGTTTTTGTCTTGGCAATGTCCTTAATTAATGATCAAGGAATTGACCTCACAGCCTATTGTTCATTCAGTGGACTAGATTCAGTTATTGTGTAAATGTTCTCTTTATAAGGTTGGGGAAACCTGCAGTCACTTGGTTGACTGATGAAATGTTTCTCCTACTGAAAAATTTACATCCAGATGAACAGAATCAATCTTTTGGGACCTTACATGCAATGTTTATATTTGCAGTTTATCAGATTCCACTAAGGAGTCATTATCTTTAAATCTAAGCTCTCTTTTTCCTCTCCTGTCCTTTCTTCCTTATCTTTCTCTATTGCTGAGAGAAGTTAGCTCTCTTTCTTTTTGCTCCCTATGAAATACAGCAGCTGGGCATTTAGCTAGCAACACAATTGTGAGACAAACTGATGATGTTTGTTGAGCTGATAGAAACTTTTCATTTTGAATTACCTGCTACTTAAAATAACCTCACTGCCTTCATGATTCCTTATTTTCTGTAGTGCTAGCAAGATGCTGAACATACAGAAAGTGGTGCACGGTTTCCGGCCCACATTAATCTCACAGTATGAACTATAGGCAAAGACAAAGTCACCAGTCTGTCTGAAAATGTAAAGAAGTAGAAAGTACACATATTTGTTAAAAAATGTAGTGACTCAAAGTAAAATGTACTCAAAAATTTATTACCTCCTTGTTTTGACAGGTAACATGAAAGTTCAATAACAATGAAAATAGCATCACTCTGAACCAATCACATGGCTGGAATAGAGTTAGAGTCACATCAGGTTGGACTGAAGCTGAGTGTAGGAGGAGCAGCCGACAGCTGCACATGTGCAGATGCTGCTGCAGTCACACACACCAGTGTGACAGGAGTGTGAGAGATATTAAAGAGAAAGAGACAACAGAACATGTTCAATCACTTGAAAACATTTAAATAGCTGCTGGATGTTCAGAGGTTCATTAAATCCAACATGACTAAATACTCAAATGTCAAAGGAAATAAACAAAAATATTTAAAGTCAATCATTCTGATCATAAATGTACTTTGACCTTTAACCTCTCTGCTCTGTGTTGTTTCTCTCTCAGACAGGAAAATCATCCCAGCTGAGTCTGTACAGAAGAGCGTCACTCTGACATGTCGAGCTCCAAACAACAACATCACATCTGTACATTGGAGCAGAGCTGACCTGGAAGATAAATATGTGCTTATGTACCACGATGGTCAGTTTGATCCAAAGTACCAGCATCCATCTTTTAAGAACCGGGTGGATCTGCAGGACAGACAGATGAAGGATGGAGACGTGTCTTTGATTCTGAAGGATGTGACGATTAATGACGCTGGAACATACGAGTGTCGTGTCTTAATGGAAGAAACAGACTCGTGGAAGTCCATCAGCATCACCTACCTTCGTGTTGGTACTTCATGTGAGTGAGTAGAGCTGAGTGTGTGTGTGATCAGAGGTGAAGCTGCTTCCTGGTTGTTGATGTTTGTTTGTTGTATGACTAGTGTTTGGAAGGTTACTTTTAAAATGTATTTCACTACAGATTACAGAATACATGCCCCAAAATGTATTTTGTAATGTATTCCGTAACGTTACTCAGAGTAGCGTCTTCTGAATACTTTAGATTATTTAATATATCATTATGCTTTTTACAACTACACTTGAATGCACTATTGCTGTGTGATTTATGACGTTCACTGAAGGTTACTCGCCATACCAATACCAACTAGATTTAAATCTTAATATAAAATGTGTAACAACTGGAGGGGGAGGGGAGGGGTGAAGCTGGTGGCTGTGAGTCTGTGAAAGTGAATCCTGCCGGTGCCATAGCTGGTGAAAACGTACTTAGTGCAGACACAAAACGTCCATCAGCTTCAAAGTGTGTCAGAAAAATGTCCACATGAGAGAGAGAGAGGTCCCATTTTTGTTGTTGTACACAAATCATTTTTGTAACGTTTTTGATGTTATACGGCGTGAAGGGGTGAGAGTGTGGATCCAAATTCAGTATACAGAGACTGTAGAATAATAATAAAATCAAGCTTTTCATTTGGGCTGCACAACAATACAAACAAAGCACCAACATGACATCTGACCCTGAATAACCTCTCACAGGCATGTTAAATTGTATTTTCTAGTTTTATGATTGTTTTTCTATTTTTCGTGGCAGCCATTTTCCAAAACAAGATGTTGGCTGCTATTTTGGTCAGACCACATGTTTCCTGTTCTTGAATGAAAAAACACACAAAAATCCACCTATATGAACATTTTCTTACTTTATAAATAATATAACTTATTTTTAATAACCTGATCTATTTAACTAAAAGAGGAAATGGATTCTGTTCTGTTCTTCACTCATCACCTACCTGACAGCTGACACCTGTTTCTCACCTGCAGGTCCATCAGGAGGACATCCTGCCTGGATAGTTCTGTTAGTTGTTTTGGTTATTATTCTTGTACTTCTTATTGCTTGGTGTATATACATAAAAAACAACTAAAAAACAAAGAATGAGTCATTGTTATCGATAAAGAAGACAGATCATCAAAGAGAGAAAGAAAGTGATGATGTTGAGCTTCATCTTCAATCTCCACAACTAAACTGTGAGTTAGATGATGTGAGGACATAAATGAACTCTCCTGAACATCCAGCAGCCTGCTATAGAGGTCAAACGTCTCTGATTATCATCATGTTCACCATGAAAGCTTCTGCTGTGACCGTGTTTAAAATCATTGTTCTTGTTACTGTGGCCTTTTGGAGTGAGGCCCCCGCCTATATTAATGAAGTGCTCCACTCCTGATTTTGATTTTGTACCAAAGTAAGAGGGTTTGTGCCTTAAAAACCGAACTTTACCTCCAAAATTTTGGAAGACGTTGCTACTCAACTTTGGCGTCTTCACCCTGTGGCTTTCTTTAACCCTTAGATGACCCCACGGGTTGTTTTTCTTCAAAATCTTTAAAATGCAAAGTTGTAATATATTCATATTCCAGGTATTCCTCATAAAATATGTTTGTAACATGAGGCAATTTCTATTTTTATTTATTTTTTTCATTAATTTAAAAAAAATACAGGTTTTGTATCACTACCCCACTCTTCCACAAGTGGGGTCAAAAATGACCCCAAGCAGTTCCTGTGGAATCTTCTATGAAACTTTCATTCTTAGCAACTCTGACTGACCCACTTACACTTCTGATGGATCAAGAATTAATTTTTACACAGTAACATACATGATTTATAGTCAGGGCTGCACATAAGTGGACTGCAGGTGCACATTCACTGTCAAAATAAAAGTATTCCCAGAAATTCAGAGAATATGCGCTTCTTTTGCGGTGGAGGAACACCAAAGTAATTGCTTACAGAGCTTGCTTCTTTGACATCTTTAAGAGTTCTGAACAAATGTCTGTCCTCCTCCAGAACATCTTATGTACGCAAACGAGCGTTCCAACTTCTTATCTGGTACGAGTCTTTTATTTTTATTGTGCACCTGCGGACCATTTATGTGCAGCCCTGTTTATAGTTTCCTGTGCATTTCAAACATTGTCCTTTCTGATATATATTTTTTTATATCTAAAGTAACATGGCTGCTATGAGGCCAGCTAGGATCCCTGTGGACCTTGCCCTACAAATGATCCAGGACGGATGGGATGAAGAGCCCATCCATCCTGGATCATTTGTAGGGCAATACAAATGATAGAATATAATTCTAATAAAACAGAAGAGGTGCTGACATGCACAAACATGGAGGCACAAAGAGTAGCCACAGCCAGGGGAAAAGAGTGGAAAAATATAATCAAACATAAGCTCCTGGCCTTCATTTGATTGACCATTCTTGCAGGAACTGAGAAGAACTGGGATGTACCAGTCGGTGTGTTTTTGGGGAGTCCTCTGCATAACGCATTGTTAAAGGCCACTATGTCAATTCAAAGATTTAAAGATATTGACCGTTTCTTGCACTTTGATGACAAGAGGACCAGAGCCTACCAACTGAAAACAAACCACATGGCAGCTTTTATCTTTGACATTTTTTAGAAATGATTTTTTGCTTGAAAGAGTCATTATTAGTCTTACATAAACAAAATAGTCTGTGAGCTACAAAGACTGAAAATGAGTGAAAAAGCAGCCAGTGTCCAAAGAGAAGCTTCAGAAAGCTGCTCCTGTTTCTTAAGATTTCATATGTGAAAAAAGTCTTTGTTTCCATTCTAAGGAGACAAAGAAGTTAGGGGTGGTTCAAGTCTTTTGCACAGTACTCTGTGGTCAAACTGCAAAACAAAAACTTCCAAATCATCACAGCTGTTTATCAGTTACCACAACAGCTAGAAAAAGAAAATCCCCTAAATTTGCCTAAAGACCTTAATTAAGGTTACACCCATCCGCAGATACACGTCATATAAATAACACATTCCAGCAGCATTTCCCTTCATCAGAACTGATACTTACACTAAGTGTTCCAGGAAACTCCTGCCTTTGTAGCTTGGATTATTTTTAGTTTTTTAATTCTTTATTCATATTTTGCTTTCTGTTATTTCTTAGTGTTTATGGGTCTTTATTTTCTTATTCCTGATGCACATTCCTGGTATTTTATGCCTTTAGTTGCTCCTAAGTTCTTTAAGTTTCTATGTTTCTTTGGGGTTCATGACTTAATTTTGATTTTTTTTCTCCATCTCCTTTATATCGTGTCAGATAAAGTCTGTCAGCAGGAGTTCAGCACTTTCTCTCTGATTATTAACAGTCAGAACAGGAGGACTGTTTTTGTAAATGTGGCTGAAAGTAGCGAGAAGGAAATTCCAAACCACAAACTCACAGACATTGAGGATTGTTCACACATGGCTCTGAGGTCTGTGTGGAACACATTTTAAGGCTTTTATGAACACACACATGTTTATTCAGTTTTGCTTAATGAAGTTTAGACAATAATGATCACACTGATGATCTGACAGTTTCCTTCTGGTTCCTTCCTCTGAGGTCAGAGCCTGAAGATGTTTAAATCAGACACTCTGAAGGTCTTTGAGTGTGGAGAGAGTAAAACATGTGACATCAATGTCTCAAAGTCACAATAATAATAAGAATGTTTCATCTTTATCAAAGTCACATCACATGTTACAAAGTGCTGTCCCACTGCTGTGTGCATCATATGAACATGTGACACCATCGCAGTGTTTAAGTGTTAGAGTGAACTCCTCATCCTCTCCTTCAGTCTGAACCAGGAAGTGATGTCAGCACAGATCAGAGTTTTTCCTCTTTAACTGAATGTTGTAGGTGAAACTTTTAGAGGACACCAGTCAGCTGCTCTGTGATTCTACAGCCTGTGATTCCAGTTTTTACAGATTCAAGAAGATCTGAGGCCGACTCAGTGATCTGCTGTGAGAACACACTCACATGTGACGGAAACCCTCAGAGACACAAAGTAACATTTTAGTGTTTTGTAATAAAGTAACACACTGACACTGATCACAGCTTCACTTTCTCTGAAAGCAGCTTTGAGCAGCAATCAGCAGGATTCTGGTGAACAGCTGTTCAGGTTTAGGACGGAGCTCAGACTGTCCTGGTCACACTGAGCAGCGACTGTTTGCTCATCTGGACTCTTTGTGTTGTGTTTGTGTGTTGTTGTTTGATAGCATCACTGTGTCATATATCATGTACTTTATCTGCTTTATACTTTTCTACATAGATCATAACTAGTTCATGTAGTTGTGCTCTTGCACTGGTTGTTGTGTGTGTGTACTTGTGAAGCAGCACTGGATCAATGCATATAACTGATGTGCACATGTCCAACAGAAGAAGGTCGTCATCGTCTGTCCTGTTCCTTATTCTGTCATTATTGCTCCCAGAAATGTGTTATTATTTCAAACATGTGAAGCTGAACTCTGACACATAACATCAAACAGCTCAGCAACCAGTCGCACATTCAAATGTAACGCAGCTCTTTGAGTGTTTGAACCTGCTGTTGTGTTGCTTTTGTGTGCTGGTGTCACAGATGGCTGCTGCTGCCGTGACAACAAACACACAACCACTGTCATGTTGTCTGATTTAAAGGACATGAAGAGAGCGGAACAACACAGTTTATTTTTTCAATACGACGTCACAATGATGCCATAAAGAGTCACAAAATCACACACTGCATGAAAACATCTTAAAATCTGTAGTTTTACAGGTTATAAAAGCCTAAGATTTCCAGTTCTGCTCCAATCATGTGGGTAAAGATAATAAATACAAAGGTCAAAGGTCAGGGTCACGTGAGGACAAAGCTTTAGTTTCCATCTCCAAACATTAAAACAATATATTAGTCATTGGAGGACATGAACACTCTTTGTTTGAGCTTTTTAAAATATTATTTTTTCAGTGCAACATTATGTGACTTCACACTGACACAAAGATGAATATAGTCAAAGGAGCTTGCAAAGAAAAGCGTCTGGACTTCTTTAAGTTACTTGAAGATGTTTCACCTCTCATCCGAGAAGCTTCTTCAGTTCTAAGGTCAAATGGTGGAGAGTCCCAGATATAAGCCTAGTGGGAGTGACCCCCCACAGAGGGACAAAAGGACACCCTGATGATCCTCTAATCGCCTGAGACAAGGTGTGAAACTGGGCGTGGGTCCCAATCAGCCAGAGTTTCGGGTGAGTTCATTGTGAAACCTGGCCCCACCTTATCATGCGAATTCCTGAGGTCAGATGGCCCAGGATGTGAGTGGGCGTTAAGGCGTCTGGGAAGGGATCTCAAAACTGGATTATAGATGGCAGAGAGTTGGTGTCGTAAACCCCCGCCTCTGTTCAAAGATGGTCGCTCACAGTGGACGTAGATGGCTTCTTTCACTCCTCTTTCAAACCATCTGTCCTCTCTGTCCAAAATGTGAACATTGGCATCCTCGAAAGAGTGTCCTTCATCCTTAAGATGCAGATGGACTGCTGAGTCTTGTCCTGTGGAGGTGGCTCTTCTGTGTTGTGCCATGCGCTTGTGAAGTGGCTGTTTGGTCTCTCCAATGTAGAGGTCTGGGCATTCCTCGCTGCACTGTACAGCATACATCACATTGTTAAGTTTGTGTTTTGGCGTTTTATCTTTCGGGTGAACCAGTTTCTGTCTGAGCGTGTTGCTGGGTCTGAAATGCACCGGGATGTCATGCTTGGAGAAAACTCTCCTGAGTTTTTCTGATACACCGGCTACATAGGGGATGACAATGTTGTTGCGTCTGTCCTTCTTATCCTCCCTCGCTGGTGTCTGGTCTTCTTTTCTGTGCCTCTTTGCTGACTTTAAGAACGCCCATTTAGGATATCTGGGACTCTCCACCATTTGACCTTAGAACTGAAGAAGCTTCTCGGATGAGAGGTGAAACGTAACTTCAAGTAACTTAAAGAAGTCCAGACACTTTTCTTTGCAAGCTCCTTTGACTACGATGACCTGGATGACTGAGAACCTTCACAGACATAAAGATGAATATACTGCACTAGATTTACATATTAACACTGCTGACATCAGCACATGATCTATAAAACCTGATGATGTCATGAGGCTGACGTCAGCATGATGCCATAAAGACATCATGAAACATCAGTAGTAGAGCCCTCTTGTTATCTCCTGTAGTCTGAGTGTAGCCATTACAACAGTGAGACAGCACTGCCACCATGAGGTCAAACTGGAGCATTGCAGGTAATAATTCTCTGCCTGAACACTGTTGGAACATCAGATTTGGTTTTATCAGAGTTAAAGGCAGTAATTAGGCTCCAACCTTGTGCAGAGGCTACACCTGATGTTAATAAAAGTCTTTCTATGCAGCCTTGAATAAATATCTGTGTAATATCAGCGCTTTATGCTCGAGTAGAAAAGCAATTACAGCGGTCCATTTACCATATTTAATGATTTGGGGATGAGGCAAACTCCAGGCTTCATACCTGAACCAGCTAAATGACACTATTTGACTTTTTTATTATCACAGTAGATACCAAACATACGTTTGTACCAAAACTAAACTCAGTTAGCTGTTAGCTTGCTTTTCGTGTAATACATACTATTGGTCATTTTTATGAGTCCCATGATTTCTAATCAGTCGGGAAAAGGACAAAGATGGCAGTCAGTGGACATAGTGGATTAATGAGCTAAAGACACGATTTATAGGTTTCATGGTCTGACTGTGTGGATGCTGAGGTTGTAGCTGTCTGATATTCTGATTTTTCTGATTGTCTGTCACAGTCGACTTTTTTTTGGAGATGATGTATTTGAATGTGAAATTACTTTAAATTTTTGACAAATTTGACAAAATATAGTTTAACATGAATTTTTGAATCCATGTTTACAGACTGTGTCTCGTCAGATTACAAATTTAAATTAATAGTTGAGAGCAGTGAGTTCAGTTAAGTCCACGTATAGAGTATTTAAGTCAGATGGAATGAGAAATCTCAGTGTGGACCATGATATTGATTTTTTTTTAACAGAAGCTCTGTAATTATAATCAATGTTTTCTTCTAATCTTTGTGTTTATTTTATTTTGAACATTAGCATGCATTCTACAAATGTATTTCCCAATTGAAATAAAATCAAGTGGATTGGTGTTTATTTTCAGTTTCAGGCCACAAACTGGTTAATAACCAAAGTGAACACAGTGATGTCTTACACTATAAAGTTTGTGAGGTGAACCGCCCTAAAAATCTCAGAGGAGCTTCTGGCTCAGTCTTAAAGCAGTGATTGGTTTATTTGTGGTTTGTCCTGGTCCCTGCTCATGTTCTGTATTAAAGGATCATTTTTCCTTTTTCCTTGTTGTTGGTCTTTGTTTGTCTCATACGTGGTAAATTTGTGTGTGTGTCAGATCTCAGAAATAAAAGAAAAATTTGCAACATGTTTCATTTCATTTTCATTTCTGTGTGCATGTAAGACCAGCCACCAGTGATTCTACAGTGTTTATGGTTTTGCTATTAGACAAACTAAACAATTGGAGAGTTACACACAGACTGTTTATTACGGTGGCCCCTAGAGACAAAGCACACGCAAAATACAAAACACATGCAAAATACAAAGCACATGCAAAATACAAAGCACATGCAAAATACAAAACAAATGCAAAATACAAAGCACATGCAAAATACAAAACACACGCAAAATACAAAACACATGCAAAATACAAAACACACGCAAAATCCAAAACACATGCAAAATACAAAACACATGCAAAATACAAAGCACACGCAAAATATAAAACACACGCAAAATATAAAACACACGCAAAATACAAAACACATGCAAAATCCAAAACACACGCAAAATCCAAAGCACACGCAAAATACAAAGCACAACGGAAGTGCTCCAGGACGCTAGGGGCAGTGTTGAGCTCGATTTGCAAAATAAACGGCAAATTTGTTGCAAACACACGGAGATGGATACCAGCAGAAAACACCAGCAAGGATAGACCAACCACGCCTCATAATAAAGGTAATGTGCAAACTGTTGTTAGTTTGATTGTTGTTGTTTTTTTATTACTATGAACGCTTGGTTTATGCTTTGCTCATGGAGAACTGGTTTAAAAAAATGGATAAAAGTATGAAAACGTCATGTTTTAGCGATTTCTGTCCCTTGCTAAACATAAAAAGTAGCATGCTGTGCCGTTTATATACATATATAGAATGAAAGTTAAGATAAAATATGTAATCTTATTTGAATATTTTGCTCTGAGTAATTGATTGAAAAACATTCTCATGGTCAAACAAGTATTTGCAAGTGAGGTTATAAAAATCTAAGTGTAATGTTTTTGGTTCAGGAGTCTTAATGTAAGATGTGAAATACTTGTATTTTCTGTGGGTTGTAGTGAATCTTAATTTTGTAAAACATTTGATGGGGTCATTTTTACAGATGTACTGTCCCTTCTGTGGACACCTCTTGGCAGACAGTCCTGCCTTTTGTAGTCTATGTGGTAAAAACATCAAGTTTTTAAAGGACATCACCAGCACTGTGTCGAGAAATCCTGCCCTTGGTGAAGAGGCAGCAGCTCTTCCATCTACCAGTTCCAGCATCCTGACTGGCACAACTATACAGACTACACAGGGTAAAAAACATATTTGTATTAAATAAATCTTCTTAACTGTCCGTTTCCTAAAATAATAATTTTTTTTTCTGTTTATAGCTGGGAAATCATTAGTGGAGTCATTTAGAAAATTTAGGGATGTGAAAGAAAGGGAAAGAAAGGCATTTTTTTCAAAGAAACACCAGGAACAGAAGGACCAGAAACCAATTAAGGTATGTCATAAATTTTAACGTGGAAGTTGACCACTTTTGTTGCTAATACAAAATCCAAATTACCTGTAGCACTGCCAAGGCATCGCTGTAAATTTCCATATGCATATGAAAGGAACTGTATATATTGCAAGGGTGGCCAACTATGTCCTCTACAGCTATGGACCCCCCCAGACTATCTCTGTTTAATTTACTTTGAGGCTGATTGCTGTTTATTACCTGCATATGGTGTGTTCAGCTAATCACAACCTTGGACATTAGTGTTTCTCGGGGAACGTTGAAGAAACTAGAAACGATCTAGTTGCCGCTCTTGGGGATTGTAGTTCACCACTGATACAGGGCTTACAATTGTTAACCTGATCAGAATTTCTTAATTGTCAGCCTTTGGTCAACATTCCTTCAATAATATATGCCCCCTGTTAAAACTATATTTAGTCGCTAATGTTGTCTTTTGAGTCACAGCACAGCTGGATCACAACTACAGATCAGAAATAAAATGGAAGACAGGGAACACCATGTAGGAGCAAAGATGTAAAAACATGTTATTGTTAATCTCATTCCTAGATACAGATTGGCATCATGAGAAGGACCAGTGATGGTATAAGACCTGTTTGAGGAAAGTCACTTCCAGTTGATGTTCATTCTCACTGGTCAACTGAGCAAATCTTGTCTGCCGGCGTGAAAAAACATAAGGACTTTAACCAGGACATGGCCGATGGACCCTATGTACTGCTATACCCTGATGCAAGGGAAGTTAACACAATTCCTGGAACCAACACCCCTTTCAACATCCAAAAATACAAGGATGCCATAGGGAAGGCCTATCAAAGAGTAACTCTCTACATTTGCAACCATGATGACTTCTTAAATTATGGTTAGTGATTCTGATAATGCAGTGACAATCATAAATTTTCGATATTAAAAATAATTCAAGATTTTTCAAAAAAATGTTGATCAGAGAGTGACATGGTTTTGCCACAGATTTTAAATATATTTAAATTGTGATTTATAGCCAAAGTGTTCTATATGTTTGCTAATTGTTCGATATAGCTTTCAATACATACATATATTTAAATTAGACTGTATGTTTTGAATCATTGAATATTTGCAGATTGCAACACAGAGTGTGAATCTGAAGAGGACAATGAAGTTCAAGTAAAAGCAGTAGAAAGCCCACTGTCGGACACTGTGGTTAGTCTTTTTTTCTTTACCATTGTTTTGTGTGTGTGTGTGTGTGTGTGTGTGTGTGTGTGTGTGTGTGTGTGTGTGTGTGTGTCTGTGTTTGTATACACCAATATAATCAAGAAAAGTTTAAAGTTTTAAAAAGTGCTGTTAAGCTTATTTTACTACTTATCAGGTATGGGATTTTCCAGATAATCACAGCACCCCGGAAAGAGCACCTTCAAGAAATAGGTAAGTTTTGTATTGTGGAGGATACACTGCGGCGACCGTGAATAGTGAGGAGCCAAAATACATTATTATGTATTATATTGTAAATTCTGAAATTATTTAAATTCTTTACAGGGGGTCAAACTTGCAAACTTCTTCTGAAGTAAGACTCTGAAAAATGTCATTAATAATTGTCATACAGGCTACAAACATAAAATATATTAACTGTTCATATATTTTTGATATTTAGACTCAAGGTCCCTGCTACAGGTATGTTTTGGACACAGAAATTTGTGTATTGAGACACTAGACCAATAAAATCTTAGTTAACTTTAGATTTTAAGAAATGTTCTACTTTGCCCACTAAATGTTTTTTATTGCAGCACATAACCAAGTGTTTATGCACCGATTGTAATTGATAGTGACTCAGACAAAGAAGTTCTCATCGAAAAGGATGAGAGTGAAACACAAAGGTAAGTATACATTTAAATGTGAGAATGTAAATATGCTAAAAGTGAGTATTAACATCCTCATTTTATGTAATATTAAATAATTTTTTTATGTTCTAGTACAAATGGCCTGACTGCTGCAGAAGTACTTGAAGAGCTGGCGTCTAAGACAATAAAAACATCTGTCAGCAGATTTAATATAAACAGAGCAAATGTTTGGGACGGAGCAGCTCGGGGCTTTAGACGTGTGTCTTACAACCCAACTGATGATATACTTGTGAAGTTCAGCGATGATGCAGGACAGCGTGAAGATGGAATGGATAATGGTGGTCCTAAACGTGAATTTTTGACATTATTAATGAAATGCCTTAGATCACGACGAATATTTGATGGACCTGAGGACAGCAAATTTCTTACATTTGACAGCGCTGGTGAGAAAGTTATACCATCTGACTATAAAATTAAATTAATACATTCTGAAGTTAAGCTTGGATGATTCATTGTTTATTAAAATAAAAAGGCATTTAATTTAAAGCATTATTTTAGCATAACTAACTAAATACATCCATTACCAGCTGCAAGAGAGGATGAATATTTCCTTGCTGGCAGAATGATTGCCACATCATTGGTACATGGTGGTCCAGGGCCTGCCTTCCTCTCCAAGACACTCTACCAGCATCTGATTGGGACAACAAAGTCTGATGTGGTGGAGGTCACAATTGAAGATGTAACTGATGAAGCTACAAAAGCTTTTCTGTTGGAAGTATGTTGATTTAAATATTCTATTTTAAAACTACAATTTCTTTTGTTATCACAAAGATTGATGTGTTAATTGCACATTGGACTGTAACACTGTGCTCCAAAGTAGTTGTAATTTTAATCAGCATGCTAAGTGTACCGATGTTTGTTAATTATGAACAAAGATAAATGTTTGACTTTAAGTACAGGAGTAGAAAACAATACCAGAATAACATGCTTTAAAATATAGACCAAACATTGAAGTGCACTAGTAATTACATTTAAAATAATTTTGATGTGAACGTCATGCACAACAACCTGTGATACTGCAATTTTCTTTTTTTCTTATGTAAACACTAGATATCCAATGCTGCAACGCTGAAGGAACTCCATGGGTGCATTGAAATGCATTGCAGCTTATTGCAGACAGCTGGCTGCTATGGATTTCCGGACTCTTTAGATGGTAAAGGCAACATCATTAAGGACTACCTTAGGTGGTACATCATATACCGCAACCACTTCTCAATCCAAAGGTAACATATTTGTAAGTATTTGGACTGATACAAAATAATGGGGCAATGTAGCTACACTATTTTAATAATAGTTTTTTAACAAAATTGTTTTTAAACCGTAAGCAACACTATACTGAATTGATAACAGACCACAGCTACAGAAGTGGTCTGCCTATTTTTTTTCTAATAATTTGTATGTTTTTGCTTAATTTTACAGTTTTGCATCTTGCCTTTTTATTTATTGTTTCCATGGTTAATTATACTTGTGTTTGTTATACTAATGTTTGCAAAAAGGTTTTGAGTTATCATGCATGTGGTTTATTCAGTATAGAAAAAATCATGTGAAGCTGCAAGGACAGAGATCAAATTTCAAAATTTTGAACACTTATTCTATTAGAATTCTTGTTACTTATCAGTCCCCACATAAAACGGACAAAGCTGCAAACACTAGTTCAGCTAGTGACCATGTTTAGGCAGGTACTTTAAAAAATCCAGTGCAAATTTGATGTTTGTAGGTGGTTTGATCTTTTACATTATTGGTTTTATTGAGAATAAACCGTACTGTACTGGCTGAAAATGCATTTGCAACATTGTGGCTGAAGTAAGTTAAGCTCCAGTTTGCAACATTCCCTTGCTGATGAATACAAATGCAGATGGTAAAATATAAATTCTGAAGGTGGCATGGTGGAGCAATGGATAAAACAGACTGGGATTCAGAAGGTAGCACGTTTGATGAGAGCACACACACCAGGTGTGTCCTTGAGTAAGACAGCCAGCACTAACTCACTGCTCACCCCAAGGGTGATGGGTTAAATGCTGAGATCTAATTTCCCCCTAGGATCAATAAAGTATTTAAAATTCATTGTGCTTTTGGAATAATTAAAATAAAACATTCAAAAAGTGTTTTTCATGTTTTTATTGTAGTGCTGATGACAATTTTCCCCTTATAGATTTAAGGATGGCCTCGCAACACTTGGTGTAATCCATGCCCTGCAGCAGCATCCTTTGTTGTTCCAACCCTTCATGTGCTCAAGACCAGAGCCACTGACATCTGACTTTTTAGAGGACATGTTTGCTGTGGTCCTGAGCGAACCTGGCAGTTCAAGACGGCAGGAAGAAACCAGGGTGCTTGGATTCTGGCGAGACTATCTGATAGATGCTGAAGGTTTGTATAATACAAAACTTGTACTGCAAACAAATTACTACGATCAGTGCAAACCAATAAAGCAGCTCTTTCATGAATATTACTTTTATGTTTTTTAAGTTTAAACTGTCAGGTGATATTTCTGCTATAGAACAGGTATTTGTGCTATTAATCTTGGAAAAAAAGGAAAAACATAATACTTTGGAACATTTGAGGATCCAAGTTTCTGATATTCTGCTTTGTATTTGAAATTTTTAGAAAATAAAGATTTATCTTTAGCTACATTCTATTTAATTCTAGATACCAAAACAGCAGTCTCCCTACAAGACATACTGATGTTTGCCACGGGCCTAAACAGCATTCCACCAGCTGGAATGGAACCAAGACCAAGATTGCTGTTTGGTGATGCATCACGTTTCCCAATTGGGAAAACATGTGCAAACACCATTGTGATACCAATGGCTCAGTCATATAAGCAGTTCCAGGATGATATGGACTTTGGAATATTAAACTCTCCTGTTTTTGGTCTGTATTGATCGACTTACAGTTTGATCCTCATACTGTAATGTAGTCTTCATGTCAACTGTGTTTTTGTTGTTATACAAAAAGGTTTGTTTAAAGAAATTGACTAGATATCTGTTGGGCCAAGGCCTTTGTTTTAGTTACAATGCTAAAGTAAATGTCTGTGATTTGAAATGATTACTTTTAGTACCCTTAGCTTTAGAAAGAATTCCCTTTATATCTATTCTAAATGGTGAATAGTAGTATTCATAGATATTGTACATTTTACACAATTTGTATGTCAGTGCAAAGTGTAATTTGCCTTGTTAAGGTTACCAATAAATCTTATTACTTAAATTAGAGTGTTTTTACTCCTTTATTTTATATCAACCTGTATTAATAAAGCTAATAATACCAACACGTGTCTTGCATTTAAGCTGGAGGTTAAGAGAGTCTTCACAATATCATCTGTTAGGAGAAAGAATTTATTTGATCGCACTGTCACAATTGATATTCTTATTTGGGAAAAACACAAAGGCAATTTTTTTTAAGTGACTATAAACTGATGAACTATAATTGTGTTCTACTTGAAGCAAAAAACATTTTTTTTTAGCCTTAACAAAAGTGCAGGTGGTGCATTATTATAACCACAAAGTGGAATCCACAGTTCTGGGATGTGTGGGAACCTTGGCATTACAACCCAGCAAGCCTTTTTAGTCTGATGTAGTTCTCCACACAAGATTCAAATGTCTGGGATGAACTGAAGCCACTGTTTAGTCCTTCAAAATATTCCTGTAGGTGAGGGTCTCCACAGAAATCGGGAGTTGAACTCATCCTGAACTGGCTCAGCTCTTGATGTCCAACTGCAAGGCCACAGTCGCGTCCACCAAACCTAAAAGTTTGTACAAGGAAAATCTTTAATATTAAAATACTAAGAAAATGCAAAAACATCCTTGTCTCTTTAAGGGGGGGGGGGGGGGGGGGGGGAACTATGCTTAAAGTGAACATATGCTTTTGCTTAAGACCATTGGCTGTGTTATGGCATCGAATACAATAGAAGGTGGTCAGAGTTCCTGTAACTACCTGTCTTGAACAGGTAGTTATGTTGCTGAAAACATTGGCAGATTTTTGTTATGTATTTAAGGAGATAATATAAAACAGCTTTTCATAAATTTTAGCACTGGAATCAACATGTGAAAAAAGTAGACATATTTAGTCCAAATTTTTGGTGGTACAAACACTGTGGTGTCTGTTTTTTATGACCATACAGTAAAAGAAGACTATATGATCAAGTGCATAGATCAGTGCGCCCCAGGGTGGCTGTGGCTACAATGTAGCTTGCCATCACCAGTGTGTGAATGGGTGGATGACTGGTTGTGTAAAGCGCTTTGGGGTCCTTAGGGACTAGAAAAGCGCTATACAAATACAGGACATTTACCGTTTATAGATTAAAAGGTGCTAAAAAAAAAAAAAAAGAAGTCATTTTTGTGATTTCTACTTAAATTAAAGAATTTTGATTTTTCACATTTGTAATTGACAAGTGATACAAACCTATGAGGCAGGTAATACATCACATCCGGTTTACCAGATGGACAGCGTGACTGGCTAACTGGACGGATCAGGTGCGTGTTCCACTTTCTTTTGCATTCATCCAGATCCCTCTGAAGCACAGCCATGAAAATGAAGCGCACCAAGCACATGTGTTCATAACTACCATTAAAGAGGTGCATTTCCTTCATGTCACTCAAAAGGTCCATCCAGAACTGTGTTCTAAAAAAGACAAAAACATACCATCAGATCACAAATCACCAGCCTTCAAAGCCTCACTATTTCTTACATTTATGAAATTGTTTCTTGAGTTGACGTAAAGTGCGTGCATTTTGGATTTCTATTCATCTCTCTTTCTTTATTGACTATTACAGTTTATATTTTCTATCTTATACTTGTATGTAACATAATGGCTACACATTGAAGCTATAAAGGAAAGGTGGTGTAATACACATCAAGGCTTCTGCATCACAGACTATATATTACAGCCACACTTTTATCTGCTTAATATAGTTGTTTCTTGAAAAATTTTAAAACCTACCGCTGTTTTCTGAAGTACGACCACCAGCTTTCAATTCTTTGATTTGTTATTGAAGATCCATACATATGACTGGCAGCTCCTGCAAAAAAATCCTGATGAGATGACCGTAAGGCACAATGCATTGCTGCCATCGTCCCATTTTCAGTGCCGCAGTCTGTGCGAAGTCGCACTGGTATGACTCCAAACTCTGAAGCACACTGAACGTAGTGTTGAGCTATGACTTCTGGGTTGCTGTTAGTTGCTCCGCAAACCAACCATAATACCTTCCGCGAATAGCCATCAATACAACCACTGATAGTCAAACCATATGGCTTTAATTTGTCATATCCATCAACATGCCAAGTGTGGTTTGGTCCAGGTGAATCGTAAACTCTTCGTACAAACTTTTTCCTTGAGCGCCTTTGGACTCCAGATGGGTCGAGCTCTGCCATTATCACCATGACATCATGCCTTTTCACAGAAAGATGGCGTTTCTGACGCAGTGTCTGCCACATTGAACGGTATCCATAATGTTGACCAGGTCCCTTCAGCTCTTCTATTATTGCAGCACGAATCAAGGCCTGACTTGAGTAATCTTTTTTGCGGGACAGTGATAAACTTCTTAATCTACATTTAAGTGTGGTCAGACTGATCTTCTGTTTATGTTTTGAGGCCAAAATGTCCAAAATTTCATTATAGGAGTAACCGTCTCTGAAATATTTCTGAATGAGGTCTTCGATGGAAATGTTTTCTTGAATTGATCCTTATAAACAGAATTTAAAAAAAAGAAAAAAAAAAAAAGATGGGAAATGGTAAAATAGATCATCAGACAAGAAATGTGCATTTTTAAATAACAATGACATTTTAAAACCAATGTATTGTTTCATTATTAAACTAAATTAATATGTTGCTTATTTGGGCCTCAGTAAATTCAAGACAAATAAAGTCTACAACTATAACCCTAACCTGGACGACTAAGAATCTTCACAGATATACCTTAATGGTTTAAATGATTGCAAAATAACGTGTATGCAATTTATATAACATAAAAATAATATAGTACATAAGGACTGCATTCAAATGTAAATAAACTGTAAACAGCCAAATGGCAGCTTTGTGAACTGGTTGAGACAACCTTTTTTTTAAATATGTAATTTGTGAAATACTTACTGTTGTCGACAAACGCCAAAAACTCAATATGTTTGCCACATGAACCGCAGAACTTGACAACTTCTCCCACGTTATGGCCACAATATGGACAAAACATTCTTATCCTGAAAGACACAGCATTTTTCTTTTAAAATAGAGTATTAAAACGGCAAAGGGCAGACCTAAGCTAAAGTGTATATACACAAACGCATTTCCAACACAACAGCTACGTTGCTAGCGTAAAACAGAACTTCCAAAACACAACTACCTACATAACTTAAATTACACAATCGAGAGCATATGTGTATTAGTTGTTGATTTATAGACAAACACTAATATATATTCAAATAATTAAAAAAAAAAAGAAGGTTGATTTACCTTTTACTGCCACACACCAAATCCGGTCATTAGAAACGTCATGGCTTATGTAGCCACTAGGTAACAAAAACTCAACACTGCCCCTAGCGTCCTGGAGCACTTCCGTTGTGCTTTGTATTTTGCATGTGTTTTGTATTTTGCGTGTGTTTTGGATTTTGCGTGTGTTTTGTATTTTGCACGTGTTTTGTATTTTGCGTGTGTTTTGGATTTTGCATGTGTTTTGTATTTTGCATGTGTTTTGGATTTTGCGTGTGTTTTATATTTTGCGTGTGTTTTATATTTTGCATGTGCTTTGTATTTTGCATGTGTTTTGTATTTTGCGTGTGTTTTGTATTTTGCATGTGTTTTGGATTTTGCGTGTGTTTTGTATTTTGCATGTGCTTTGTATTTTGCATGTGTTTTTGATTTTGCATGTGCTTTGTATTTTGCATGTGCTTTGTATTTTGCATGTGTTTTGTATTTTGCATGTGTTTTGTATTTTGCATGTGCTTTGTCTCTAGGGGCCACCGTAGTTTATCTCCTCAAAATAAACCGTGTTAGATGGGGAGGATGTGGGTTGCATGAAGTTTGAAGGGCAGGCAAGAAGATGACTGAACTAGAGTAACTACAAAAGTATTGAGAGTGACAGCGTGGGAAAGTGGTAGTGATGTAAAGAACAGAAAGAAACCAAACACCTGTGAAAAGAGGCAGATGACTTACTACAGATCTGCCTTCTTGAACTTTGGACTAAATGAGAAAAAAAAATAACTCACCTTTAGCTGCTTCAAGTAAAGAGTGGAAGGGAGTGTTGTCCTTGTAGATGCAGTGCCTGGTATATTCAAATAGAAAAGTTTTAAGCCTAATCTTGAAAGTAGAGATAGTGTCTGTGTCCTGAATCCAAACTGGAAGCTGGTTCCACAGAAGAGGGACGATCTCCCACGATATATGTAGTTTTTCTTATTCACTCGCTCTGTGTTTGTACACCTCTCTGCATTTAATCATTAGTTAGTATGTATCTCTTGCTCTCTTCCACAGTGTGTGTTGTCCTGCCTCCTTCCCATCAACCTCAACCAGTCACAGTAGATGGCTGTCCCTCCCTGAGCCTGGTTCTGCCGGAGGTTTCTACCTTTCCAAATGGAGTTTTTGCTTCTGACTTTGACTAAATGCTTCCTCATATGGGGTCATTAATAAATTGTTGGGTTTAACCACCCCCCGGGGTGGAGGCAAGCAGACCGTCCCAGGCTCCGCAGCAGGGAGGCCAATCGGACAGCCAACATCTCCTGTTGGCCCTGAGCCAACTCAGGGCCTTCTTGATGTGCTGTTCTTCTGCCTCCCTGGCCGCTGTGTCAGTGGGGATGGTTTTCGCTCTGTATTGTAGCGTCCTGATCCTGATGACATCCAGTTTGTGCTCCAGTGGATGATGAGAGTCAAACCTTAGATACTGATCCGTATGCGTAGGTTTACAGTACACGTCAGCTTTTAGATGTTCCCCATTACTGATGGAAATGATGGTGGTCTTCGATCAGTGGGTTTTGGTTAGTGGTTGTTGATCAATGGTCATGAGAGCTTTGCATAATTATGATCAAGGAACTGACCTCCCAGCCCATTGTTGATTCAGTGGGCTGGTTTCATTCATTATGCAAATGTACTGTTTATAAGATTTGGGGAAACCTGCAGTCAGCTGAGACTGAAGAAGTCACTTGGATGAGTGACGAAACGTTTCTCCCACAAAACGCTACGTCCAGATGAACAGATTCAACTTTGGAGATTTACTTTGCTGGATGATTGAGAATGCATCAAGACAAAATATTGTTTGCTCTGGGTCTAAACAGAGTGCATTGTGTGTGACGTCTTCTTTTGCGCATGCGGGCCACTTTGAGGGTTCACACTAGAGCGCGTTTGCTGTCGCATTTTATTTATAGTGTGAACAAGCAGACAAAAAAATCAGATTTGATCAAAAAATCAGAATTAAGCATTAAGACCTGCAGTGTGAACGTAGCCGAAATTATTTTCTCCTCTCTCTCTGTGAGCGCTGAGTCCAGATTAAATTTAACGTTTATGTAAACTCAGGGAATCCTTGTTAGTTTCTTTTCCTCCGCTTAGTATGAAGAATGAAGTGAAGTGAAGAATGCAAAAAGAGGAGGTGCTCAAGAAACTACCTGGTACCAGACCCACCTGGCCTTTTTGACGGCCACGTCTGGCCCATGTACCTGAAACATAAGAACATCTAAACGTTAAATTTAATCTGATGCAATCAGGTTTAAACTCACGTTCTGTTATTCACTGAAAATACAGACATTTAGAACAAACTAAGACCATCTGTGCTAGAGGAAATGTCTGCTGTGACTGCATCACTCTGCTCAGCTTTGTTGTTATTCAGCCTCTGCATGTTTACCTCTGCAGGTGAGTTTTACCTGTCAGGAGATAAATGCCATTTCAATGATAGATAAAGACAAAGAAATTGAGTAGGATTATTTCATATTCATTCCGTTTGTCTGTGTGTGTGCAGGCAACATGAGCCTGCACACATCAATTTTGTGATAAGTGATATTATTGAAAATTCTCTGTGTTTAAGTACAGTTTAGTGCTGTCTGATCATCACTCTGATTGACTGCTGTAGAAGTGAACAGTGTTACTTTGACCTTTAACCTCGCTGTGCTGTGTTGTTTCCTCTTTTTCAGATCACAAAATCATCACAGCTGAGTCTGGACAGGACGTCACTCTGACATGTCAAGCTCAAGCTCACATCGTCATAGTTGTAGAGTGGAGCAGAACTGACCTGGAAGATGAAGAACTTGTCCTTTTATATCAGCATGGATGACTTGTTCCAGATTACCAGCATCCATCTTTTGAGAACCAGGTGGATCTGAAGGACAGACAGATAGCTGATGGAGACGTGTCTTTGATTCTGAAGAATGTGAGACAAGATGATGCTGGAACATACGAGTGTCGTGTCATCAAGAGAGCTGGAAAACCTTTAAAGCTCATCAGCGTCATCAATCTGAAAGTTGGTTCTCCAAGTGAGTGAGGAGTGTTCAGTGTGTTTGAGATCTTCGGCTCTTTTAGCTGCGCTGCCTTATTGCTCCTAAATAGCTCTGTTTTCACGATCACTGAGATCCTTCTATTTTAGCCTAGCTGTGAATGATCTGTATTGGTAGTGTCCCGATTCGAAATATTGAGGCAAGGAACAAACCAACACTGGCCCAGAAGAGTTCAGTCAAATGATGATTGATTGAGTATACGTGTGGGAAGATGTACACTGCAACTCATCAGCATAGATCTTCTCCAAACAACTCAATTCAGAATAGTTTTATTCATCTCAGGGTTCAGCCCCTTCTGCGTCACAAATGTACATAATTATGCTTAAGTTACAGTAAATCATCACTTAAAAATAGCTAAAATAGACAGAGATGTTACTCTTTCCAGTACTTTCTTCGATACATGGTAATTAAATTCATTCTCCGATTAGCCCCTGGGGACTTTACACTTTCTTCACTCTTCTTCTGTCACTTTTTACTAGGCAAGCTCAACTGCAGGTAGAAGCTAAATGAATTCAAGGCCTTTGCTTACAAAGGTCTACATTTAAATCATATTTGTCTGTAAGCGTGAATGCTGTTTTAACCTTCCATTGCTCCAAATCACCTTACAATGTCTTCACAATAGATTGTGAAGACATCGCGCTTCACAAAGCTTGAAACCTTCAATAGACTGAGAATCAACTCTTATGAGCACAACTACTGATGTGACGTTCTGTATCGAGGCTTCGAAGCTTGTGTCGAGTAATGGAGGGGGCGTTTCCGCGATGCGCATATCGAGGCTTGCTTCATTAATGGGAGGAGCAGAAAATGATGACGTCCAAAGCCTCGCTGCCCGGCTGTACCACGTGACTGGTTCATGAAGTGGTTCGAACTTTGCCGCGAGATATGACAGCGATATAAATCCCTCAGACTTCATTCAAAATGTAGGTATTTGATGGAGAGTTGCGGTTAGTGAGAGTTTGGAGAAAGTTTGGAGGTTTATGAGAGTGAGGAGAGAAAGTCAGGAGAGAATGGAGCCAGCTAAGAAGAGGAGGCTGTCCTCCCGTGTGGGAACATTTTGATCTTATTCCTCCCAACAAGGTATGTACATTTCTACAGAAGATGTATTTTCATAATACTGATGGTGCAATACAATTTATGTTAAGCGGCTTTACTTTTGTACAAGGTGAAGTGTTTGCTATGTGCCAGGGAGCTGGGATATAACAACAACACCTCATCCATGTTTAGGCACTACAGAGCTTTGCATGAGAATAAGGGGAACACCGATTGTGGAGCAAGACCAGGTGAGTCATCAAATGCCATGATAATATAGCATGCAGTAATGTTATTAAATTATATAACAATATTATACAGCTGTTATAAGTTACGTGTGTGATATTTATATTTGTGCTTTATCTTTATTGTCTTTCCTCAGGAGAACAATCTCAAATAGATGAAGACCTGGTCAGCATGGTGATTGAGGACTCCCAGCCATTTAGCATTGTGGAGGACAAAGGATTCAAAAGATTTGTTAAATCATCAAATCCTAGCTACGTTCTCCCCACTAAAGGTTATAAAAGCAGTGAAAATTTAGTTTTTACAGAATAAAATGTGAACAGGCAGGACTGAGGCTCAAAGCCTCAGTGTGTAGCTCTCCATACCTCAACGTTACAAAAGCACAACCACTGTCCACACCCCAACCAAAGTCCAGACGCTTTTCTTTGCAAGCTCCTTTGACTACGATGACCTGGATGACTGAGAACCTTCACAGACAAACAGATGGTAATGGTGGTGTGGCAGCTTCCATGTAGACGACGGGACCAGCGTACCAGGCTGTGAATTTACCGGCTGTCCGGACCGGTGAGCAGCCTTGATTGGAGGGAGAAGGTGGAGTTAATTAAGAAATGTGTAATACCCAAGGGGAAACCACAAAGCCACTTTCCCACAACGCGATGAACCTCTTCCCCGGGCATCTCCAGATAAATAAAATAGCTGCGGCTAAATAAATATTTACATGTAAACCAAATGAATGGCCTTTTTTATGTCTGTTTTTGTGATGTACCAAGATCTGAAAGTTTTATTTATTTATTTTAATGAGAAACTGAAGTATAGCAGAAAGCTTTGTGAGCTTCTACTGGTAATATCCTAGTAATAGTAATAGTAAAAACTAAATTTTAAAGTGTCTTAATACATGCTCAATCAAGCAGTTAAGTAAATCTCCAAAAGCTGATTCTGTTCATCTGGATGTAACGTTTTCAGTGGGAGAAACGTTTTGTCACTCATCCATGTGACTTCTTCAGTCTCAGTTGACTGCAGGATTCCCCAATCTTATAAACAGTACATTTGCATAATGACTGAAAACAGCCCACTGAAGTAACAATGATCTGGGAGGTCAGTTCCTTGATCATTAATATACAAATTCTCATGACCATTGAGAACAACCACTGACCAAAGCCCACTGACCAAAGCACACTGATCAATGGCCATGAGTACCATTCACAGAGAGTTGAGAGCCATTCCCCAACTCTCTGTGAATCGATGACACAAGGATCCAGGCCCACACAGACAGTAAATCATGGGAGGCCACATCACGGACAGGAACAGAGACACAGATGGGCCGTTTAGACAGGAATAGGATAGGAATCCATGGGAGGAAGTTGTATCCCCATCTACAAGACCGCACAAAGGAGGTATATGCTCTCTGCACTGGTATGTCATCCTTTAGGAGACACAGATGGGCCGTTTAGACAGGAATAGGATAGGAATCCGTGGGAGGACGTTGTATCCCTGTCTACAAGACCGCGCAAAGGAGGTATATGCTCTCTGCACTGGTTTGTCATCTGTTACGACCCGTCTAGGGCCAGGCCATAACATGAGCGAGGCACTCGCTTCCCCCCTAAGACCCAAGCAGTCACACGAAACAAATCCGTTAGATATGAGGTGATTTATTTACAATGTGAGTAAAGAGAACCAAAACGGGAGTGTCAACACTTCAGGGTGAGCCAAGGCCAAAACAATAAACAAAACAAACCTACACAAATCCCGCACCCCTGACCTTATCAAAACAAAGTCAAAAATAAAGACAGAGTCTGACCTCCTTAACTAACTCAAAACAGGAGAAAACGGGTGATCAAAAGAAACGGCAGCTCACCCCTACCCACTCCACTTCCAAAACTTTCAAGCGTATACTGCAGCCAGCGGCTACCACAGGACTACTGCTGGGTGATGAGGAGAAACGCGAGGACCTCTCCCGCTGTAGCACTCCAGCCTCCTTTTAATGGGCGGGTCCTCCAGCTGGATCCAATCACGCCGGGGCAGTATATCCACGCACCAATCGGAACAGGGCCCTGGCACAGCTAAATTAACATAGAAAAAACACAACACCTGCACAAACAAACACATGGACATACAAGTTCGTAACACATCCTTTAGGTTTATCACCATTTTCAGATCAGGATTACAACCAATATTGTTCCCATCCCACTCAAAGACCCTGCACTCATCAAACAACATTCTCTGGACAATCTCTTTTTGTTCCTCTTCCAAATGATCAAGATTCACTGGCGGATACCACGACAGTGGGAGAGGTCCAGCTGACTCCACCATTATCTTGCGAACTGTTATTGCAGGTGGGCACTCGTTTGAGGCCTCAACCTCCACAATACGTTCAACTGGCTGTAAGGTGCCCAGGGCCATCTTGATTGTTAAGGTCATATCATGTTTGGTGTCATTACTTAGAGCAATGGTGATGTATGGGTTAGCTGGATTCTGTATTTCAACTAACCCCGTCAAGACATCGAACCGCTTTAGGGCCTGGTTGCCCTCATCATCCTCAAACAGCACTAAAAACAATCAAGCGGATTCATGGTTGATGGAACGGGGCACTTTAACCAGGTGACCTGTTCAGGAGGGAGAATCACATCCCTTTCAACTGTTCTCAAGTACCCTTGTGTAATGTTTGGCTCTACTGTCTGAATGAAGCTTCTGACCACCTCACCATTCTCAGGGGGAAGACAGATGGCATTACACAGCAAGGTAACAAGAGTAGGTATCAACTGCTCTAGTTGCTCCTCAATGATCTGTTCCAAGACATTGAAACCGATCAATGGTTTGTCCACAGGCAAGGTACTGACGAGGACCGGAATACTGACGGAGAGGCTGGGGTCTTCACCCCCCATAAGTTGATCATGATGGGTACCCAGCCATCAAATGATATGGTTTCCCCGTTGACTGCGCAAACTTTCAACTCATCAATTTCCTTGATGAGTTCAGACAGAGGTCGCATGACTAAGTCAGGCAAGTATCAGTCTTTCCAATGTTTACTTATGATGCAAACTTGAGCACATGTGTCAAGTACTGCTTTCACTGCTAAGCCATTCAAACTGCAATGTATGAGAGCTTTCTTACTGATTAGCTTAGCAACTGCCCCACACTTAGTGTGGGGTGCCATAACACCAGACGTAGCGAGTGCCTCACCCTGCTGCTGGTTAACTACTTCTGATGTGACTGGCGAGGGGAGACTTGGTTTGCTACTGTTAAGGTTAGGTTGGGTCCCATGTGAAGAGGACCCACTGCTTCAACCCTGTCACCCGGTAGAGAAACTGCTGTGGTGTCTCACTTTCATCTTTTCTGGCACACATTAATTCTTGAAAGAGTTCTGTACTATTTTTCTCTCTCAGGTGGGCATGGAGAAACCCCTTCAGTTCAAGTACAGTCAAATCGTCTTTATTGATTAACATATCTTTAAAAGTTCCAGGCCTTAATATCCTGAGCGCTCCACGAACTATCTCTGCATCAGGGAAGCCTTCTCTGCGTCGACCTCTTGCTGACCCAGGCCCGCTGGACCCACCGTCTTAGCAACCATGGATCAGTCTCGGCTCCAACTTTCAGCTCGCATCAGCTCCCGTCCTGGTCCCAGATGTCATTTTTGGATCAGTCTCAACTGCAAGGTGTCGACAATCCTGGACGAGCCCCCAAGATTTGTTACGGGTCCCAAGGATGAAGACCATGATGACAAATATGTTACCTGTAAAAGCAGGTGAAGAGCGGAGTAAGGAAGACACCATGTGTCTCTGTATTCCTCCAGATTGTGTCTGAGTCTGATTTATTTCACACAAACAAATGCTATATAAACACTACCATGAGCTTTCAATATATAATTCAGCAGGTTCCTCATTCACATCAATTACATTTACTTATTTCACATCCTCAGTGAAATATACTCTCTTTACTGGTTCATTTTCTCTAATTAACATCTTCTTTCATAACAGTTACTTTCCTTACTCATATCAATAAACACATCACATTGTCTTCTACAGTGTCTTACTGGCTAAATAGTTCAATAACAGTGTCAGTTTTGGCCGGCGGTCATAGGTTCTGTCCAATAATATGACGCAAGACTGGAGTAAAAGACATCCATGGATTGGCACTTTATTAATGAAGGAACATGATAGGAGCACAAGAACACTAACTATGGCTTCCTTTTGGGGTGGCTGTAGCTCAGGTGGCAGAGCAGGTCAGACACTAATCAGAAGGTCGGTGGTTCGATCCCAGGCTGCCTCCTGTCTGCATGCCAAATATCCTTGGGCAAGATACTAACCCCATGTTTGCCTACTGGTGGTGGTCAGAGGGCCCGGTGGCGCCTGTGTCCGGCAGCCTCGCCTCTGTCAGTGCGCCCCAGGGCAGCTGTGGCTACAATGTAGCTTGCCATCACCTGTGTGTGAATGGGTGAATGACTGAATGTAGTGTAAAGCGCTTTGGGGTCCTATGGACTAGAAAAGCGCTATACAAATGCAGGCCATTTACCACTTTTATACTCTTCCGGAATAGCCCAAGTATGGGGGTTAACTAATCAAAATGAAAACATAACCCTCCACACACACAAACATGCAATAACATTAAAGCACATCACAAACATATACATATTTCCAACACGTACTATAAACAAACCAATAACATAAGTGTAGCACCCAACTCAAGTAGCTCTGGATTAACCCTCGGTTAAGATGGTGATAGTACTCTGAGCGGGGCCCTGGGTACGTTACTTATTTTATTGGTAAACAGGAGAAACGATAGCTAACCAGTTTTAACCTTTGTACTTAGAAATCTTAATGTTGGCGGTGCCTCCACTTAGTGAAAATAAGGAGTTCTGTTTAATCTTCACTAAGAATAATGAATTTATCTAACATGCTAAACCTCTCTTTTACCTTTTTAATAACCCTTATCACTTATAAACTCTGCACATCATAAATATGACACAACACAAAACTTTAAATTCAAAATGTAAGATTTAGTCAAACCAAAGTATGATTTAAATAAAAAAACAATATTCCAAGTTCTGAAGTGTTTCCTTACAATTGGATGGTTTTTCCCTCTTCACAATTCACAGTCAATGTTTAGACACAACACATTTATCCAAGATATTCCCTTTCAAGTTCAGTTCAAATTTGTAACCTTTTAGAGCTCCTTTACTGAAACCGTTGCAGGCCTGATCGTTGCTCGGGCTCGTTGGGCCAGAAAAAACACACAAATGGCCGCTTCGCTTGATAAATAAGCAGAAAACAAAACGCACGTGCTCGTGGCTACTCACAAATCCTTTGGGCTAAGTGCGAGGACAAGCTGAGGGGCAGGCTCGGTTTGTGACCATGCGGCCTCCACTCGGCAACGTGGTCGGAATTAGCGGCATACATGGGCTGCTGAGCACACTGGGACAAACCCAAGGAAATCCTATCCACAGCAGAAGGGTCCAGAGAATTCCTCTCGGTCCACTGTGCATTAGAGATTACTATTTAGTTCCATAGAGTAATCTGTAGCTTACATACTCAGCATACATAGCTAATACAGACTCTAAAATGCTAACATGCTAACTCGCGATTAACATCATACATTTTAAGTACTTATACATCCCGTTTAAGCTCAATGCTAACTCCACATTCAGTACTCACTCATCACAGGGCAAAACAGTCCATAACAGGAACGTAGACTCTGCATCCACGGCTATTGTTTTGACTATTCTCCCGTTAGCTCTGGTACACAACCTCCTCCGGTAACGTGCTGCTGCCGACTCTCACTAGCTTAGTTTTTCTTTTCTTCGCCTCACTTAGATCCCGCCTCCCTTATGTCTGATTGGACAATAGGTTTACATCAACCAATGGGATAAGAACAAATACAAGATTGACAACCCAAAATGAGCTTGTAAAACAACTTGAAGCAAATACAAAGTTTTCCTTGTTTTACATTAGATAACAAACCTTTGGGTTTCTTGTAACTTTAACTCCATGAACACTTGACTTCTATTTATTGTGATTTTAAACACGTTTTTAATGCATTTGAACTCTTGTTTTGTTTTTTAAACACATATGAAATATTTACAATAAAGTTTTTACATGACAATATTTATATCCTCTTAACCTGTAGTGTCTAAAATAGATATTTGAGACCAGGGTACATAAGCTTCACCCATTACTATATAAATTAAAACCCTCTTTATCCATACTCCCTAACCTGGCACACTGGTCTGCTCCAAGAGCCCTTAAACAGGTGATTAAGCTGCTTTCACTCTTATGCTCCACATCCTGCAAGAAGCAACCAGGACAGGTGAGTACCTTATTTAGGTTACTCACAAATGATTAACTGTAAACAGCTTTAACCTTGGCTCTTCTCTGACACAGGTAGGATGGCCAGTCCCACTGTCTCTTCACCTTTACAAGCTGTCATTTTAGTTGTATGTCACATAAACCCAATAAAAGACTCCATAAGAACTAAAGTGTTTTTTCTTTATTACACTATTTTAAATTCCCAATCCAACAATTAATCACTAACAATACCAACCAGATAATGGAACCCCTGGTCGCCATTAGAAACAGCAAAACAGTAAATATATGACTAGGGATGGTTCTGACATAAACGGTAGTAACCAGACAGAAAAGCAGCGCACATTTCGGTGCTTTATTTCGGTGCTTTTTTTTTCCTGAGCTGTGATACACTTTAGATTCTAGCCAATCATTTTACGTTTCCGAGGATAGTAGGCGGGTCCAGGTATGTACGTTCTTTTAGATCAGAGCTACAGATTAAAAATGCCCAAGGCGAAGCGGTCAAAAGTCTGGCTGTACTTCACAGCAAAAGATGCAAACTCAGCAGCCTGCTACAAGTGCTTTAATCAGATACTGCAATACTGTCAAAGGAGGTAACACCTCAAATCTGATGAAACGCCTGGTGACGCATAGCGTTTTTTTAAAAGCCGAGAAATGCGCCGTATTTGATAGCTTGCTGAGACCTCACACCGTGTACATCTACTGCAGGTGTGGTGCCTGTTATCGGACCCGGAATTAGCAACATCCCCCAAAAACACGAAGAGTAGAGTCCTGGCCCCTAGCCCTGCCAGTGTAGCAGAAATGATGACGGACGAAGATGGCAGCAGCAGCCGTTCTTCTCTGCGTGAGTAGCTTAATGTTGTTCGTGTGTAATTCACGTTGAGTACGCTAACCATGTTATTACATTAATGCATGTAAGGTGAACTAGCAAACATCATCATAGCTACATGAGTATAATTCCCTCGAAGCACAGGCAGACGCAAGTGGTTTTCTGTCACTGATTTATTTGAAGACTTCTCTCCAAAGCTACCGTGAAAACTATACAGCATTAACAAAATAAAACTCGGCGTAAGACACAGCACTAAAAATAACACTGTACAACAAACACGATTGTGAGGAGAAAGTTGTTAGAAGGCAAAGAAACTTACAACTCAGATATCTATTTTTTACATGCGCATGGGCGGTCACTGCTCAACCGATGTGACACAGAAAAACCGCCCAGGGCATTCAGAACATCCTTTATTTATACTTAAAGCAAGTTTCCACAGCAGTAGGAGTGGCGTGTATGGAACTGATAATTTTTCCTTAAAAGGACAAAACCTTTCGCTTATCTGCTGAAAAAGGAGGTAACTTTGTATGTATAGAAATTCAGACATTCCCATAAAAGGAGAGAGAGAGAGAGAGAGAGCCAGCTTGTCTGTTAAAACAGGAGGTATGGTATCGTATGTCACCGCATTCCTCTACACATATGGCTTCAATCTCTCTTCCTGTGTTGGTTCCAATTCACAAGCTCTTCTTCCTTTAAATGAAGCTACAACTAAGCATAATCACAAAACTAAAAAATCTCTCATCAACGATAAATCAATAAATACCTCGTTGGCTGCATGCTGCAAAAAGGGAATTAGCTGCCGTTCTTCTCAGGTTTCCTTTAACCGTTTAACTGTGTGGTACCTCACAGGGGTACCACAACAACATCATCCAGGTAGAAAACAGCATATGCAATTTGAGGAAGCAGCTACCGCTCCATGAGGTGCTGAAAAATGGCCGAGGCTTCAAATAAGCCAAACGGAAGTGTGACAAATTGGTACGAACCATACAGAGTGGAGAAGGCCGTTTTTGTCTTTGGACTCTGCAGACAAGGGAATCTGCCAGTAAGCGTTGGTTAAATCCAGCATCATAAAATAAGACAAGCAGTGCTTAACCAGTCCAGGTCAACTCAGGCATTGGACAAGCATCAAACCATGAGACCTTGTTCACTTTCTGATAATCATCACCAATGTTCCCTCTAAACTGCGCGTGTGCTCAATTGCGCACTGTTGGCACGGTGTCTGTGCAGAAAAAATCTGTGTTGCACATAAAATAAAATTCTAACCGGAATTGAAATTAAAGTAAATACATTAACAATTCTGTTTTGCAGTGTTAGTCAGTAAGTGACTGGCTGCTCCAGTATGGGATTAGAACAATGGCACCTCATCCCATAGTCCAGCCAATCACATGATTCAAATTCGTATATGCGCAGCTAATCAACGTCGTTGACAGGCTATGACAGCGTCCTTATGTGCCGAAACCGGTGTTTTAGCTAGCAAAGTGGCGTGGCTAATGTGGAGTGAAGCCACGTTAATGACAACGTGTACAACCATTGGAGATGTGAGCAGGACAGATGGAACAAGTGACGTAAAAAGAGTGGACTTTATACCAGTTTTCAAATTGTGTTGATAGGACACATAAAAAACAGAGTTGTGATTAAAAAAAAACTCCAGTGTTTGGTTTTCTTCCAGAATATTGTTGTTTATATTTACTGGGGGAAGAAATGGTAAAAACGGCATTTTATAAAGAAAACGTTATAAAGCACTCTCCGCCTGTGAGCAAAGACAAAACCAAAACACCCCACCCTTTCCCATTGGTCAAAAAATGTACCATGCCGACCAATCAAAACATGGCATTTGGTTGTTAAGAAACAGAAGTTGTTAAGAAGAGGAAAATTTAGGCGTGACGGCAGTGTTTTGAGATGTGAGAGATTTGCAACGTTTAGCGCAAATCTTGTATAGTTAGTGTGTAGTGTAGTCAATAGTTTTGTTGTGTGTGTCAGAACAATGAGGCGGCTGCTAAATGTTACAGGAGTGATACATCTCCTGTTGTCAGGCCTGCAGGTATCAGGCTTTTGATGTTCTCCTTTATCTCATAGTGGACAGAAATTATTTTTTGGAGAGGCACAAATAATTTGTGTGGCATCAGATTTGATGCAGAACACCTGATTGTTCTGTAAATAGTTTGAAATGTTTGTTTAAAAAAAATCCCTTAGCAGCATTTTTAAGTAAACAGCTGCAAAAATCTTTGTTGTTTGCAATACTCAGTAACTTTTTTGAAGAAGTAACTATATAATTAATTGCCCAGCATTGGTCTTTATATATTGTATTTTGCAGAGAGAGTCACAAAGTTTCAAAGTGGTGCTCCATGAGAGTCCTGTAGACGAGCAGCAGCACGATCCTGCATTGCAACTGCAAACTGCTGTTGCAATACAGGAACATCTGCTTTATTGGAATGTGTGAGATGTTAACCACAATGACTCTTAAAAACACTGTCTCAAAGCTTCATGCCAACAGCATGCTTTTAAGAAAAATCAAACAAATTTTCCTTCAAGATCATTTTAGAGTTTTTAATTAGCTGCAGGATCCTTCTTCAGTGTGAGTGGAGAACAGCCAAGTCGCCTCCTGTGATAAACCTCCACATGTACCACTGAAAACTGTTAAATTAGTTTGAATCGGAAATAATGGGTCAAACTACTTATTCTGAGACCATTTCTTTATTTTTCACACCAAACTGTTTAATAAGATAAACTCTACACAGACTTCATCAAATATAACTAACACTTTAACATTATCAGGATTTCATAATACAAACTTCAAATCAACAAGAAAACAGCTGCAGAACATGTGGATCAAAATTCATTAAAAAAACAACATGTGGACTTCAAGGACTAAATACACTAAAGTGAAAGGAGGAGCAAAAAATAGCGGTTTAACAGAATTTGAATTAAGTAAAAGATAGAAAAAGTAAAAGAATTTTTCTTAAATTAAGTAAAAGAATTTAAGTAAAAGATCACCTGTGATCTTTAAAATGGTTCTGATGTGTGCTGCTGTTTTTAACTTTCAACATTTCTTTGCTGCCACTGTGAATAAGATTGTGTTCTTTGCCTAATTGAATGAAGGTTACACAGCCTCACTGGTTCATCTTCTGGTACAAACTGGTATTACATGGAAGTACAGCCCAAAACCAGTTTAGCTTGAGTTTATTTTTTTCTGGACATAACGTCACTTCCTGCGAAGCATAATAAATAATTACTATAAAAGAACAATAGAAGGCAGAGAGCGTAACAAAAGTTGATTACGTACCAAGTAAACCGTGTCATAGAACGTAAGCAGAATAGCTCAGAGGAGGCTTCTATAGCTATGACCAGCCACGATGGAGGCTTCAGAAGAGTAACCCGCAAATGATCTCTACCACACCAAAGGGAAGTCAGGTGACCAAAAAGGAGATCACAGGCAAGCGACCCAGGGACACTCAAATGGCCACTATTTATACCAGCGCCCCCTAATGTGCCAGGCTGAAAGTGGGTTGGACCGAGGGATAACATTCATCCTGCCACACATATCTATACATGCAGCTTCCTAAATGTAACATTCAGGATTATTCACTGCAGGTCCAGAAATCAGAGCTACCTCAGATCCAAGTGTGGCATCAGCTGACACTCTTTACAGGAGATTCCATCTGAACTCTGTGGAGCCTGATCTCAAGGTTTTCAAGTCTGACCCTGAAACCAAAAGAGGATCTTTCTCTCTCTTCAGATTCATTGTGATCCAGTGATTTCAGTCCTGCATGATCAGGCTGATGTTTGCACAGAGCAGATAATGAAGTGAAGGTTTTTGCACATTGGTAACAGTGAAACAGTTTATTTACAGCGTGAGATCGTTTGTGTTCGGAGTATGAACTGAGATTCCTGAAACTCTTGTCACACTGGTCAAAGCTGAAGTTCACTTCCATGTGTGTTCGTTCATGTTTGTTACAACAACCTGATTGTGAGAAGCTTTTGTCACAGTGTCTGCACTTGTATGGTGTCCCTCCTGCAGTGGTGAAGGATGACCCACACTGGTCACAGATGTGCTTTTTGACCACACTGTGGAAGAGGTCATGTATTTTTATAGTATTTGGTGTGCGGAAGCCTCTCCCACAATCTTTGCAGTAGTTCATTTTGTCTCCAGTGTGTCTACGTTGATGTGGTTTTAGGTTCCGTTCGTGATTGGAGATTTTTCTACAAAGGTCAAAGAGAAATGCTTTCCCACCACCACAGTGACGACAGGGTTGAGAAATGGATCCATGTTCTTTGCTCCACTCCTAAACAAAGACATTGTAAATCAGGGAATTCCTTCAATGTTTTTATCCTGAACGTCGCCTGAAATAAAAAGCATCTCTGCCAACGTCCAATTACATTTTACTGTTTACATTACAACACTCAGCTTACTGAGTGAAAATGAGTCTTCATTTTTCAAAACAGTTCATTCAGTATAACTCCATAAGTTTACTGATCAGACTTTTTCCAAACAATCAGGTTAAAATTACAAGATAAAAAATCAATACATCATCACAGTAACTGCACTTCTAGAGTTACTTTCTGGAGTGGATCTGTTGGTGCTTTTTCAGCTGATTTGGAGCTTTAAAAGTCTTCTCACACAGGTCACATTTATAAGGTCTCTCCTCAGTGTGTTGTTGTAACTGTGAATCTGTTGTAAACAGTTTCCCACACTGATCACAGCAGGAAACATCAATTCCAGTGTGAATCCGTAGGTGAATATTTCGGTACTGTTTGTCACTGAAACTTTTTCTACAAAAGTCGCAGCTGTACGCCTTAATTCCAGAGTGGGTAACTAGATGCCTGTGTAAGTCGCTATTTAGAGCAAAAACCTTACCACACAACTCACAGTTGTGTGCTTTAAGTCCACTGTGGATGAGTTGGTGTTTTTTTACGGTTCTAGCCTGGGTAAAAGACTTTCCACACAACTCACAGCTGTAAGGTTTAAATCCACTGTGGATGAGTTGGTGTCTTTTTAAGTGTCCAACCTGGGTAAAAGACTTTCCACACAACTCACAGCTGTAAGGTTTAAATCCACTGTGGATGAGTTGGTGTGTTTTTAAGCCTCGAGCCTGGGTAAAAGACTTTCCACACAAGTCACAGCTGTAAGGTTTAAATCCACTGTGGGTGAGTTGGTGTGCTTTTAAGTGTCCAGCCAGGGTAAAAGACTTTCCACACAACTCACAGCTGTAAGGTTTAAATCCACTGTGGATGAGTTGGTGTCTTTTCAAGCATCCAGCCCAGGTAAAAGACTTTCCACACAAGTCACAGCTGTAAGGTTTAACTCCACTGTGGATGAGTTGGTGTTTTTTCAAGTCTCCAGCCCTGGTAAAAGACTTTCCACACAAGTCACAGCTGTAAGGTTTAACTCCACTGTGGATGACTTGGTGTTTTTTCAAGTCTCCAGCCACGGTAAAAGACTTTCCACACAAGTCACAGCTGTAAGGTTTAACTCCACTGTGGATGAGTTGGTGGTTTTTCAAGCGTCCAGCCTCGTTAAAAGACTTTCCACACAAGTCACAGCTGTAAGGTTTAACTCCACTGTGGATGAGTTGGTGAGTTTTTAAATTTCCAGACTGGGTAAAAGACTTTCCACACAAGTCACAGCTGTAAGGTTTAACTCCACTGTGGATGAGTTGGTGTGTTTTTAAGCTTCCAGCCAGGGTAAAAGATTTTCCACACAAGTCACAGCTGTAAGGTTTAACTCCACTGTGGATGAGTTGGTGTCTTTTTAAGCTTCCAGCCTCGGTAAAAGACTTTCCACACAAGTCACAGCTGTAAGGTTTAAATCCACTGTGGATGAGTTGGTGTCTTTTCAAGTCTCCAGCCCAGGTAAAAGACTTTCCACAGAAGTCACAGCTGTAAGGTTTAACTCCACTGTGGATGAGTTGGTGTTTTTTCAAGTGTCCAGCCCAGGTAAAAGACTTTCCACAGAAGTCACAGCTGTAAGGTTTAACTCCACTGTGGATGACTTGGTGTCTTTTTAAGTTTCCAGCCCAGGTAAAAGACTTTCCACACAAGTCACAGCTGTAAGGTTTAACTCCACTGTGGATGACTTGGTGTTTTTTCAAGTGTCCAGCCTCAGGTAAAAGACTTTCCACACTCAGTCACAGCTGTAGGTTTTCTCTCCTTTTCTTCTGTGAGGTTTGTCGGCCTCCTGAGAGCGCTGACTTCTTGCTCCATGTTGGTCCTGCAGTGACAGAGATACAAACAGAGGCAGTGAGTGAAATGCAGTCGTGGAACAAACTGAAACTCCCTCCATTGGTGGAATCAAACATGTCAACAAACACATTGTAGGTGTGTTTCCACCACCTTCTGGTGGCAGTATCACATTACAATGATGTGCTACAATGAGAGTTGTAATGAAAATGACATTATTGAAGAAATATTGATCAGCAGAGAAAATCTTTTACGCATAAGAAATTTCAAGTTCAACTGATGATATTGTTGTTTCAATGTATGCTTATAAAAAAAGATCTTTGTATTTTCTTGTAACTTCTGTGGTTTCTGATTTGAATGTAGATTGTGTATATATGGATGAGCCCAGGATGCAAAAGATAAAGCTGCTGTTATCATGTTTTTAAAAAACACACCAGCTTTCAGTAATATTCTAACTAGGGATGCAACGACACCCATTTTTCCAAACTGATACGATACCGATACTTGGATCTGAGTACTTGCCGATATTGAGTACAAAAAACGATACTTCTACCACACACAAGTTAAACTTAACCAGTAGTAAAGAAACGACCCCAGACAACTCTTCAACACAAACGAAACGTTTACTGAACACATCACAACACATCCCTTTTTTAAACTCAAATAATATTCCAATTCCTTAACCAAATGAAATACACTGTACTGTATAAATGAAATAATTCCCTTTCAAATTATATTACACAACCCAACTTATGTTATCACCTTTTGGTAAGTGACTCACTAATATACACTCCAAAAGACGTTATATAAATCCACTAAACACACAATATTCACACATGGGCCCCACACACACTCATATTCACACTTGTTGCAGGCCTGTTTGCTGCTCACGCCAGATGATGGAGAAAAATCCTCTTCTCCCCAGTAAGAGCACAAAAGTCTGACTTACAGTTCCGTTGCTCGGTAGGTCGCCGTTCACCAGTCCCACACTAAATCCACTCCACGGTGGTGCAACCGTTGAAACAAAAAGTCACTTCATCCACACTCTGTTGTGAAGCTCTCACACGGTTAGCTTTCTAGTCACACACTCTTTTGTGCTAGTTAACCTCAGTAAAACTAGCCGAGTCTCTCACTTTGGTTCAGCTAACCTCGTGCATCTCTCTATGCCGTTCTCTTCTCCTCCTCCATTGCAACAGATACAAAGGTCCCGTTTTATGATACCTTCACGGGCCTCCAGAAAATTAGAACTCTGAACAATATTTAAACTCCATTCAGAGTTACATACCATAAAATAATATTTTATGATTAACATAACAGTTTGATTGCTCTAATTACCTGTATTTACCTTGTGACATATTACAGGGCAAATTACATTCTGGGTACAGTTACATCACATAACATCAACTGTGAACACCTTATGTTACAGTGGCGTTTAAGTTCATGGGAATTATGAGTATCTACTCCCAAATTCCCATCCGGGCTACATTATTATCGGTTCATGGTATCCCTTAACTTTTACGAGTATGAGTACACACACATTTTACAGTATCGGCCCCGATACCAGTATCGGTATCGGTGCATCCCTAATTGTAACTGTGATATTTTTCTCACCTTTTGTGTTGAAGTCATTGATTGTTTCCTCTGTAGTGGCTGAGCTGAGTCCAAATGGATGAAATTGTTCCTCCGTTGCACCACCAGACTCTTCTCCTCCTGTTAATCACCTGGGACACACACACACAGCAGGACTTGTAAAAAGAGTTTTGATAAACACAATGCTGGACAGCAATGCTGTCACGTACACAAATATAAAATCTATAAATATCTCTCTCTCTCTCTCTCTCTCTCTCTCTCTCTCTCTCTCTCTCTCTCTCTCTCTCTCTCTCTCTATATATATATATATATATATATATATATATATATATATATATACACACACACATACATACATACAGTGGGGCAAAACAGTATTTAGTCAGCCACCGATTGTGCAAGTTCCCCCACTTAAAATGATGACAGAGGTCAGTAATTTGCACCAGAGGTACACTTCAACTGTGAGAGACAGAATGTGAAAAAAAAATCCATGAATTCACATGGTAGGATTTGTAAAGAATTTATTCGTAAATTAGGGTGGAAAACCTGAATGTTTGCAGGGAAATCAAACGCATTTCTCACAGTGACCCATGGCTGCAATGCTGGTTCATTCAGTCTTTGAGAGTGCAGGACCTGAAACACACACAGACAAAGTTCATTTAAAGACAAGAACTAATGAGCCAAGGCCGACGTAAATGTGTTTTATCTACTTTATCATAAATGTAACAAAGTGTTTAGAAAGTTAGCACATACATGTAATTTTTCATTTCTTTATGTGTCCATCTATAGAACGCTGCATGTTATTTTCTAAATCTGCCTGTTCTGTCAGAAACCTGCCTGCAGAAAATGAACCTAAAGTATGTAATGCAAGGATGTCATCACTTTAGAGATGGAGAAAGCATAAAGTGACAATTATGAATCCCTTAATATGATAACGAGATTCTGCAGGTCATTAAGGAAAATCAAACGCGTTTCACTCGCAGTACTCGAGCTGTCTTACCTTTGTTTGAATGACGACTTGTACGCGCCGACTCCACAGACAAGGTCCGAAAATATGTCAGGCTAAGTCAGTAGCGGTTGGTCTTCAGGGTTTCCACTCCACGGCCGTATTTCATACGGGTCCACATTTCCAATGCAGCTTTTTTCTGCAAGTACCGCTGCTTCGCCTCTGGACGCAATCTGTCTCTATACAGTTCATTCTCTTTTGAGCTGCTTTTAACCATCTTTCTTGTAGTCGTCGTTCCCACACAGTGTGTTTGTTTTGATTCGTAGACCCCGAAAACGACGCTGCGCTCCCACAATGATTTGCGTCGTGACGTCAACTCCAAAGCCCTATGAAGTCCTATTCTAAAGGCTGATTTCCCTCCCCCACGCCTGTACCCGTGGCTTCCTGTCCTGAGGGTTGGCTCTTCTCCTGCCCTGCACCCTTTGTTCATATTCAAAGACTATTTTTCTGTATGTATTCTTACCCCCTAGCAACCGCCAGATTATAATGTTGCAGACAATCCCAAACTCTACAGTCTGTCTAACTCCAGTGTATACCAAGCAATCTATTATTTCTCAAGAGAGATAAACTCAACATAAACTGAACCCACATTAAAGTTAGCTCGGTGCTTACCTTTAGATGAGCCCACAAACCGACAGAAACTCCGTGATGAAGCTGGAAGTCTTAAGAAACAGATCAGGGAGCAGAGACCCACGTGGTTCACGCTGATCTGAGCTACGATCCAGGAGACAAGGGTGTGCAGATCGATGCAGAAATTAATCCAAACGTCGGTAGTGGTATATGTTCCTGTAAGTTTACTACTTTACTCCCGTTTCATAAAAAAGCAGCTCTCTCTGCTCGACTCCTCTCCTGCACACACACTTTGCTCCGCCTCCTTTTCCGGCTCCGCTGTGATTTGTTGCTGTGCCGTCACGTGACTAAGCAGACCAACGTAACCACGTGCGGTCCATCCATCTATCCATCCATTCGCTTCCGCTTATCCTTTTCAGGGTCGAGGGGGGTGTCACTACCCGATCCGTACCGGAAACCCGATCGGTACCCCGCATGCGCGAATCTTACGTCACTTCCTCTCTTTGCCAACATTGCGACATTCAATATATTTGATTGATGCGGTTAGCGCCCAGTTAGCTCCTAGCATTTCTCAACAGCTCTGCCTCCTTTTCGACTGCCCGGGACATTTAAACAATGGATAATCCGTATGCAAAGAAATTCATGCTTTTCTCCTCAACAGAGAACGTCCCCCGATTGAGCAACAGCACCGTAAAATAAGAAGAATGGCGCCTAATTACAGAGTTAATAATGCAGACTTTGTAATATCTCACGTGTAGATTCATCAGCCAGATTAAGTGTTTACTGACAATTGACAGTGATGGCGGACATCATCATCACTATTCCAACAATCCTCTCGTCACAGACAAGCATAAACACACTCGACTATCGCTAAATCAGATTTAACACACGTTTGTAATGACGATAATTCAGTTTATAATAGGGTTTATTCGCTCGGTCAGCAGGTGGCGGTATCCTCGTACACTGGGGAGTAAACTGCCATTAAACGAACAGAAGAAGAAGAAAACTGTTAGCAGAGCTGCTCTGTGCAGCGTTATGGCATAATAATTTTAAGGGAGAATAAAAAGTCGACACATATCTCATTCCTGACGGAGGACTCTACCACTACACTTCTCCAGTCCATTCACAGAGTCGTTGCATGGTAAGACATGGATAGGAAGTGGGCGGAGCCTTTTACCGTCATTTTATTACGACGCAAAGTACAAACACCTGTGGACACACAATCCAACACCCCCACTTGTACACAGGTTGGGGAAAACAATCCTCCAAAAAAACATCTTACATTCCAAACACAAATACAGAGAATTTGTCTAACTTAGACTTTGAAACTGGTTTCATCATCATATCTGCTACCATTGACTCAGTTGGACAGTAATCAATGAGCACTTTCCTTTCATGTACAGCTGACCTTATAAAATTATATTTCACATCAATGTGTTTACATCTTTGTCTGTTCACTGGATTTTTTTGACAAAGCGATTGTTCCCTGATTGTCCTCCAATATCATAGGTATTTCATACTCAAACTCGTCAAGATCTTGAATCAAATAAGTCAAATACATACATTCCTGAATTGTTGCTGCTAATGCCATGTATTCGGCTTCACAAGTTGATAGTGCTGTAGTTGTCTGCTTTTTGGTTTTCCATGATATCAAAGGACCATTTTCATTTAGGCTTACACAATAACCTGTCATACTGCGTCTATCAGAAACATCGGATGCCCAGTCTGCATCACTGTATGCTTGTAGACCTAGTTTTCCACTTGAACATTTCCTAAAACACAGTTCTTTTCCTCGACTACCTTTTAGATACCTCAGAACATGTTTCACTGCTGTCCAATCATCAACAGTTGGCGCATTGAAATGTTGTGACAGTTTGCTGACAACATAGCTTAAATCAGGTCGCGTACAATAGCTCAGATAAATAAGACATCCTACCGCTTCACGATATCTCCTCACATCTGGTAATGTCTCGGATTTATCAGAATGAGTCCATTTCTGTTCACAGGGTGTTAACCTTGGCTTACAGTTTTGCATGTTAAATCTCTTTAAAATGTTCTCAATATATATTTTCTGTGACATTTTGACACATTCTTTTTCTTGAATAAAATCTATTCCTAGAAAATGGTTAAGTTTCCCCAGATCTTTCATTTGGAATTTAGAAGAGAGCATTTCTTTCACGCCTGAAAGCACATTTTCATTGTTAGCTGCAATGAGTAAATCATCCACCCACACTATGATGATTACTTTTTCACTTTCAGTTTCTTTTGAATACACACAATGATCAGCAGTATTTTGTCTAAATCCACAACTGCTTAAATAGTCATGTAAGGTTTGGTTCCAGTTACGACCCGATTGCTTCAGCCCATAAAGTGATTTCTTTAATCTGTACACCAGTTTATTAGTCTCACTTGATTCTGTCTCAAAACCTTCTGGTTGTTGTATATATATTTCTTGATTTATTGGTGCGTGTAGATAGGCGGTTTTTACATCCATCTGGTGAACCAACATATCATCCTGAACCACTTTCTGCATCAAAACTCTCACACTCGATAAGTTAGCAGTCGGCGAAAAAGTCTCCTCATAATCAACTCCTTTTGTTTGACTAAAACCTTTAGCCACAAATCGAGCTTTATATCTGTCTGATCCGTCTGAGTTCTTTTTAACGGCATAAACCCATTTACCCCCCACTGCTTTCTTACCCTCTGGTAAAGTGGTTAAAGTAAATGTGTCATTCTCCTTAAGGGATTGCATTTCTTCATTCATCGCTTTTTCCCATTCTTTTGACTCACTTGACACAATAGCTTCGCTAAATGATGTGGGTATTTCACACAACAATCTGTAGCAATAATCAACACTGGTTTGCATCTGTTCATTTTCACACTCTTTCACATCCGTGATATAATCACTCAAATAATCAGGTCTCTTTCTGATTCTGGATGGATAACGTGTAGCTCCAGCATCTACTTTATCATCAGTTTTAACCTCGGACTCAGTTTGACTGCTTTCACTACCATCTGGAATATCCTCATCCTTCGTCTGTTTGGGTTCACCATCTTTTCTGGATTCATAAACCTCATCTTCATACATCTGATCACTCTGTGTTTGTTGATCCATTGTCGCGGGATTTAGTATTTTTATCAATCTGTGCTTTTCGACTTTCCCGGTTTTTGGGAAATAGATCAAATATGCTGGACTATTTTTGTCATATCCCAAGAAAACACCTTTGTTGCATCTTGGATCCAGCTTTCCCCTATTTTGTTTATAAGCATAGCACAATGATCCGAATTTTTTCATTCTAGAAAGATCAGGTCTTTTTCCAGTTAACATCTTATACGCTGTCTGACCTGTGCGTTTGTTAAAACATCGGTTCCGAATCACTCCCGCTGTTTGTACTGCATATGGCCATAAAGACTTTGGCAATTCGCTCTCAACTAACATGCATCTCGCCTTGTCAAAAAGTGTACGCCAGTTCCTCTCTGCTGTTCGGTTTTGATGAGGCGAATATGGCGCCGAAGTTTCCTGCCTAATGCCGTGTCTACTTAATAAATCTCTGAACTGTCTGCTTGTAAATTCAGTTCCATTATCAGAACGAATGCACTTGATTTTCCCATATGACGCCACCTCTGCAATAAATCTTTCAGTTGCTTGAGTTGTATCACTTTTGTGTTTCAGATTATATACAAATGTTGCACCTGAATAATCATCAACAAACGACAAAACATACTTAAACCCTTCTTTAGAGTTTGGCGTAATCGGACCAGCTAAATCCGTATGTACCAACTCTAATGCTGCCCTGGCCTTTTCATCTGGTTCTCGGTTCCTAGTTTGAGTAAACTTCCCTTGTATACAGGCTTCACATTGCATATTTTTGTTGATTTTACCCTTAATTTCCATTCCATCAACGACATTTTGCAGATTTTGAACATCCTCATAATTACAGTGTCCTAGAATTTCATGCCACGTTTGCATATCAAAACATCCATTACATTTCTCTTCAAACTCTTGCACAGTGTTTATAAAGAACAGTCTCTCGTGTTCATATATAGGGAATTTTGTTCCATCAACATGTTTAAGAAAACTGTCCCTGTGTTTGAAAACCACTGTGGCTCCGTTACTAGTAGCTGCTTTTACTGACAAAATGTCCTGTGGAAACGATGGAATGTAGAGTGCTTGTTTCAATGTTACCTTGTGACTGCGTCCTTTACTGTCAGTCATACTTATCTCAGCATCTCCTCGCCGCTTTGCAGCTCCTCTGCTCCGCCTTCCGTCAGCCAACTCTACACAATGAGCCTCGGGTCGAAATGTGTTATCAAAAGTCTTAAAACTCTCGATCTTCGTAAAGATATGTGACGTCGCTCCCGTATCCACCAGTAGCTGGTTATTCAGCATCTCTTGGCCGCCGTCCGGGACCCTCTGGGGTTCGGAGCCCGTCTTGAACGCGTAGTCCTTCTCCACAACCCCTCTCGCTTCATCCCGTCTTAGCTTCCTTCTACAGGTCGCATCTTTGTGTGTACTACTCCGGCAAAAACTGCACCATACTCTGGATCGGCACGTTCTTGCAGTGTGTCCCTTTAGTCCACATTTAAAACACACAATCTCATTATTCTTTGATCTTCGGTCATCTGCTCGCCATGAAGTAGAATCCTGGTCTAATTGCCCTTTTGTCCTCATTACGTTGTCATCAGTTACAGCCGCACGCATTCTCTCGGTTTCTTCATAACTTCTGAGTTTTACTTTAAACTCTGAAAATGTGATTTTTGCTTCGCTCTGTGTAACGTGCACAATCAGGGGTTTAAACGTCTCTGGTAGACCTTTCATTATCATTGCGATCAGAAGTCCATCAGTTAATGACTCACCCGCATTTTTTAACGCTGTGATAATTGCTTCTGCTCGGATAATATAGTCCGTCACACTTTCATTCTTTTCATTTGTGAGAGAAGTAAGTTCGGTGTACAGACTTATGATCCTTGGCTTGCTCACTCCTGCATAATGACCTCTCAAAATATTTAGGGCTTTCCGTCCATCATCAACTGCATCTCTCATAACTAACGATAAACTTTTGTCATCCAGAAATTGTATCAACTCTGCATATGCTTCTGCATTTTTGTCATCATCTTCACCATCGGCTTCTTCATCACCCTCAGCCTTTAAGATGACATCTTTCAAACCTTGTAGTCTGAGATGACCAAGGAACTTCGTTTCCCATATCTCATATTTCCTTTCATCTCCATCAAACTGCAAACGGGAATATCGACTGCCCGACTCTGCTGTGCGTCTGCTCAAGATGCGCAAAAAACGCTTACTCACTCAATCGTGCCAAACTTTTAACACCTGCCGGTAACTTGCGGTTTCAGGAAACGCTGCCCTTCCTTTGGCAGTTACAGGATCTCTTTACTGCTGCTCTGGGCCCATAACCTGTTAGCAGAGCTGCTCTGTGCAGCGTTATGGCATAATAATTTTAAGGGAGAATAAAAAGTCGACAGACATATCTCATTCCTGACGGAGGACTCTACCACTACACTTCTCCAGTCCATTCACAGAGTCGTTGCATGGTAAGACATGGATAGGAAGTGGGCGGAGCCTTTTACCGTCATTTTATTACGACGCAAAGTACAAACACCTGTGGACACACAATCCAACAAAAACATCTGCACATGCGCGGTACGGATCGGGTAGACCCGATTTGTACGGTCAGACTTTACACATGCGCAGTAAGGATCGGAGAGTCCTGATCCGTAACTTTCTTTTTATTTTTCGTTTTTGTCTACATTGTACTGAAATGCTTCATTATTGCAAACATTTTAAGATATACTTGCTATTCTTAACATCTTAACTCTTACTCTGACCCATAACTATCGTAAAACGCTACGACCGGAAGTAGAAACCTTTCGCGCATGCGGGGTACCGATCGGGTTTCCGGTACGGATCGGGTAGTGACAGGGGGCGCTGGAGCCTATTCCAGCTGTCATAGGGCGAGAGGCAGGGTACACCCTGGACAGGTCGCCAGTCTGTCGCAGGGCCAACAGTGTAACATTATAGATCAACTTACTTCAGAATATATCAATCAATCTTTATTTATAAAGCACTTTTCATACAGAAAAAATGTAGCACAAAGTGCTTTACATAGTTAAAAGCAGCCCACCCCACCCTCCAACTCACTCCCCACACTCTCAATACACATATATCTCCCCACCCACACACACATACACACACACGCGCACGCGCACACTTAAAGAGTAAAAATTGGGCTGGGCTCGCATGAGCCAAGTGAGGAAACATTATAACAGAGAGCCGTCTGCACCGGGAGCCGGTCACAGACCGCAGCCTCCGGGCTGGGCACACAGCAGGAGGGAGGCCAAGGAGCCCCCCAACCAGGCTGAGAGGACCCCAGAGACCAGCAGCCACGGTCAATAACAGCCCCGGTGCAGAGAGCGCCCTCCGAGGAAACACTGGAGATATGACGCAATACGATATATACAGGGTAAAATGATAAAATAAATAAGAACAGGATACAATATAAATATAAATATAAATAGAGTAAGAAGATAAAAAATGAATAAGAATAAAATCAATAAATATTAGGTAAATCCTAAATTAATAATAGAATAACAGGATAGAATAAATAAGCATAAAAGAATAAATAAACGCTAAGTAAAAGCTAAATTAAAAAGGTGGGTCTTGAGCCTGTTCTTAAAAACATGTACGTTCTCTGCGGCCCTGAGCTCCTCCGGCAGGCTGTTCCACAGACGAGGACCATACCACTGAAAAGCTGCCTCTCCATGAGTATGTGTCCTGACTTTAGGGACAATCAAAAGGCCAGTACCAGAGGACCTCAGGGTCCGCGAGGGTTCATATGGTAAAAGCAGATCTGAGATATAAGAAGGCCCAAGACCATTAAGACATTTAAAAACCAATAAAAGAACTTTAAAATCGATCCTGAAACACACGGGGAGCCAGTGCAGCGATTCTAAAACCGGTGTAATGTGGGCCCGCCCTCTGGTCTTCGTCAGCACACGAGCTGCCGAGTTTTGCAAGAGTTGTAAAGTTGAAATATTCTTCTTAGGAAGACCGGAGAGCAGGGCATTACAGTAATCAATGCGACTGGTAATAAAAGCATGCATCAGCATCTCCGTATTGGCCCGAGAGAGAATAGGGCGGACTCTGGCTATATTTTTTAGATGATAAAATCCAATTTTGGTTACATGTTTAACATGTGGGATAAAACCAAGCTCAGAGTAAAAAAAAATACCCAGGTTTTTATATATAAAGCATATAAACAATTACAGCAATATGATGCAACAAACACAGCAGTGCTACTAATCCAAAATACTCAAAGCTTCATAGAACTGAAACAAACATTTATTTTTAGCTCCATTTTGCTGCTGATACATACTTTAGGTTTCTGAACATTAAACTTGTTGCTGCCTTTCATAGTGTGTAACCTGAAGGCCCTGAGTACTTTCTCCCACACTGAAAACTCTTAAATAATAAAATTATTTTAACATTACCTAATAAGACTGATTCAGGACAGACAATTAGTTATTTTAAACTTTTCTAGCAGTCCTTCACAAACAGGGAACAGTCTGTCTATTCTCTCCATCTGTCAGCTGCTGCTGGCTCTTCCTCCTCCTCTTCCTCACACACTGTCGAGTTTGTCCTGGTGGATCATCAGGGGTGCAAAGCCTCACAGATGATGTGCAGCAGTGGGTCCCTCAGTCTGTCCTCACTCTGGACACTTGCAGTTGTCACACATGGAAATCAAATGTGTGATAAGCTGCAGGATTCAAACACAAGTGTAACTTATAAACACATGTTCATACTTTTATTCCACAATCAGAGAGAAAGAAACAGAGAGAGAGTGCAGGACAGACAGACAGGTGACAGTCTCAGGTGTATACACTGCTACAAAACAGCACAAGAGAAGCAGGATTTAGTGTTTGTGTTATTACAAAACAAGAAGAGTTTCCAGATGGTATAGTGGACACATGTGTGACTCCTGTGATTAAAGCATCTTCTTTCAGGTTAACGAGTGAACCGTCAGCTCGTTCAAACACACGTTAAAGCCCCTTTGGCTCGACACCACCGAACAGAGGCAGCAATATAACATAGCTAACATTAACAGTGTAGTGGATCCTGCTTGTGCCGTGATATTCAGGACTGCAAACCGAGCAGCATCACTGACTTTCATTTTGTTGTGTTTGTGGATATATGACTGACTTTAATTATCAATAAAATTATCACATTCTCTGTAAGATTAAGGTCGACTACTGAACAGCATATATTTTAAAGTAAAGACTTTTAAACCAAGTTAGTACAAACATCACTAATGTCACATAACTTTGTCGACCATTATTTACAGCATTACGGGCGGAGGATAGTCCTCTCCCTGCTGCAGGAGATGTTCACACCTGTGCGTCCAAACTGCAAATGTATGGAAGAAATATAGTATCATCAGAATTCAAGTATTTTTAGACATTGAATTTATGACACTGAATTTTTATCCTCCAAATTTCCCTGCAAAAATATTCACCTGCAAAAAATTCACCTGAAAAAAATTCACCTGCAAAAATTTCACCTGAAAAAAATTCACCTGCAAAAATTCAACTGCAAAAGTGATGAACTTTAATGACCCAAGCCAGAGCAATCAGCACCAGATCGAGTCGAGTGGCTCTCAGCCAATTAAATTACGCTGTTTGATCACATGACACCGTTAGCCAGCAATGTGTCTCCTAAAAGAGACCTGTTTAAAGGTGAGTGATTAAGTTTTTCTCCTAAATAGAGATCATTACAGAACGCCTAGTCCTATTTAAAATCCCAGTTATTTTTATTTTATTTTATCATCTACTCGAACTAAGGAAAACGTTTGACTAACTCAATGACAATTTCCACGCCTCCCAGGCCTGTCTGCAGAGGCAGTTTTGAATTTAGGAGCGCCAAGATGGCAGCGGCAAACCCTGGCAGCTCTCCGGTGAGTATATTGTTTTTCATCTTCAAGTTTGTCTTTTGAAACCTTAATTTTATTTAAATCCGTTGCTCACGTATAAAGTACACAGACGGGGTCTTTGCTCAACTCGTCTGAGGCGTGTCTCACTAAGCGCTACATGCTAGCATCCTGCTAACTGAGCTACCATTTACATGCTGTGCTTTAGAAAATAGGATACTCGTTAAAAAAAGAATACTCCGCAGATATCGATAGATAGACGAACACTGCAAATAAATAATGCAGATTATGCAGGATGAAATTATTCGGTCAGCAAGACACTTTCTGCAGTTGCTAACATCATCCAACCAAACTGCTGCTGTTGCTGCTGCGATGAATCAGAATACAAGGTACTTTAGCAAGACTTATGAGTTAATCCTACATTCAACTAAATGGACAGCTGGACAGGTTCATACAAAATATTAGATTAGGCCAATTGTCCTATACATATTTTTTGACCTAGGGGTGGGATTGATTGTGAACTGGAAAGGGAAAATTCTTTTTTCTTTTTTTTGCCTGTCCCATTTGGTTCTTTAGCCATCAGAATTGTTGTCTGAAGACCAACAAGGATACCCAATGGATTTACTTTGCCAAATGGATCATCGTGGCATTGCCGTATTGGTCCATTTGATCGGCCTTTGTTTTTAATTATTTATTTTATTTTATTTTCAGTTGTTACAGATGGGACAGACATGAGTGAGGGATAGGAAAGGGAGAAAGAAAGAGGAAGGAAAAGAAAAACAGAAGGGGAGAGGGACAGTGAGAAAGGGGGAAAAAAAATAAAATAAAATCTCCTGGATCACCTGTTGAGAGAGAAAGAATAGAAAACAAGCAAAAAAAAAAAACCAAAGCAACATACTAAACACGACCCCATCGCATTAATCTAGCTAAGTGTAAACAGCAGTAAATACTAAATATTCAATGTTGTTGTGCAGCACGCAGTACAGACAGCGCACAATGTGCTTTGAAGTAGCAGCCAAGAAAGGTGTAATTTAAGTCTACGAGCAGTGAACATCCGCGTGCATACCTGTGTGGATCAGCGCGCTTGTATTCAAATGGTTTCCACATGTAATGGTCTGCAAGAGGATGTAGCGAGCCATAGCCCCGTCCCCCAGGGCATGAAGCAGGCATGGAGGAGATCCAGGCCCCAGACATCCAGAGGCCCCGGAACACGAAAGCCCAAGGAGGACCACCGGAGGGGCATCCGTGCCACCCTCATGGGAAGGGCCGAGGATCCCCAGACGAGGCCCGAGGGCCCCCCGCACCCCGGAGGAGGCCTGACCGAGAAACAGGCGCCAGGCCCCGCCAGGTAGCCACCGGGAGTGAGCCGGTACATACCTGAGTGCCCAGCTCCGGACACCAAGAACCACCAATGCACCGACCCCTGAGAGCATCAGTCACCGGCAGGGAGTGTGGTGAGGGGAGATAGGCCTTGGAGGGCCTGGGAGTTCCCAGAGAGGTGGAGTCTAAGACCCGACCTGACATATAGACACAGACAAACAGGCACACACAGACACAAACATGCGTTCCCACCCTCATGCACACATATATAAACACTCAGCACTCACCCAACGTAAGGACAGACATAAATGGACATGTACACACAATCACACTCCCCAAACATACTCTACACGCCGGGTCCAGGTACCCTCGCCCCCAGAGGGGGAAACAGAACCCAGACCCAAGAGATGTTACCCTTCCCCCCGGGGTGGAGGCAAGCAGACCGTCCAAGCAGACCGTCCCAGGCTCCGCAGCAGCAGGGAGGCCAACCGGATAGCCAACAGCACATCAAGAAGGCTCAGGGCCTTCTTGATGTGCTGTTCTTCTGCCTCCCTGGCCGCTGTGTCAGTGGGGATGGTTTTCGCTCTGTATTGTAGCGTCCTGATCCTGATGACATCCAGTTTGTGCTCCAGTGGATGATGAGAGTCAAACCTTAGATACTGATCCGTATGCGTAGGTTTACAGTACACGTCAGCTTTTAGATGTTCCCCATTACTGATGGAAATGATGGTGGTCTTCGATCAGTGGGTTTTGGTTAGTGGTTGTTGATCAATGGTCATGAGAGCTTTGCATAATTATGATCAAGGAACTGACCTCCCAGCCCATTGTTGATTCAGTGAGCTGGTTTCAGTCATTATGCAAATGTACTGTTTATAAGATTTGGGGAAACCTGCAGTCAGCTGAGACTGAAGAAGTCACTTGGATGAGTGACGAAACGTTTCTCCCACAAAACGCTACGTCCAGATGAACAGATTCAACTTTTGGAGATTTACTTTGCTGGATGATTGAGAATGCATCAAGACGAAATATTGTTTGCTCTGGGTCTAAACAGAGTGCATTGTGTGTGACGTCTTCTTTTGCGCATGCGGGCCGCTTTGAGGGTTCACACTAGAGCATGTTTGCTGTCGCATTTTATTTATAGTGTGAACAAGCAGACAAAAAAAAATCTGATTTCATCAAAAAAATCGGAATTAAGCATTAAGACCTGCAGTGTGAATGTAGCCTAATTATTTTCTCCTCTCTCTCTGTGAGCGCTGAGAGACCCCTTGGTGTGAGGAACTTTTTTAAAATAAAACTCCTCTTCTCTCTGGGCTGAACCTTGACAGTTCTAGACAGCTTAATTTAACCGCAGCTATTTTATCTCTCACATGAAACTTTGAAAACTGACCTGGAAGATGAAGAACTTGTCCTTTTATATCAGCATGGACGACTTGTTGCAGATTACTAGCATCCATCTTTTGAGAACCAGGTGGATCTGAAGGACATTCAGATAGCTGATGGAGACGTGTCTTTGATTCTGAAGAATGTGAGACAAGATGATGCTGGAACATACGAGTGTCATGTCATCAAGAGAGCTGGAAAACCTATAAAGGTCATCAACATCATCGACCTGAAAGTTGGTTCTCCAAGTGAGTGAGAAGTGTTCAGTGTTTGTGAGATCTTTGGCTCTTTTAGCTCTGCTGCCTTATTGCTCTTTAATGGCTCCTCATTCAGTATCATTGGGAGCCTTCTATTTTAGCCCAGCTGTGAATGATCTGTGTTGGTAAGAAGTGTTTGAATTAGTGTTTTCATGAAAGCCTTATTTTTGTGCATTTACTGCTGCTCAGAAGAACACACATGGGGTTTAAAGCCTGGACAAAGACAATCTGAAATCTGTTTTTCTCTACGATGGAAAAAAATGTCTGAAAGTCACTGCCAGTGATGTCAGCCAGCTCCTCATCAAAATGTTTGTTTGTCAGGGGTCATTTGTTTTGGAATAAATGTTGTTCTTTTGATATGACTTGCAGCAGGCCGTGGTTTATTCAACACAGTGGATGGTGCAGCAGAGATACCTGACTCAAAACAGGACACTCTTCCAGGGCCAATGAATAACACCTCTCCTCCAGCTACAGGTAGATATGAGCAGCGCTTAGGAGTATTTTTCGAATTTGTTTTAACATATTACAATTTTAAAAATTCAGCGCTCAGCTTTGCTGTCTCCAGTATCATTTAAATGAAGCCAGTTTCTTTTCTGATATTTTTATCACTTTTTCCCAATACATCTGCACTTAATTCCACATCTTTCTCTCTGTGTCGCTCTGTGTACCTGGCCTGTATCACCACAGTCGCTGTCTTCAGTCTCTGCCCTCCTTTCTTTCACACAATGTTGTGATCCTAGTCTTCGCATGTGATTGGCCAGATGAAAATGAAGACATCAAGTCATCGTGAGCTAAGATTCTAGGTTCATCCAATTGTCACAAGAAGTCACCAGCAGGGACAGTACTTGTTGAGAGTCCGAATGGAAAGAAGGCGTTTCGGACTCTGGAGGTGTGGAAAGTGACTCAACTTATGCACCGACCAGAGAGCATGGGTCAAACGGGTGCTAGGCGGGGTGCAAGGGGTCATTGGTGATGGCCTTCTTTTCCATGAGAAAAGAGTATATGGCGATGGCCTCCATGGGAGGCAGAAGGCAGCCAATGCTTTTTGGGTGTGGTTAATTGCCCTCTGCGCAGCCTTTGTTCTCAGTTGTAGCCCCTGCATCCCAAATACCAAAGCAGTAGAAGAGCATGCTCTCCACTGAGGCATAGTAGAAGACCAGCTGCAGCATCTGGTCTGGTTTATTCTTTCTCAGGACACGGAGGAACTGCAGCTGCTACTGGGCCTTTTTTTCCAGCACGTTGGTGTTGTGGACCCAGATGAGATTGGCAGAGATATGGGTGCCCGACTATTGGAGTGTTTGGGGCCAGTTGATGAGGAAATATTTAATCAAGGATCAGGTTGAAGGTGGTCCAGCTTCATGGTAAAAATGTCTAGGATTATCGTGTTAAATGCTGAGCTTTAGTCCACGAAGACCATCTCCATATAGCGCTTCCTGTGAGTGCTATAGGTCTGTAACCATGCTTGCAGGGGCTTGTTTTGTCAGATTGTCCTAGGTCATGGCGGAGTGTCAGTCTGTAGGATTGCTTGATGTATTTACATGGTCCAGTGTCCTCACCCCTCTGGTAGGACACTTAATATTGGTGGAATTTGGAGAGTACAATTTTCACACATGCCTTATTTAAGTCCACAGCAACACGCTGGTTGCTCTCTGCTGTGGTCACACCTTTCCTTACCAGAATCTTTGTTGTGATCCTGGTGGTGTAATATCCAGCTTGGTAACTCCACCTAGGCATCGGGCTTTTCTGGATGGAGCCGAGATTAAGTTAACACAAAAAAAAAAAAAAAAAAAAAAAAAATTACAGAACATTTCTGATGAGTTAACAAACATTTTGGTAATCTTGTGCATTGTGTTTCTGTGTGCTGTTTTTAATATCAATGTTAAATCACTTTGTAATAGATTATTGTCTTTAAAAGTGCTACATTAATAATTTTTAACTTACTTATTTCACTCATCTACCTGACAGCTTATACCCCACATCTGTTTCTTACCTGCAGGTCAGCCAGGAGGAACCAAATGGCTGGATCTGTTGGAGGTTTATGTTTGACTGAGTGTTCTAGAAGCTTCTTTTTGTCAGGGCTCTGTGTGCGGGCCGGCGGAGAGGAGGATCCAAACGCAGGACTCAGACACCAACTTGAAACTCAAAAACCTCAACTTTATTGCTGGTACGAAAACAAAACATGACGTGAACACTGAATACGGAGAATAGAAGCACACAGGCACAATCTGATGGTAAACCAAACAAAAGAAACCAAACAAAAAAGGTGCATAAGAGTCAAAAAGTGCAGGAAAACACATCAAAAATGAAACTAGAGCTCACCAAGAGTCCATGAAAAGTTCAGGGGGTCGACCCGGGGGTCGACAACACAAGGACAAAGACAGATCTGGAGGATGGCCGTGCACACGGCAACGGCAGCGACGCAGGCAAACCCAATTAGGAGGCCGACCATATGGAAGGCAGTGGCGGCGATGAACTCTTTCCGGAGGCCGTCCCCGAACGCCATGATGCCAACTTAGAGGCCTGGAAAACAGCCGGCAGAGGCGAAGCCGAACAGGTCGAGATGGCTCTGACAGCAGTGTGGCAACCGCCGGATGGATGAAGGCACGGAGGCCGGACCAGGCGTGGATGAAGGCACGGAGGCCGGACCAGGCGTGGATGAAGGCACGGAGGCCGGACCAGGCGTGGATTCAATTCAATTTTATTTATATAGCGCCAAATCACAACAAAAGTCGCCTCAAGGCGCTTCATAGATACAGAGAAAAACCCAACAATTATATGACCCCCTATGAGCAAACACTTTGGTGACAGTGGGAAGGAAAAACTCCCTTTTAACAGGAAGAAACCTCCGGCAGAACCAGGCTCAGGGAGGGGCGGCCATCTGCTGCGACTGGTTGGGGTGAGAGAAGGAAGACAGGATAAAGACATGCAGTGGAAGAGAGACAGAGGTTAATAACAGATATGATTCAATGCAGAGAGGTCTATTAATACATAGTGAGTGAGAAAGGTGACTGGAAAGGAAAAACTCATCATCATGGGAAACCTACCAGCCTACATCTATTGCAGCATAACTAAGGGAGGATTCAGGGTCACCTGGTCCAGCCCTAACTATATGCTTTAGCAAAAAGGAAAGTTTTAAGCCTAATCTTAAAAGTAGAGATAGTGTCTGTCTCCCGAATCCAAACTGGAAGCTGGTTCCACAGAAGAGGGGCCTGAAAACTGAAGGCTCTCCCTCCCATTCTACTTTTAAATACTCTAGGAACAACAAGTAGGCCTGCAGAGCGAGAGCGAAGTGCTCTAATAGGGTGATATGGTACTACAAGGTCATTAAGATAAAATGGGGCCTGATTATTTAAGACCTTGTATGTGAGGAGCAGGATTTTGAATTCAATTCTGGATTTAACAGGAAGCCAATGAAGGGAAGCCAAAACAGGAGAAATATGCTCTCTCTTTCTAGTCCCTGTCAGGACTCTTGCTGCAGCATTTTGGATTAGCTGAAGGCTTTTCAGTGAGTTTTTTGGACATCCTGATAATAATGAATTACAGTAGTCCAGCCTGGAAGTAATAAATGCATGAACTAGTTTTTCAGCGTCACTCTGAAACAGGATATTTCTAATTTTAGAGATGTTGCGCAAATGGAAGAAAGCAGTCTTACATATTTGTTTAATATGTGCATTGAAGGACATGCCCTGGTCAAAAATGACTCCAAGGTTCCTCACAGCGTTACTGGAGGCCAAGGTAATGCCATCCGGGGTAAGAATCTGGTTAGATACCATATTTCTAAGATTTTCAGGGCCGAGTACAACAACCTCTGTTTTATCTGAATTAAGAAGCAGAAAGTTAGCGGCCATCCAGATCTTTATATCTTTAAGACATTCCTGCAGTTTAACTAATTGGTGTGTGTCATCTGGCTTCATGGACAGATAGAGCTGGGTGTCATCAGCATAGCAGTGAAAATATATGCTATGTCTTCTAATGATACTGCCTAAGGGAAGCATGTATAATGTAAACAGAATTGGTCCTAGCACTGAACTCTGTGGAACTCCATAATTAACCTCAGTGTGTGAAGAGGACTCTCCATTTACATGCACAAATTGGAGTCTATTAGATAGATATGATACAAACCACTGCAGCGCAGTACCTGTAATACCTACATCATGTTCTAATCGCTCTAATAGGATATTATGGTCTAGCAGGACAAGCACAGAGATGAGTCCACTGTCAGAGGCCATAAGAAGATCATTTGTAACCTTCACTAAAGCTGTTTCTGTGCTGTGATGAGCTCTGAAACCTGACTGAAACTCTTCAAATAAACCATTCCTCTGCAGATGATCTGTTAGCTGTTTGACAACTACTCTTTCAAGGATTTTTGATATGAAAGGAAGGTTGGAGATTGGCCTATAATTAGCTAAGACTGCTGGGTCTAGAGATGACTTTTTGAGTAAAGGTTTAACTACAGCCAGCTTGAAGGCCTGTGGTACATAGCCGATTATTAGAGATAGGTTGATCATATTTAAGATCGAAGAATTAATTAATGGCAGGACTTCTTTGAGCAGTTTTGTAGGAATGGGGTCTAAAAGACACGTTGATGGTTTGGAGGAAGTAATTATTGAAGTTAACTCAGAAAGATCAATTGGAGAAAAAGAGTCTAACTTAACATCAATGGTACTAAGAGTAGCTGTAGATAATATTACATCTGTGGGATGATTATTGGTAATTTTTTCTCTAATGATAACAATTTTATTTGTGAAGAAGTTCATGAAGTCATTACTAGTTAACGTTAAAGGGATGGTTGGCTCAAAAGAGCTCTGACTTTTTGTCAGCCTGGCTACAGTGCTGAAGAGAAACCTGGGGTTGTTTTTATTTTCTTCAATCAGTGATGAATAGTAAGATGTTCTGGCTTTGCGGAGGGCTTTCTTATTAAGCAGCAAACTATTTCTCCAGGCTAAATGGTGATCCTCTAAATTTGTGACACGCCATTTCCTCTCCAGATTACGAGTCATCTGCTTTAGGGTACGCGCTTCAGAATTATACCACAGAGTCAGGTACTTCTGATTTGAGGCCTTAGTTTTCACAGGAGCTACAGTATCCAGAGTCGTACGTAGTGAGGAGGTGAAATTATTAACAAGATAATCGACCTCTGTTGGGGTAGCGTTCAGATAGCTGCTCTGCTCTGTGTTGGTACAGGGCATTGGAGCTGATAACAGTGGGTGGATTATATTCTTGAACTTAGTTACAGTACTTTCAGAAAGACATCTACTTTGATAAAGTCTACTCTTCACCGCTGTGTAATCAATTATTGTAAATGTTATCAGGAAATGATCAGACAGGAGAGGGGTTTCAGGAAACACTGTTAAATCTTCAGTTTCTATGCCATATGTTAAAACAAGATCTAGAGTGTGATTAAAGTGGTGGGTGGGTCCTTTTACATTTTGAGAGAAACCAATTGAGTCTAATAACAGATTAAATGCCATGTTGAGGCTGTCATTTTTAGCATCTACATGGATGTTAAAATCACCCACAATAATTATTTTATCTCAGCTCAGAACTAAATTAGATATAAAGTCTGAGAAATCAGACAGAAACTCTGTGTAAGGCCCAGGTGGACAATAGATGATAACAAGTAAGACTGGTTTCTGAGTTTTACAGCTGGGGTGGACAATGTTAAACATCAGGCTTTCAAATGAATTAAAAAGTCTGTCTTGGTCTTTCATTAATTAATAGGCTGGTGTGAAAAATTGCTGCCACACCGCCCCCTCGGCCTGTGCTTCGAGATTTCTGGTAGTTAGAATGACTTGGGGGTGTTGATTCATTTAAACTAACATAATCATCCTGCTGCAACCAGGTTTCTGTAAGGCAGAGTAAATCGATTTGTTGATCAATTATTAAGTCATGTACTAACAGAGACTTGGAGGAGAGAGACCTAATATTTAATAATCCACATTTCACTGTTTTACTCTTTGGTTCAGATGTGGATACTGTATTGTTCTTTCTTTGTAATTGTTTATGTTTAAGTTGTTTGTTGCTGGTTTTTAGTTTGTTTTTTGTCTTTTTGGGAGCTGACACAGTCTCTATGGAGATGGGTTTTTGGGGGGGGGGTAGCAGGAGGAGAGAAGCTGCAGAGAGGCGTGTAAGACTGCAACTCTGCTTCCTGGTCCCAACTCTGGATAGTCATATTTTGGGGGGTTTAATAAATTTGTCCATATTTCTAGAAATGAGAGCTGCTCCATCCAAAGTGGGATGGATGCCGTCTCTCCTAACAAGACCAGGTTTCCTCCAGAAGGTTTGCCAATTATCTATGAAGCCCACATCGTTTCTGGGACACCACTCAGACAGCCAGCAATTTAAGGAGAACATGCGGCTAAACATGTCACTCCTGGTCTGATTGGGGAGGGGACCAGAGAAAACTACAGAGTCCAACATTGTTTTGGCAAAGTTGCACACAGATTCAATATTGATTTTAGTGACCTGCGATTGGCGTAACCGGGTGTCATTACTGCCGATGTGAATTATGATTTTACTGAATTTACGTTTACCCTTAGCCAGCAGTTTTAAATTTCCTTCAATGTCGCCTGCTCTGGCCTCTGGAAGACAATTGACTATGGTTGCCGGTGTCTCTAGCTTCACATGTCTGAGAACAGAATCGCCAATTACCAGAGTTTGACCCCTGGCGGGTGTGTCGCCGAGTGGGGAAAAACGGTTAGACACATGAACGGGTTGGTGGTGTACCTGGGGTTTCTGTTTAGGACTATGCTTCCTCCTCACCGTGACCCAGCCGCCCTCTTTCCCCAGCTGCTTGGGATCTGCCGGGGAACAGCTAGTGGGGCCTACACTATCTTCGGCTGCACCAGCTACAGGGGCCTGGCTAGCTACGGGTGAATGAAGGGTGCGAAGCAGAGTCTCCAATTCAGTAATCCTGGCCTCCAGCGCTGCAAATGTGCTACATTTGTTACAGATATCATTACTGCTAAAGGAGGCCGAGGAGTAACTAAACATCTGACACAATGAGCAAGAAAGTGCAGGAGGGACATGGTGCCATGGTGCTAATGAGTCGGCTACGAGCTAAGCTAAGCTAGCGAGACAGTACAGAGACAGTGAGTGAATACTTTGACTATAAATTAGCTAGTGAGTACACAGAAAGAGTGCTTCGGATGAAGCACGTGAAGATTATACTATGAAAGAAGAATGTATTTAAAAGTTGTTAATTAAATTGCTAAGCAAATAAGCTACTCAGAAACACCACTGTGTTTGAGCAGGAACAGGAAGTGATACTCTAGTACAGAGCGAGCGAACACCAAGTGACGTGGATGAAGGCACGGAGGCCGGACCAGGCGTCGATGACGGCACGGAGGCCGGACCAGGCGTCGATGACGGCACGGAGGCCGGACCTGACGGCAGCGGGACGGCTGCGGAACCTGACGGCAGCGATGCTGCAGGCGGTGATGTAGAAGTCGCGGGGGATGATTCAGCAGATGACGGCTGAACAGACTTCCCCGGACCATCAGCAGACGTGAGGATGTGCTTGCTGGGTCCTCCAGGACCCCCAGCTGACTTGGCTTGCAGCTGGACGGGCTCCTCGGGCCAGATGCAGGACCAGAGGCAATTGGGACCCCTGGCTGAGGGTGAAGATGAGTGGCTGACTGAGCAGATGACAACACTGATGATTCCTCCACTAACTGCGCTACTGACTGGGCTATGGACTGTAACAAGGTTTGGAGAAAGTCTGATTGTGGTAGAGCCTGAGCTATGGGTAGCGGGGGTGAAGACTGAGCTACGGGTGACTGAATTTGAGATGAAAGCGGTGGTGGAGTAGGTGACAGGGCTACGGGTGGCTACTGAGCAGGGGACGCTGGAGACTGAGCTGAGGGGGGGCTGCTTACCAGCTAACTGAGCTGAAGGTGTGGAAATGAAAACTGCACCAGTCCGTACTACAGGAGAGAATGGAAGTGTGGTTGGGTGATGATGGTGAGGGTTGCATTTCTTCCTCAGGGACGGATCAAATGATTTGGTGATAAACCTTGGCAAAAAATGCTGCTGTCGTTGAGAGTACCAAGTGGCGAGGGCCTCCAGGAGAACTACTGAATCCTCTTTCCCTGGGCCACCCATGCCAAACGGTTCAAAACTTAGCCTCACTCTTAGAGCTGTTATTATTTGTTTAAGTCCATTTATATTTAGAAAACTGACAGTGGAGGCAGTGGACGACAAAAAAAATTATCAAAAAATACTACCTCCAGCTGCCTCTTGTAAGGGCTCGCGGCGTGGACTACCCTCCAACAGTAATCCCAAAGGAGCGCGAGATTCTCTCCCTCAGAGGCGAAGCGTGAGTCCGCTGGATCCATTACTGGTCGCGTCGTTCTGTCAGGGCTCTGTGTGCGGGCAGGCGGAGAGGAGGATCCAAACGCAGGACTCAGACACTAACTTGAAACTCAAAAACCTCAGCTTTATTGTTGGTACGAAAATAAAACATGACGTGAACACTGAATACGGAGAACAGAAACACACAGGCACAATCTGATGGTACGACACGACACCGAGCATGGGAAAACACAGGGCTTATATACACAGGGTAGTAATGAGGGAATGGGCAACAGGAGGGAGACACAGTTGGGAGAGATCAGGGCTAACGAGACAGGGGGAACAAAGCTGCACACGCTAACCTAAGACAAAGACTTTCACAATAAAACAGGAAACATGAAACACTACTAAAAGACACGGACAGAAAATAATATATGAAACCACAATTCCTAAAACATGGATAAACAGAAACATGAAACTCTAATAAACATCATCATCCCAACAAGAGAATGAGAAAACAATCCAAAACACCAAGATAACTGAAACACAAAGTACCAGAGAAACATAATGAATAATCCATGATGCAAAAGTAAACCAAAACATAATAAACTCAATTGCTGGGTCCAATGGACCCAGAACCGTGACACTTTTGTTCTTATTGTTGTTAATAAAATTATTACAGTTGTTGTTTGTGTTATTTCACTTATTTTTTGTATAAATAAAATTAAATGAGGGTTTATACCAATCCTGAAAGATCCTGATCAGCTATTAGTCCTGAGATGACTTTAGATGTCAGTCATTCAGATTTCAGGTCTCACTCCCTGACATGACAACACAAACAGTGTATGTGATGATCTGAGTGTAGATGATGTTCTGTGGCTCATAGAGAATCATTAATGTGCCTGATAATTCAGGATCCATTGATCAACTATAACTGAATGACATTTGGCATGGTTTAGGGTTCATAAAGGTTGTATAGGAAAGTATATGAAATGCTTCAAAACAGACTTGTTGTTTTCATCTTGGTCTAAAATATGAACTCTGTGTGACTCTTTCCCTCTCAAGCAAACGAAGTATGTGTAACAATCCTCTTTAAGTGAGGTTTTTTTTTTTAGGTAACAAGTTTTCATAATCATTTAAGTCAGTCCAGTTTACCAAAGGTAGAGTGTTTAAAGTGTTATATGAAAGTAAAGAACCATGTAGTTTTACACTGACATGTTTCTCTCCCTGATCTCTCGATAGCCTCTTATCTAACTTTTTTTGCAGAAAAGCTAAATAATATAACTTATGTAAGGTTCTACATCATGTGCAATGCCTTTCTTTTTTTTTGTCTGTTTTTCTGATGTACCATGAAATGAAAGCTTTTATTTATTTTAAGGAGAAACTGAGGTGTAGCAGAAAGTTTTGTGAGCTTCTTCTGGTAATAACCTGGTAATATTAATGATAAAAAAACAAATTTTAGTGTCTCAAAGTACCAAACAAAATTGAAATTGATGGCTGATTTTGTTTGGGGGGTCTTTTTTTCTCTAGTTGTCTTAATTTTTTAATAACACACTGAACAGCTTGTTTGGATATGTTTTTGACTAGTAGCTCATTGGTAATCAACTTCTTGGTGAACAAAAAATATTTTATCTGTCTGTGTTTTCTTTGACACTTTTTGTAGGTTCAGCTAAAGCAATGGGAACGTGTTTATGGCAACAGATTGCTAATAAGAAGCTGCCTAAAGATCCATCCACGTTCCTCGTTTTATCCAATACAGGGCCACAGGGGTTTCTGTGAAGACTAGAATGATGGCTCTATTTTCAGCACCAACTCTTGTCAATTGACTTCAGGGATGATGATTCCTACTCAGATTAATGAAATAGTAAAAAAAACAACAACATTATGTTACAGGGAACCTATTTCTCAGCAATTATGTTACCAATTAGTTTTTCCCTTTCTTCTGGTGGAAATATGAAGAACAGGAGAAAAACAAGCAGCAGGTTCAGTGTGAGGAAAATTTCTGAATCAAACATCATGCATCTGTCACTGACATGACCTGGTGACAAGACAAAAAGTTTCTTCTTCCTGTGCTGAGAAACCCTGATGAATGAAATCAGCAGCTAAATATTTCCTTTCTTTTGTTTTGATTAATATCTTTAAATATTTCTTTTTGAATTAACGGAAAATAAAACCCGACATGATGTAGCTTCTAGCTTTAACAGTTTTTAGAATAAATCTCTTCTTCTGATAAATAAATAAATCTCAGTCTTCTGGTGCAGGGGGTTGGGAAGCTCATCTATAACTGAAAGGTTGCCGGTTCGATCCCCCTACTCTCTGTCCTGGTTGTTGTGTCCTTGGGCAAGACTCTTCACCTACTGCCTAGTGGTGATGGCCAGAGGGGCCGATGGCGCGATATGGCAGCCTCGCTTCTGCCAGTCTGTCCCAGGGCAGCTGTGGTTACAACTGTAGCTGCCTCCACCATTGTGTGAGAGTGAATGAATAGTGGAATTGTAAAGCGCTTTGGGTGCCTAGAAAAGCGCTATATAAATGCAATCCATTATTATTATCATCATATCAGCTCTTCTGTTGTCATGTTTTTATTTGGGAATGCCAGGTAGAAAAAATTCCTTATAAAGGGTGAATGTGACTCTAACTGTGACCATAAACATGCTGCCTGAGTGGAGTCGCACCAGAAACTACCCTCCAGTTTCCAAGTGTTTATGAAAATAGGGTGAGACTTAAAAACCAAATGAGCTTCCTTTAGTATCAGAAATCTCTGTGATCCTGCTCTGTGTTCACTCAGTAACAGATGCTGTACAGTCCTCTCATTTGTTTTGTTTCTTTATTGTTAATAAAGTTTAAAATCTGTTTAGTTTTTTTTTTTTGTAACGCCAATAGGTTTCCTAGGCACTCGTAGGGGGGGGCTTGAGCAACTGCCCCTTTCCTGATGGGTACCCCAAGTTCCCTTTTTTGGATGCAATTTCTTTTTAAAGGTTTGGAACAAAAACATTTAACTATTAATCACAAATATGCTAAATAAAAGGACCTGGCTTGCATCAGTCACATGACTACATTGATCAAAGCTCATCCTTTGATGGCAGAGCGCGCTGGTTACGAGCCGGAAACAAGCTCGCATCCTCGTTTTTTTAAATTGAGGATTCAGAATTATTGTCTGAAGGCCAAGAAGGATGCCCATTAGATTTATTTTACCAAGTGGAATATTATGGCTTTGCCATATTGGTCCACGTGATTGACCTTTGTTATTATTATTTATTTATTTATTTTAAGTTTTGGATCATGTTTTTAAGTTAGAAGTTTTGCCGCTGGCCTTTCCAAAACACTTTGTTTGTAGTCTCACAGAACACACCAAGCCTTTCGCATCCAGGGGCCTGTTCTTCGTACGTCGCTTACTACATCCAAGATCAAATGACACATCCAAGATCAAATCATCGCGCTAACCGTGAGCTCGCTAATCCGGTTCCCCGAACACACCTGCTGTTGACGATTACTACAGCTGGATGAAGTAATGCGCGATCACTGGGTGTCGTAAAAGGGGCTACGCATCGATAGCAGAAACAGTGATCGGCAAGCCTCTGATTGGTCGGCGAAAATGTCGAAGGGGCGTGCTCGGTATTTTCCGGCAGCAGAGCAAGAACTCATGAGTGCGGGATTTCAGGAGTTTCAGAGTTTAATTAAAACGCAAGGGAACACTGCAAAGGCTGCAAAAGCAAGTAGAGAGGGCTGGCAGAAAGTTGCTGACAAATCAAACTCGTAAGTAATTTAATAATAACAATAATAATGGAGTGGGTTTATATAGCGCTTTTCAAGGCACCCAAAGCGCATGACAATACCACTATTCAGTCACTTTATTATTTAGCCTATTTATAGATTTATTATATTACACTATATTATCCAATATTATATTACATTATATTATGTCATATTATATCCCCTTTCACATTAGAGCCACAACAGGACCCACTAGAACATGGGAACAAGTAAAAGTGAAATATAAGAATATGCTACAGAATGGTAATATTTATCACTTATATTGCTTTTCGTCTCTTGGAAAGAGACCCTGAAATAATCTGTTAGTTTGTTCATAACAGCAACCAAGAAAAGGGCAGAGCAAAAAAAGACAGGTGGTGGTCCTGCACCCCCTCGTCAACAAGTTGGTTAAGTAAATAATATCCTCACGGGAAACTCGATATCTCTCTATGAGCACACTGTCGCGCTGAGCTAAAGGATCCTGTCTGTCCCGCAATATACGCTGAATTCTGAGGACTCTCCTTATCAATCTTGCACCTTCCGCAATGGGCTGCTCGCGTATACGGACAGGACATGGCTGCGACAGGCTTCCCAAATCCACCTTCGCTTTTATAGCCGTGGTCTCTCATCTTGATTACACGAAGTAATTTACAATTGCTACTCTGAAATATGAATTACATCTGTAATAATCACATACATGTAATAGAATGTTAATAGTACATTTCCCTTTTTTAGTAAATGACCTGTATGTATCTGTGTGAAATCAATAACAGGATCAAGTGCTGCATTATCTTTGGTTACATTGATGTTATTTATTTGTGGTGAAACGGTGGCGGAATGTCGCTGTTGCTTTCGTATGATGACGCGGACATACCTGCGTGGCCGCGATCTAATCCTGTTTACATAAAGTAAACCTGCTCCCGAGCAGGTTTACGCTTACGGCTCTGTTGCTATGACAGCAAGTCCCGGATGAGCTTCGGGGAACCGACTGATCCAGGATCACGCAAAATCGTCAACAATCTAATCCAGCTAACTTACTTAGCGAGGTACGAAGAACGGGCCCCTGGTTTACACTTAAGACCTTCACCATCATCCATGATCCTCTTGGAGTGTCTGCAATCAAGATATTATCTCCAGGTATAAGACATCCTTTAGTCCTCATCCATTTTTGTCTTTCTTGCATCAGAAGTAGGTACTCAGAAAGCCATCTCTAACAGAACAACTCTGACAGGTACTGTACCAGTTTCCTTTTCCTGACACAAAGATCACTTGGATCAAATACTAATCATAAGGGCAACGACACAAAGGCAGAGGCGCATTAAAGTTCCATTTGATGCCATCCTGAACAAAAGCATTTTGAATTTTGGCATGGTTCAGCTCAGTCAACCTCTCTTTCAACTCTTGAATTGCACCAACAAAATTTGTAGTATTATCAGATCTGATGGTCAAAACTGGGCCTCATCCACAGATAAACCTTGGAACAGCATTTACTCAGGATTCTGTATTAAGGGTATAAATGCAATTTCCAGATATACTGCTCGACTGGTCAAACAAGTAAAAAACTCCATACCTTCTAAGGAGACCTCGTCCTCTTTTAACACTTATAGTCCACTCCAACATTTGAGAATGGAGCCATGGCTATCAGGACACTCTTTGTGCAGATCTGCCATGTTTTGTTCAACAAACTTTCCTCTGTTGCATCTACACATGGTACAACAAGAGATGATTTTGCTGGCAGCCGAATTTACATTCACTATCCAGTATTTTTGTATTAGTTTTGACAGCATGTGCACTCCACCTGCATGTCCCAACTTTTGATGGATATAGCCCAAAATTAATGTTGACACACGCATATCTCTGGCAAAATTGCAGAATGTTTTGCTTCCACAGGCATGGCTGCTTTATTCAGGCTGCAGCCAATCATGTGTAAACTGCAGTCTCATCAGTTTTAGGCACACGCTGAACAAGATGCTACCTTTCTTTATGCAAATACACTAGTTTTGAACTGCAACTGTTTATGCTGGATCTGTCCTCTCCTGTACTCTGTGCTCTAGTTTATAGGCCTCCTCATCTTAACAACGACTTCATCAAGGAATTCTCTGATTTTCTATCTGTGCCATTGCCAACCACTGATAGGCTTCTAATCCTTGGCAACTTCAATATCCGTATGTGTTGCCCCTCTAAACCTTTGGTTAGGGAATTTGTACAAATCTTGGACTCATTTAACCTGACCCAGTCTGTCAACGGCCCTTCACACACGCAGGACCACACTCTTGACCTCATCTTGTCATCTGGGTTCTCAGTGATCTGCGTTGCAGTGATTGATGTGTGTCCATCTGATCATAATTTCTTTCTATTTAATATTTCCACCCCTCACTCACCCTCCAAACAAACCCAGGCCACCTCTCTTATATGCCCTATAACACCTGAAACTGCTCCCGAATTCTCAGCTGCCTTCACTGCATTTCCTTTAGCCACCTTTGATGAAAGTTCTCCTCATTGCAATAATCCTGATGAGCTTCTTGCATGTTTCAATTGTGCTTGTACCAACATAATGGACTCAATTGCTCCTATTGTAAATGGCATTATCTCAAATGGAACTGTTCCTGACTTGTTTTAATAAGCTGTTGTTCAGCCACTTCTAAAAAACTTGATTTGGATCCATCAGTTCTTGGCAATTTTAGACCCATTTCTAAGCTGCCATTCTTGTCTAAGGTTCTTGAGAAAATTGTCCTCCACCAATTATCCTCATTCTTAGACATGCACAATACTCTGGATAAATATCAGTCTGGTTTCAGAGCCTTCCACAGCACAGAGTCTGCTCTACTGAAGGTGTCCAATGATGTGCTTTTAGCTGCTGACTCTGGAAAAAGTACAGTTTTAATTCTTTTAGACTTGAGCGCAGCATTTGAGATTGTCGACCACACAATCCTATTAAATCGTCTAAAGACATGTCGGCATTCAAGGATCTGCTCTAAAATGGTTTGCCTCTCACCTGGAGAGCAGAACATACTCTGGGATGCTGGGTAACAAATACTCTTCCCCAGCTACACTCACTTGTGGAACACCTCAGGGCTCTGTTCTGGGCCCTGTCTTATTCTCCTTATACATGCTCCCATTAGGCTCCATTTTTCATAAACACCAGATCTCCTACCACTCTTATGCACTTGATACACAGTTCTACCTTTCTCTAAAACCAGGTGCTGATAGTACACTGCAGAAATTCTCAGTTTGAGAAAGATCAGAGACATCCAGCAATGTATGTCGCCAAGACACTCCAAATCATGAAAAAATGACATTATAATCTTCGGTAAGCAGGACTCTATTAGTCTCATTAGAAACAGTTTGGACCCACTATCAGCTAATGTACATCCCATGTAAAAAATCTTGGTTTCATTTTTGATTCCACTCTCAAGCTGGACAAGCAAATAAATTCAGTTTTTCCCAACTAAGGAGCATTTCTAAACTCAAAAATATTCTGTCATCTAAAGACCTGGAAACTGTTATCCATGCTTTCATGCTTTCATATCATAACGTCTTGACTATTGTAACTCTTTCTATTTAGGCATCTGTCACTCAAGTCTGACCTGCCTGCAACTTGTTCAAAATGCAGCCGCAAGCCTCCTGACAGGTACCAGAAAGAGAGAGAGTATTACTCCGATACTGGCATCTCTACATTGGCTGCCAATTAAATATAGAATTGATTTTAAGGTTTTACTATTTGTTTTTAAAGCTCTACATGGTTTGGCTCCAGGTTACATTTCAGATCTTCTTAGCCTGCACTTACCCACTCGCAGTGGCGTGTCCAGCGGGGTGGCCACTGGCAAAAATGATCTTTTTCACATGTTCACAGTCGCACTGACTACACCCACAGCAACGTAGAGTTAAATACTGTTTACACAGTTCCTACAGTTATTGTGCTTTATTTTGCATTTTGTAAAGCATTTTGGCCATACGGCCCGTTTAATACTGCTGCACTTTTTTCCGAATTTGTCCAAATCAATTTCTTAGTTTTCAGTGTTGTTACTTATATACAGAGATGGGCAGTAACGCGTAACGCGTTACTGTAATCTGATTACTTTTTTCGAGTAACGAATAAAGTAAGGGATTACTATTGCAAAAACGGTAATTAGATTACCGTTACTTTCCCGTAGGAACGCTGCGTTACTGCATTACTAAAACCGTGATTTTTTTTGCGAGAATGTCTCATGACAGTGACGTAAGCACGTGCGACGTTTGTGACAACAGCTGTGTGCAGATCAACAATGGATAACATATCGAGTACTGGAAAGAGTACGAGCGTGCAGCGTTTAAAGCGTGGAAGTACTGACCTTACTTTGAGTTTGATTCCATAAAAAGTGACAAAAACATTAGTGTCCGTTGTGCGTGGGAAGAAAACTTCTTTTCACAGCGAAAAAAAACCCCCTAAACTTCCAAGCAAGCACCGAGTGCGCAACGATGTAATGGGAAATTCACAGAGCTGCCATATCCTTCCACTGACCGCTGCGGCACACCTGCACTAGGGTAAACCTCCGCCTACCCTGCTCCTGCTTTACAGGTGAAAATAGAGCAACAGGACCGCTGAGTCTTTGACTTTATTTATTTTCTGCTGTGTTTTACTTGCATCTATTTGAAAGACTGAGTGTAAACACACACAAAAAATAAATTTATGTGCTGGAATGTGCAGAAAATAGGTTTAAATATTAAACAAATTTCTTCCAGTCAGTGAATGTTGCATATAATTACATTTTTGCTTGATGCATAAAGTTAAAAGATTAAAACTAATAAAACAAGTTTTAAAAAGGGACTTTTCCATTTGATTACATTTTGTATGATGGATTATGTAGAAAAAGTAGAATTGGGCTGAGAGATCTATCGCTTTATCACCTATTCAGGTTGTAAATCGTGTTTTTAAAAAGTAACTAAGTAACTAAGTAATTAATTACTTTTGAAAATAACTAATCAGTAAAGTAACAGGATTACTTTTTTGGGGAAGTAATCAGTAATTAGTTACTGATTACTTTTTTCATGTAGCTTGACCAACACTGCTTATATAGCACCAAATCACACCGTCAGTCATCTCAAAGTCCTTTATATTCCAAGGTAAAGACGCTACAGTAACAGAAACAATGAATGGACCAACCTATGAGCAAGCACTCGGAAAGTGGGAAGAAAAAACTCATTTTTTAACAGGAAGAAATGACTGGCACAACCAGGCTCAGGGAAGGGCTGCCATCTCCCCCGACCAATTTGGGGTGAGGGGAGGGAGAGTACAAAAGACACAATTAATTAAAATAATAATTAAATACAAAGTGGAGTGAAAAGAGTTAAGTGATAAAGAAACACTCAGTGGATTATGGGAATCTTCCAGCTACCTAGGGTTCTGATCTGGTCCTGATTCGACTCTAACGATAAGCTTAATCAAAAAGGAAAAATTTAAGCCTAATCTTAAAACCGGAGAGTGTTGTAATTAAATTTGTTAATAAAGATGTAGACGTACAAACCAAACATTTTTTTCCTCCATAATATGGCAAATAAACTTCAACTCAAATTTATGAAGGTTTATCATTAATCTTTATCTAGAGTATCATCTAGAGTATGTGGGCGTGTTATGACTGGGTTTTAATGACAGCTTTTTTGTTAATTAGTTGCTGACTACAAGAGGGGGACACACTTAATTATATCCCCAATTATTAAATCTCCATCTGAATGTATCTGTATCCCTAATAAACTTTAATGAATGCAGAGCTGTGAACAGTGCTGGTTAGCACCATACAAGAGGACAGTGACTCTGGCTGCCATCAGCTCAAATAACACTAAGCCAGGTGCAACAAGCCAAACACACCAGCAAGTCAGCGCTGGCAACTGACATCAGCCTATCTGCTAAAGGCACCATGTTTGATCTTGGTTAATTTCCCTGGATACAATAAAAAAATAAAAAATAAAAAATGTCACTCCACCACTGCCTGTGTTGTGACACTACAAACAATATCAAACTGTCCACAGATTTTGATTCCACTTCCTGGATTTCTAAATTCTTACTTCTGCTAGTATACAAGCAAAAGATAACTTTTTTTTACATTGCTTTGTGGCTTTTAAATGTGCAGATGGTTTTTCCAGCACAAATCCATCCCAGCATAGAACCAACTCTAATTGGAAAAGAGGGGAAATGCATTCTTATGAATAGCAATAAATTAATGAGGGCCCTCCTGTCTGCTTAAACACAGATAATCAGCAAAGAGGCATCCTGGATGCAGATGCACAGCCCTCTAGGAAGAAGGAAGAAAAAGAAAGAAAAAAAAGAAAAAGAAAAGAAAAGAGAGAAAAAAAGAAAGAAAAAAACAAAACCCCCCCAAAAAACCCAATAAAATCCAATGAAATATCAAATGTATGATTACGTTTTCACAGTGAAGCTCAGATATCCGAGTGTAAATGAATGCAGCATCAGCTTCTGCGCTATGAGCATCATCTTATCAAAGGTACGAGAGCCAAGCACGAAAGACGGCACCGCAGAAAACAGTTTTTCGGCGAAAGATTAACAGTTTAACATAGCTGGACTGGCCATCGAGCATACCGGGCATTTGCCCGGTGGGCTGGTGACCTATTTATTTATTAATTTTTGTAATGGCATGAACAATGAGAGGTGGTGGATTGGCCAGATGCTGGCAAATGTGTAAAAATAACTCAGTTGTTTGGTGGTGGCTATGGCGGAGCTTCCACAGCAGCCAGCAGGTGGATGAGGGAAGGTGAGGCAGGAGGAGAGACCCAAGGTGGCCGCTGGTCCAAGTGTCAGGTGAACTGAACTTCAGGTAAGAAGTTGTGACCTGCAGTCTATCTGGGTCAGATATAAACCAAGTTTAGTTGGAGTTTATTTTTGTTGTGCTGACTTTTTACAGTCAGTTACAATAACTCGTACTGCGTTCTAGCTAGCATGATGGAGTTTCTATACAGCTGAGTGGGTGCTATGATGTTACTGATAGTGAACTTTATTTTATTCATAAGGTGCGCAACTACAAAATTTAAAACTCAGATAAGATTGTAGGAGTGGGAGTTAAAAAGCTTGTCTTCATCCCACTCCTTTTCGAGCTACACTTGTTTGTTTGTTTTTTTGTGTAATTGTACATTACAATAACTTTATTATTTGGTTGCTCGAATAAAGACATTCATTCATTCAAGGTTAGTTAGTAGAGTTGCCAAAGGCTCCTTAAAAAATGGAATGGTCCCTCATTCAGAGAAAATATTACACGTTTCGTATTGAGCTGAGAAGAGACGCAGTTTGTCCCGGACTTTCGCTATAATGAAAAAAAGACACAAAGCTGGAGTTATTCTGTCGTTACGCTGCACAGCTGCCTCTTCTTCTCACATTCTCTCCCCCTGCCTCTCCTGTTGCTACTTCAATCATGAAACTGATCAATGATCAGCTGATCGGCTTTTCTCTTGTTTGTTTATTGCCCACTTTGCGCCAGAAAGAGGAAACCAGCGGATGTCGCGCTAAACAACAGCAGCACGTTTAAGCTTGATCAGCTGTTGTTAGAATTTATTTAATATTAATTTCTAGTATCAGCTGATGTTTGCTGGAGCCACAGCTGTAAAGCTGCTGGTCATGATGTCGGTTTGGATATGTGGTGAGAGGGAAACATGCAGATGAAACCAGGAGATGTCCTTACTGAATCATCAGAGCTGAACAGGTGATGGGGAAACAGGTTTACCTTTTAGGTGACATGGATGAGTTGAAGGGAAGTTAAGAACTGTTTCTGAGAGACAAATAACCCCAGGATCCTTTTTTAGGTAGCTGACAGCTGGTAATTGTGCAGGGGCGGGTCTAGCAAAGTTTTGCCAGGGGGCCAGGTAGGGCATTAACAGGGAAAGGGGGGCACAAAGAAATACTTTTCTTTCTTATTCTCATTTAAAATATCTAGCTGTTATTAAATAATTACCTGAATCTTGCGAACAAAGTTTTTATCTGACTTAAAATTTATAGAAATCATACATATACCAACAAGACAGTGTGCATCACTGTCACAACAGTGTTTGTTTTCATTCAAAGGCTTTATGATTTTAATACCTGGTGGGCCGGTCTGTAGCCAAAATGCCCGATTTTTTGTCCCAGTCCAGCCCTGGGTTAATACTGGCAGTGTCACCATGCCACCTGACTGTATTTCATCATCAGTCAGTGTTGTTCTCAATATTACCAAAGTTTACCATAACGCAGCATAGAAAGTATTTACTTGCTTTCAGGTTTTATTCAAATGTTAGTCTTTTCAGTTGTTTCTCCACTTTTTTCTTGTTTCAAAATCAAACACCAGTTTGTAATAAGATTATCTACTTTTTTTTAAATAGGCAGATAAAGTTTTGCATTGGCATTGGCTAATTTGCCAATTGTATGTTAAAAATGTTCGTATTTTAATATTCAAAAATGTTTTTGCCCAAAACATATGTGCACTATATGTCAGTAAAAATACTATGCAAATATTGCTGTCCTTGAATGCTGAATAAACACTGACAAAGCACTGATTATATGTCTTGTACTTTATCAACGCAGTATCTAAAAACTTTGCACCGTAGTGGTTAAAATCTCATTCTAATAAGAGTTAAAAGCGCATTCGGTTATTAGGTTTATAGGGTTATTGAATTATGCTTAACGGTTGGTAGAATTGTTTTTAACATTATTTGCCAATTACATCTGCCACCCTTCTCCAAATCTGTGCCCCTATCCGGCCCCCCCAACAAAAATTTTCTAGACACGCCACTGCGAGTGTCCAAATACAGGTAAAAAAAAGTGGAGACAAAAGAAGAGAAAAGTCAACATAACTAGTACGAAGCGGTAATGCATGATGGCAGAATCTGATTGCTAAGACATAAGTTAAAGGTTAAGAGAAGTAAAGAGGAAAGTAAGAAAGAAGCTCAGAAATGCTCATTTCTGAGCTTCTTTCAGAAATGAAATGTTAGCTGCCATAACAGGTAATACAGTTAAGGTTTCAGAACAAGTATTCTGTCGTTTGTTTGCTCGATCATGCCTTAAACACATCAAAATGCATAGTGGGATTATAATACAAGTCAATACTGTGACAAGCACTGGTACCGAATAGGCAATCACTTAGCAGCAAGGTGAATCGGTGATGCATTAGTGTGGTCTGCACTTCCTCTTCTTTGATTGGGTGAAATGAGTTGAAAGTAATTGGATGAGGAAACCATGGGGAGTGCCCTGCATAATTTCAATAAAACGCCGGTTTAAACGCCGTTACAGCTGGTGTAGCCGGTCTGGCCTTAAACTCTTATTGCCGTCAGTTCTCTGCGTTGTGTTGTGCGAATGACCAGAGGAGTCAGCTCTCACTTTGCCAGCTGGGTGGATTTATTCTCCCAGAACTGTTTAAAATAAAAACAAAACAGTACAGCAACTTCACTTTACTGGACTTCTGCATGAACACCTCTCCTCAGCGGGGCCTCTAGGCGACTGAGGTGCAACATTACAACAAATCCAATTACCAAATAATACTGCTAAAATGTATTTATATTCATATATAACAAACAAAAATGCACTGCATCGTGAACATATAGTGACAATTACCTCATCAACAAAATTATACTTTAGGGAGACTTCATTTACCAGTGGCAATTTTACATATTTACAGTAAGTTGAAACAGTGAACATGAATCACAAACAAGCAGAAGATATAACCAGTTCACATGACACAAAAATAAAAGAGGGAGCTCACATACCTGTTTAAAATAAAAACAAAACAGTACAGCAACTTCACTTTACTGGACTTCTGCATGAACACCTTCAAGGGAGAGAGAAGGATAGCGGACCACATGAGAAGCCACCTGCATGCTCCTATGCTCTCATCTGAGACATGCTAACTAGCATGTTGCAAGAAAGTGCTGCACTCGACAGAGAAACAATAATTCACACTAAAACATCAAACAGAACTATGAGACAAAATGCACAAAGGGAACGAGCAGTGTTTGAATTACTTTTAGTTACTTTAACTGTGTTTATTCGCTCTGTAACTGAGAACACTAGCGTACACTCACCTCTCCTCAGCGGGGCCTCTAGGCGACTGAGGAAAATAGCGCGCAGCTACAGGAAGTGACTTCGTGGGAAGTCAAAGGTCACACAAACAAAATAAAAGCTCCCAAAATATAAATACAGAAAATAAACATATATAAATAAACACATATACATAACCAATACTGACAAAGCAAGATAACACTGCAGGATGGATCTTTGGTGAAATATAAATTATTTGTTAATACACCCGTTACACTGGCACAGAACGCCGTAAAAAACGTAGTTTTTATGCATCTTTGAACGGCATTTTCTGCCGAGTGGTGGAAAAAACGGCGTTTCCGTCTGTCTTTGAACGCCGCTTTTTACGTGTCTCGGATGGTGCATTCAGGGCGCCATGTGAGAGTCGGAAAAAACGGTGTTTGTCGGAACGGAACGCCGTTTTTTGAATAATTAAACGGCGTTTTTAACGCCATTTCTGCCTCGCTTTTTCGCTGATTTATTATTGCACAGTACAGCATTGCATTCTGCAGCCTGATTGACAAATCTCCGTGTTGTGTCTCCTGCGCTTGCCAAATTTATCACGTTTGGTTTTGATAACCATCACGTCCAATAGAAAAAACAGCACAAAAACACCCATAACTATGACCTTCATTTGGAAATAGACACCTGCACCGGGAGGGAAAAAGGCGCACGAAAGTGGCAGGCAGATGAAGACAAAACGCGGCATAAAAATACTTTTACGTTTTGCAATCTACAAAGGTTTGCACTTTGAGAATCAATTTGTGAGACCTGTGACCAATGTTCATGTGTGTGGGGAAAAAAGTGTATAAAGTGCGTGGCGAGGGGCTTGTTATTCTGAGAACCCCTGCTGCAATAAAAGAGGGACCACTGTACATACTTTCTCTATGATTATTATATTCAACCTGTTGACATTTAATATTGTCTTGATAGAACCAACTGATTCTGCAGCAGAGCATCCCCTGTTGCTTCTCCTGGCTCCCCAGTCCCTGAGCTCCTGCTGCTGCACCCACAGGTATGTAATTGTAGCATTAGATGTACAGCAAGCACTGATAGCTTTTTAGTCGGTGGGATTCCCTTGTGATCACCTTTACTAAATGTCTACAACCAATCTGATTATATCCTGTTTTTTGTTTTTTTCAATGTTGAAATGAAAATCTAGTAGCAGCCTTCTCATTTCTTTGTGTTTTGTGCTATGTTTTACAGGCCCACAGAGGAGGACAGCTCCGAGGCAGATGAGGGACGGGTCCCAGGGTGGTCCATCGGCGGTGGAGCTGGCCATCCTGGAGTCCCTGAAGAGGCCACGCCAGTCTCCAATTGAGCATTTCCTCCTCAGCCTTGTTCCTGCTCTGGAGAGCAGCTGGGTCCTTTTTATTTTGATTTGATTTGATATACCTTTATTAGTCCCACAAGGGGAAATTTCATAAGGCTGCCAACCTATTGCATGCAACGGCGGCGCCATCTTACCCTCCGACCATACATACATTACACAAAACATCACATGGGGAAGACAGGTCAGAGAGGTATAAAAATGGAAAATGCACCACATGAGGAAAGATTAAGGAGAAAAAATAACTCCCCCCAGACTGAGCTCCAACAGGGAGATCAGTTTGAGAACAGAAAAAAAACACCTCTGCACAAAGAAAAGCTCTTAATACACCAAAAAAAAAAACATGAAAAGCAACAGGGATGGGTAAACGGTGAGAGACAGCTGATTTAGACAGTACATCCGGGCCTGCAGCCTATGCGCTGGTCTCCTTGATCCACTGTCAGCATCGGAAGGGAATAAGCGTCGAAGGCGTTTGGAGGGGGAGGGGGGGATACAAAAAAACACGTGACTAGACAAGGACACAAGAGGCTAATCAGGGAAGCTAAGGGAGAGGAGGAGAGGAGAAAAGTGCGACCGCCTTCAAGAGCAAGAGCAGGATTCCTGTCTCTCTGTAAATACTTATTTTATAAATTTATGTTTAATGTTTTTCTCTTTGAGAATTTTAATATTATTTCAAATAAATTTTTATAATGACTAATGTCTCAGTTCTACTACACAGCAAATGATGACACACGACTTGATACATGTAGAATTTATTTCATATTATACTAATGACAAAATATACTGATACAGTGGGATGCAAAAGTTTGGGCAACATTGTTAATAGCCATTATTTTCCTGTATTTCCTTATTTTCCTCGTTGGTTGTTACAATAAAAAAAATGTCAGTTAAATATATCATATAGGAGTCACACACAGTGATATTTGAGAAGTGAAAAGAAGTTTATTGGATTTACAGAAAGTGTGCAATAATTGTTTAAACAAAATCAAGCAGGTGCATAAATTTGGGCACCACAAAAAAGGAAATGAAATAAATATTTAGTGTGTATCAGTGTGTGTGTCTCCTATGATATATGGGGTACCTTCATCTGGACGTGCTTCCCATCCAGAGCCGCACAGCACAGAGGGAAGTTCCAGCGCTCCTGGATTCCCTCTGTGATGGACCGCCAGTCTCCAGGTGAAGGCACAGCCATGAAGTCGTCCACTACACAGTCCCAGATGGCCGTCGCTACCTGGGGGGTGATCTGGCACACCGTGGACACACCGACTCTGAAACTGAACGCGATGGTCCTGAAGGAGTCCCCCGGTGGCAAAGAACCTGGACAAAATTGTTCAAAATTAGTATTATGTGTACTGCAGTTACAAAATACATTATTCAAATTCCAAAATACTTTTGTGATGTCAGTTTTAAATTACAAAACATAAATCTTACATAAAACATTTTGTAATTATAAGGATAATTACAAAATGTATATTAGATAATATCTAAAACAGTTGTGTTTTGTTTTAACTTTAACATATCATAATTTGATTGGTAGCAACTTTTACCACTACAGTGAGCCAATCACTCATAATTCCTAAAACATGTCAATCAGGTAGGAATGAAGTAAGACATTAATAGAAATAAAGAGTTGTATGTTGACATGTAGCCCTTTCCTTGCTTAAATCATTGTTAATATTTTTGAAAAATTAATCTGTGGTAAGACAGCTTATCAAGATAGAATATGCTAGATAGAACCATATAACTAAAGATGAACCAAACTGTTCACAATTTTATCTAACTCTCAGTTTTAAGAAAGGCTGGTGACCCCTGTCATAGAGTCTGACAGCTGTGGGGATTATATACAAAGATTCAACTATACCAGAATTAAACCAGGTCTAAATAAAAAAAGGAGTGAGTATCACTACAAAGATTAACACAAGGTGGTCCTCATACCAGTTTGATATCAGCAAACACCGAGAGCATACACTGATAGACACCACAGCCATGCTATCATTGCTAGGGATGGGTATTGATAAGATTTTCACGATTCCGATTCCATTTTCGATTCTGTTTAACGATTCGATTCTTTATCGATTCTCTTATCGATTCTTTTTAAAAAGGGGGAACACTAAGTTCGATTAGCTTAGAACTTAGCTACCGGTAGACTGCAGCGACAACTGCCAGCATCTGAGCCAGACTCTGTCTGTCTGTCTCATCATGGTCACCTAAATGCACAGTAATGGCAGGTTTTGTAACAAGTCAGATCGCGCTAACATAATATGCGCTGTTAGTTGATTATTTACCTGCCGCATTAACGGGAGAGGACGTGCAAACGTTAGCGCTGCTGCTGGGTTGAGATTCACGAGTCCGGAGCGGAATTAAAAACATGACATTCATTTAAGGTTATCACGTGTTTTGTGAGCAAATGCTTTTGCATATTCGTAGTGTTTCCTCCCTTAAATGAAATATCTACTTTGCAAGTATTGCAAGTTGCCCTTTTGTCATCCGTTCTCGTAAAGTATAACCAAACTTTTGAGCGTTTGAGCCGCTTACGCGCCGTGTTTCCTGCCAGGTAAGTGACGCTCCGCAACTTGGTGACGTCATTTGGGGCGACAGGAATCGATAAGGGAATCGTTTACAAAAATGGCAAACAATTCCAAGGAATTGAAACAGTGGGAACCGGTTCTCAACAAGAACCGGTTTTCGATACCCATCCCTAATCATTGCAAACACTGATAACAGCATAAATCGAATTAAATTGGGACTTGATGAGACCTTTCGAGTATCACTAGAAATATTATAAACAGTCATCTTCATACCACAGTTTGCTATCAGTAAACACCGACAGCATTCACTGTTAGCATACCACATCCATGTTAGCAGTGTATAAATGGATGGTTTAGCATATATTAGCACAGGTATCAATAAAGGACTACCGTAGTAAACACTTTTACTAACCTCAGGCAGATGGACAGGCGCTCTGCAGGTGGAATTGAGCGCCTGTAGTTGGTGTCTAGGCGGGCGATGCTGGGACCGACTAGGGACAGCAGTGTTGAGACGACATGTAAAATCACAGTCTATTTATGTAAATTTAATGATATTCTAGAAAAACTGTACAAAAATGTCAAATATACAGCAAGATACTTTTATATTACCTTTTTTTTTTTTTTTACAGTGTAGGACGATCACCCATGCCACTTGAAAGGCGAGCTGGTTGCACAGCTTGTGCAACTGTCTGTATAACAGGTGAATCTAAATCCTCACTATTATTACATACTTGTCGATTCTCAGTCACATCATCAATGAAGTTAGCAAGTCTACCATCCCACCATCTTCTGCCTCAAGCAATGGCTTACTGTACATGAAAGAACTGTTGTGGTCAAAGCAGCCCTCCTCGTCTGTTGCGTCGACCTCTTGCTGACCGAGGCCCGCTGGACCCACCGTCTTAGCAACCTTGTAGAGTTCTCCTGCCAACAGGGTGAGCAGGCTTCTCCTAATGTCCCAGAATAGGCTCTTCCTCCCGCCCTCAGCCATGGCTGCAACTCCTTCCCTTCCCTCTCGATGGGTCACTCAGCACGACCATGGATCAGTCTCGGCTCCAACTTTCAGCTCGCATCAGCTCCCGTCCTGATCCCAGATGTCATTTTTGGATCAGCCCCAAATGCAAGGTGGCGACAATCCTGGACGAGCCCCCAAGATTTGTTACGGGTTCCAAGGATGAAGACCATGATGACAAATATGTTACCTGTAAAAGCAGGTGAAGAGCAGAGTAAGGAAGACACCATGTGTCTCTGTTTTCCTCCAGAACGTGTCTGAGTGTGATTTATTTCACACAAACAAATGCTATATAAACACTACCATAAGCTTTCAATATACTATTCAGCTGTTTCCTCATTCACATCAATTACATTTACTTATTTCACATCCTCAGTGAAATATACTCTCTTTACTGGTTCATTTTCTCTAATTAACAGTTACATTCCTTACTCATATCAATAAACACATCACATTGTCTTCTACAGTGTCTTACTGGCTAAACAGTTCCATAACAGCATCGGTAAATATATCACATTTGTTCCCTTCAGTAATTTACTGGCAAAATCACTATTTAGTGCATATTGAAACCCAGCTTGTTGAATTAACTTGTCATGCCTCTGTTAGCTACACAGTGTTGCTCAGAGTGCTTGTGTCACACTAGCTAATCTACTCAGTCACTATTAACATTCACATCTCACAGAACTGATTTGATTGGAGCATTACAAAAAGTTGGCAAAGAGCATAGAAGTGCACTGTCTCTGCTTCACGAGCGTTCCATCTAACGGGCGGGGCTCACGATGTGGCAGCACGGGACATTCCTCTGGTTTCTCCCGTATATGGTAAATGGTAATGTTTACGTACAAATAACTCTGGCGGACCGCCTTAAACTCTCGCATTCACATTAACGTGGTTAACCATTGTAACAATAAACAACATTTTCGGTACGAGCACCATTTACCGACCTGTAAAAGCAGGGGAAGAGCAGAGTAAGGAAGGCACGCTGCGTCTCTGTCTTCCTCCAGAACGTGTCTCAGGAAGCAGCGAAAGGTGGGCTGCACCTCGAAACCCTGGAGCAACCACCAGCGTTCCGCCCTCACGGCTTTCTAACATAATATGACTCCCTTTTACAAGGATTTCGATTATTTTAAAGAAACCGAATATAAATACATATAGTAATAAAAAAATGTCCCACAGTACAAATGTTTTACACAAAATGATATTAATGCGGCCATTCCCTCACAGGGGTACCACAACAACATCATCCAGGCAGGAAACAGCATATGCAATTTGGGGAAGAAGCTACCGCTTCATGAGGTGCTGAAAAATGGCCGAGGCTTCAAATAAGACAAACAGAAGTGTGACGAATTGGTACGAACCATACAGAGTGGAGAAGGCCATTTTTGTCTTTGGACTCTGCAGACAAGGGAATCTGCCAGTAAGCGTTGGTTAAATCCAGCATCATAAAATAAGACAAGCAGTGCTTAACCAGTCCAGGTCAACCCAGGCATTGGACAAGCATCAAACCATGAGACCTTGTTCACTTTGTGATAATCATCACCAATGTTCCCTCTGAGCTGCATGTCTGCTGGCACGGTGTCTGTGCAGAAAAAATCTGTGTTGCACACAAAATAAAATTCTAACCTGAATTGAAATTAAAGTAAATACGTTAACAATTCTGTTTTGCAGTGTTAGTCAGTAAGTGACTGGTTGGTCCTGTATGGGACTAGAACAATGCCACCTTATCCCATAGTCCAGCCAATCGCGATTCACATTTGTATATGCGCAGCTAATCAACGTCGTTGACAGGCTATGACAGCCTTATGTGCCGACACCGGTGTTTTAGCTAGCAAAGTGGCGTGGCTGATGTGGAGTGAAGCCATGTTAATGACAACATGTACAACCATTGGAGATGTGAGCAGGACAGATGGAACAAGTGACAGAAAAAGTGTGGACCTTATACCAGTTTTTAAATTGTCTTGATAGGCCACGTAAAACCAGTTATGATAAAAATATCTGCAATGTTTGGTTTTCTTCAAGAATACTGCAGGAAGAAACGGTAAAAACAGCGTTTTATAAGGAAAACGCTCTAAAGCACTCACTGCCTGTGAGCAAAGACAAAACCAAAACACCCCCACCCTTTCCCATTGGTCAAAAAATGCACCATGTCGACCAATCAAAACATGGCATTTAGTTGTTAAGAAACGGGAGGAAGTTTTAGGAGTGACGGTGTTCTGGGAATCCATCCTACCTCAAAAAACATCCTTCCCAATGTTTCTGCACAGATGCGGTGCATGTGCACAACACCAAAGCCGAATCCACTTTTTCTCTCACCCATCCGGAATACTTCTCAAAGTTATGCTTATGGTTAGGGGTAGGGTTAGGTTTAATCCCAAGTCACCGTCAAATTATAATACGGGTAGGACAATTTGTCAGAGTAGGATGGTTTCTCAGAACAGCGGTTTTGAGATGTGAGAGATTTGCAACGTTTAGCGCAAATCTTGTATAGTTAGTGTGTAGTGTAGTCAATAGTTTTGTTGTGTGTGTCAGAACAATGAGGCGACTGCTAAATGTTACAGGAGTGATACATCTCCTGTTGTCAGGCTTGCAGGTATCAGGCTTTTGATGTTCTCCTTTATCTCATAGTGGAGAGAAATTATTTTTTTGGAGTGGCACAAATAATTTGTGTGGCATCAGATTTGATGCAGAACACCTGATTGTTCTGTAAATAGTTTGAAATGTTTGTTTAAATAAAATTGCATTAGCAGCATTTTTAGGTAAACAGCTGCAAAAATCTTTGTTGTTTGCAATACTCAGTAACTTTTTTGAAGAAGTAACTATATAATTAATTGCCCAGCATTGGTCTTTATATATTGTATTTTGCAGAGAGAGAGTTACAAAGTTTCAAAGTGGTGCTCCATGAGAGTCCTGTAGACGAGCAGGGGAGGAGAACGCAACTGCAAACCGCTGTTGCAGTGCAGGAACATCTGCTTTATTGGAATGTGTGAGATGTTAACCACAATGACTCTTAAAAACACTGTCTGAAAACTTCATGCCAACAGCACGTTTTTAAGGAAAATCAAACATCTTTTTCCTTGAAGGTCATTTTAGAGTTTTTAATGAGCTGTAGGATCCTTTTTCAGTGTGAGTGGAGAACAGCCAAGTCGCCTCCTGTGATAAACCTCCACATGTACCACTGAAAACAGTTAAATTAGTTTGAATCTGAAATCATGGCTCAAACTACTTGTTCTGAGACCATTTCTTTATTTTTCCCACCAAACTGTTTAATAAGATAAACTCTACACAGACTTCATCAAATATAGCTAATGGTTTAACAGAATCAGGATTTCATAATACAAACTTCAAATCAACAAGAAAACTGCAGCAAACACGTGGATCAAAATTCATTAAAAAACAACATGTGGACTTCAAGGACTTAACACACGAAAGTGAAAGGAGGAGCAAAAAAATAGAGGTTTAACGGAATTTGAATTAAGTAAAAGTAGTCACCTGTGATCTTTAAAATGGTTCTGATGTGTGCTGCTGTTTTTAACTTTCAACATTTCTTTGCTGCCACTGTGAATACGATTGTGTTCTTTGCCTAATTGAATAAAGGTTACACAGCCTCACTGGTTCATCTTCTGGTACAAACTGGTATTACATGGAAGTACAGCCCAAAACCAGTTTAGCTTGAGTTTCTTTTTCAGGACATAAAGTCACGGCAGGTGTTGTGTCAAAGCTGGTGGACAGATTTAGTTCATTTTGGAAGTTTTAAGAACAACTGCTGTGAAACTATTTGCAGCTTTGGGAGAAAATGATTTAAGAGAAGATTTTACAACAGCAAAAGATTAAATATGAATGAAGAATTGAAATTTAACTGAGGTAATATATTAAATGAATACATTAAAAAAAGAAGTTAATTTTGGAAACACTAAGAAAGTTCAAATGAAAGAAATTGATATATATACACCAATATCTGCAATTCTGATACATTATCTGTTTGGTGAAAAAGACATTCCTATAACTTTAATAATACAGTAACAAGTACAACTACTAAACACTACTGTGTCCTAAGGGAACAAAGATGTAAACAGGGATAACATTTTAGAGAATTAAAATCCCTCAAAGGAAAAAACAAACTTGATATGCATATCTATACATGCAGCTTCCTAAATGTAACATTCAGAATTATTCACTGCAGGTCCAGAAATCAGAGCTACCTCATCAGATCCAAGTGTGGCATCAGCTGACACTCTTTACAGGAGATTCCATCTGAACTCTGTGGAGCCTGATCTCAAGGTTTTTAAGTCTGAGCCTGAAACCAGAAGAGGATCTTTCTCTCTCTTCAGATTCATTGTGATCCAGTGATTTCAGTCCTGCATGATCAGGCTGATGTTTGCACAGAGCAGATAATGAAGTGAATGTTTTTGCACATTGGTAACAGTGAAACAGTTTATTTACAGTGTGGGATCGTTTGTGTTCGGAGTATGAACTGAGATTCCTGAAGCTCTTGTCACACTGGTTACAGCTGAAGTTCACTTTCATGTGTGTACGTTCATGTTTGTTACGATGACCTGATCGTGAGAAGCTTTTGTCACAGTGTCTGCACTTGTACGGTGTCTCTCCTGCAGTGGTGAAGGACGACCCACACTGGTCACAGATGTGCTTTTTGACCCCAATGTGGAAGAGGTCATGTATTTTTAATGTACTTGGTGTGTGGAAGCCTCTCCCACATTCTTTGCAGTTTTTCATTTTGTCTCCAGTGTGTCTACATTGATGTGGTTTTAGGTCCCGTTGATGATTGGAAGTTTTTCCACAAAGGTCACAGAGAAACGCTTTCCCACCACTACAGTGAAGACAGGGCTGAGAACTGGATCCATCTGCGTCGCTCTGATTCTAAACAAAGACATTGTAAGTCGGGGAATTCCTTCAATGTTTTTATCCTGAAAGTCGCCTGAAACAAAAAGCATCTCTGCCAACGTCCAATTACATTTTACTGTTTACATTACAACACTCAGCTTACTGAGAGAAAATGAGTCTTCATTTTTCCAAACAGTTCATTCAGTATAACTCCATAAGTTTACTGATCAGACTGTTTCCAAACAATCAGGTTAAAATTACAAGATAAAAAACTAAATACATCCTCACAGTAACTGCACTTGTAGAGTTACTTTCTGGTGTGGATCTGTTGGTGTTTTTTCAGCTGATTTGGAGATTTAAAAGTCTTCTCACACAGGTCACATTTGTAAGGTCTCTCCTCAGTGTGGCTAAACATGTGTTGTTGTAACTGTGCATCTGTTGTAAACGGTTTCCCACACTGATCACAGCAGTAAAGATCATTTCCAGTGTGAATCCGTAGGTGACTATTTCGGTACTGTTTGTCTCTGAACCTTTTTCCACAAAAGTCGCAGCTGTACGCCTTAATTCCAGAGTGGGTAACTAGATGCTTCTGTAAGTCGTGCTTTTGAGCAAACGTCTTGCCACACAAATCACAGCTGTGTGCTTTAACTCCACTGTGGATGATATGGTGTAATTTTAAGCATTTACGATGGGTAAAAGACTTTCCACACAAGTCACAGCTGTAAGGTTTAACTCCACTGTGGATGAGTTGGTGTGTTTTAAAGCTTTGAGCGTGGGTAAAAGACTTTCCACACAAGTCACAGTTGTACGCTTTAAATCCACTGTGGACGAGTCTGTGTCTTTTTAATTCTCCAGCCTGGGTAAAAGACTTTCCACACAAGTCACAGCTGTGAGCTTTAACTCCACTGTGGATGAGTTGGTGTGTTTTTAAGCCTCCAGACTGAGTAAAAGACTTTCCACACAACTCACAGCTATAAGGTTTAACTCCACTGTGGATGACTTGGTGTTTTTTTAAGGATCCAGCCTCGGTAAAAGACTTTCCACACTCATCACAGCTATACGGTTTAACTCCACTGTGGATGAGTTGGTGTGTTTTTAAGGATCCAGCCTCGGTAAAAGACTTTCCACACAAGTCACAGCTATACGGTTTAACTCCACTGTGGATGAGTTGGTGTATTTTTAAGCTTCCAGCCTGGGTAAAAGACTTTCCACACAAGTCACAGCTGTAAGGTTTAACTCCACTGTGGATGAGTTGGTGTGTTTTTAAGTGTCCAGCCTGGGTAAAATCCTTCCCACACTCATCACAGCTGTAGGTTTTCTCTCCCTTTCTTCTGTGAGGTTTGTCGGCCTCCTGAGAGCGCTGACTTCTCGCTCCATGTTCGTCCTGCAGTGACAGAGATACAAACAGAGGCAGTGAGTGAAATGCAGTCGTGGAACAAACTGAAACTCCCTCCATTGGTGGAATCAAACATGTCAACAAACACATTGTTGGTGTGTTACCACGACCTTCTGTTGACAGTATCACATTACAATGATGTGCTACAATGAGAGTTGTAATGAAAATTACATTATTGAAAAAATATTGATCAGCGGAGAAAATCTTTTACTTGAGTTCAACTGATGATATTGTTGTTTCAATGTATGCTTATAAAATATAATCTTTGTATTTTCTTCTAACTTGTGTGGTTTTTGGTTGTGAATGTAGATTCTGTGTATATGGAGGAACCCAGGATGCAAAAGATAAAGCTGCTGTTAACATGCTTTTAAAAACCAACCAGCTGTGCACACAGTTTCAATAACAGTGTAACTGTGATGTTTTTGTTACCTTTTGTGTTGAAGACATTCTTTCCTCTGTAGTGGCTGAGCTGAGTCCAAAATTGTTCCTCTGCTGCTCCACCAGACTCCTGTTACTCAGCTGGGACACACACACAAAAAAAAAAATACACACACACACACATATATATATGTATGTATAAATATATATATTGATCTGCTGGAGATCTGCTGGGATCTGCTGGAGACACTCGCCTAGCTTGGGAGTCACCGCACCTAGTGCTCCGATTACCACGGGGACCACCATTACCTTCACCCTCCACATCCTCTCGAGCTCTTCTCTGAGCCCTTGGTATTTCTCCAGCTTCTCGTGTTCCTTCTTCCTGATTTTGCTGTCATTTGGAACCGCTACATCGATCACTACGGCCGTCTTCTTCTGTTTGTCTACCACCACTATGTCCGGTTGGTTAGCCACCACCATTTTGTCCGTCTGTATCTGGAAGTCCCACAGGATCTTAGCTCGTCATTTTCCACCACCCTTGGGGGCATCTCCCATTTTGACCTCGGGACTTCCAGGTTATACTTGGCACAGATGTTCCTGTACACTATGCCGGCCACCTGGTTATGGCGTTCCATGTATGCCTTGCCTGCTAGCATCTTGCACCCTGCTGTTATGTGCTGGATTGTCTCTGGGGCATCTTTACACAGCCTGCACCTGGGGTCTTGCCTGGTGTGATAGACCCCAGCCTCTATGGATCTTATACTCAGAGCTTGTGTATTTATTTATTTATTTATTTTTTACAGATGCATCTGGAGATCATCCTATGAAGTCCTATTGACTATGTGCACGAGACAATGCTAACTTCCTGGTTTGTGCATTTCCGGTAGCTTTACTTTGCGGTCAATCGCTACTGCGAAGATATACTCCAAAATCATGTCTAAAACTCGAAAACGGAAAGATTGCGTTAAGTTACAAAGAGCAGAAGGTGGGAACACTCACCACTGTTGTTTCATAAAAAATCTAATGATCAATTTTGACGTTTAAAGCATTTAGATCGATCAGTTGTTTACATCACTCAACACAAGCAGAACTGCATTACACTTTTCGATGTGGCATCGTCCACATTCAGAAGCACATCTCTGTATAGTGACTGGTCTCATGATTTAAACAGGCAAATGTTCAGCATTCAAACTACAGGTGAAGAATAGTCAAACCAGATGTTTCCCCCATTATGTCGATATCAGCTAGTCAAGTACACACCTACACAGCATGCTAACAAACCATGAAAAAAGCCACACAACAAATGAATGATTGCTGGTAACGGTTTCTATACATTAGTATTTACGAAGGGTATGTTGTGACTTACCTTCAAAATTAAGGCGGTCCCTCGCTATAACGCGGTTCACCTTTCACCTCGCTGTTTCACGGATTTTTTTAGTGCAAGTTTGCATGCTTTTTTTTTAACGTCACATTGTGTCCTGCGTCCTGATTGCTGCAGACGATCTCCTCCGTGACATCTCTCCTGTACAGTACAGAATCGCTGCATCGATCGCTAGCAGTGTGACTCTGAAGTGCGGTACTGTATGTCCACGATGTCCACCAAACTTTTTGCACCGTCAAAAATAAAATTGGCTACTTGATTTCACCTATCGCTGGTTATTTTTAGAACATAACACCCGCGATAAACGAGGGACAGCTGAGAAATATAACATTTGAATCCCTTTTCTCTTTTGCTCTGAGGCGCGGGGAAAAAACATCGACAAGTCGATGAACATCATTTACAGATAGTCAAAGGAACTTGCAAAGAAAAGCGTCTGGACTTCTTTAAGTTACTTGAAGACGTTTCACCTCTCATCCGAGAAACTTCTTCAGTTCTAAGGTCAAATGGTGGAGAGTCCCAGATATAAACCTAGTGGGAGTGACCCCCCACAGAGGGACAAAAGGACCGATGACCTGGATGACTGAGAACCTTCACAGACATCATTTACAGATATATTGGGTAAATGCCCAAGACATGTATAGAAATGTAAATCGCCGCTTGATTCATTCATCAACTTGTTTTGGACTGTAAACCAGGCGCGAATAGGACACCGGAAACAAAGCTCCCCACGGGAGTTTCCACACCGGAAGTAGCATATGCTAACGTGCACATAGTCAATTCTAAAGGCTGATTGCCCTCCCCCACGCTTGTACCTATGGCTTCATGTCCTGAGGGTGGGAGTTGGTTGTTCTCCTGCCCTGCACCCCATCCTTTGTTCATATTCCAAGACTATTTTTCTGAATATATTCTTTCCCTCTAGCAACCGCCATATTATGATGTTGCAAGCAATCACAAACTCTACAGTCTCTCTAACTCTGGTGTATACCAAACAATCTATTATTCTCAACAGAGCTAAACTCAACATAAACTGAACCCACATTAAAGTTAGCTCCGTGCTTACCTTTAGATGAGCCCACAAACCGAGAGAAACTCCGCGATGAAGCTGGAAGTCTTTCCAAACAGGAAACAGATGAGGGAGCAGAGACCCACGTGGTTCACACTGATCTCAGCTAGGATCCAGGAGACAAGGGTGTGCAGCTCGATGCAGATATCGATCCAAACGTTGGTAGTGGTATATGTTCCTGTAAGTTTACTACTCTACTCCCGTTTCATGAAAAATCAGCTCTCTCTACTCGACTCCTCTCCTGCACACACACACTTTCTCCGCCCCCTTTTGCTGGCTCTGTGGTGATATGTTACTGTGCGGTCACGTGACTCAGCTGCACAACGTGACCACGTGGGGTGTAATTTCGAAATCTCCTTTTCCTAAACTCTTTTCCTTGGCCTCGATGAAAACGTCATCGTGGGAAGGAGAATTGCTAAGGACTCAGGGAAAGAGAGGAGCAGTGCTGAGAATTGGAACAGCCTTAGGCTGTAACCCAATTCAGGTCCTGCAGCCTTAACGGTCCTCAAGGGCCGCGTACTCAAAGACCGCTAAGGCCGGAAGTGCGAGGTTTGTCTTTTACAGTGTATAAATACGTATAGATGTTTCATATATAAGTGGATCATATATAAGAGACAAATATTGTTCATTTGGAATGCCGTTTTTACCAAACTGATATTGTATCAGAATTGCAGATATCAGAATCAGAAAGGGTTTTTATTGCCAAATGTTGAGCAGGTTTACAACATTAGGAAATTGCTGCGGTGCTTTATGGTTTTATATATCAATTTCTTTCATTTGAGCTTTCTTAGTGTTTCCAAAATTAACTTCTTTTGTAATGTATTCATTTAATGTGTTACCTCAGTTAAATTTCAATTCTTCATTCATATTTAATCTTTTGCTGTTGTAAAATCTTCTCTTAAATCCTTTTCTCCCCAAACTGCAAATAATTTCACAACAGTTGCTCTTAAATCTGTCTTAAATCTCTTAAATCTGTTGCTCTTATCTGTCCACCAGCTTTGAAACAACATCTGTTCTGACTTTATGTCCAGAAAAAAGAAACTCAAGCTAAACTGGTTTTGGGCTGTACTTCCATGTAATACCAGTTTGTACCAGAAGATGAAGCAGTGAGTCAGTGTAACCTTTATTCAATTAGGCAAAGAACACAATCATATTCACATTGGCAGCAAAGAAATGTTACAAATTCAAAAATTCTACTAAACCTCTATTTTTGGCTCCTCCTTTCACTTTAGTGTGTTTACTGTGTTCTTGAAGTCCACATGTTGTTTTTTAATGAATTCATTTCATTTCCACATGTTCTGCAGCTGTTTTCTTCTTGATTTGAAGTTTGTATTATGAAATCGTGATTTGATTTGATCCTATATTTGATGAACTTTGAAAAATAAAGAAATGGTCTCACAACAAGTAGTTTGAGCCCTGATTTCAGATTCAAACTAATTTAACTGTTTTCAGTGGTACATGTGGAGGTTTATCACTGGAGGAGACTTGGCTGTTCTCCACTCACACAGAACAGGGTTCCTGCAGCTCATTAAAAACTCTAAAATGATCTTTAAGGAAAATATGTTTGATTTTTCTTAAAAACAAGATGTGGGCATGAAGTTTTCAGAGAGTGTGTTTAAGATTCATTGTACTGAACATCTCACACAAAGCAGATGTTCCTGCATTGCAACAGCGGTTTGCAGATGTGTTCTACCCCCTGCCCGGCTGCATGACTCTCATGGAGCACCACCTTGAAACGCAGCCTGGCGTCTGTTCATGACCTAACATTTTGCCTGAGCACAAGAGACAAATTGTGCAAAAGGAATTGGCTGAAATGGTGAAAATGCTGTTATCACAGGATGAAATGAGGATTTGTTCCTCAGTGTTTGGTCTCCTATGCTTACCTTTTCTCCAGATGATTTGTCGCAGCTGTTGAGAGGGGCCAGTTGTGTTTAAGGTGCTTCCAGGTAAGAAGTGAGCGCAGGGTTTTATACGGTTCTGTGATGATTATCACAAAGTGAACAAGGTCTCATGAGTTTTATGCTTATCCCATGCCCCAGGTTGACCTGGACTGGTTAAGCACTGCTTAGCTTTTATCATGCTGGATTTAACCAACGCCTACTGGCAGATTCCCTTGTCTGCAGAGTCCAAAGACAAAAAAGACCTTCTCCACTCTGAATGGTTCGTACCATTCATCACTCTTCTGTTTGGCTTGTTTGAAGCCGCGGCCATTTTTCAGCACGTGCTGGAGCGATAGCTTGTCCTCACACTGCATATGTTAATTCCTACCTGGATGATGTTGTCATTCATAGTGATACCTGGGTGGATCATGTGCAGTGGTTGGTCACGGTCACGGAGTCCGTGAGGCAGGCAGGGCTGATGGCAAACCCAAAGAGGTGTATGGTTGGATAGAGGGAGGTACAGCATAAAAAAACTGGCACAGAGCTTCCCCTATGCATTACCAAAGATTCACATCAAACTTATCCCATTCTTGGTTGCTTTAATGAACATTTTTTATTGTCACAGTTTGATACTGATGATTTCTTGTAAACACTCCTTCAGTTTGAACCCAGTGACAGTATCAAGTTATTATGTTTATTTTCATGTTAGTGTTTGTTAGATTATAATATTATTTTATGCCATGTTATACCCCTAACTAAAGATTGTGAATTATTATGTAGTTTTAGTTTGCATTATTCTCCTGAATTAGAAGAAGCTGATAACTATTGCATTCGTTAAACTGATTTGCATTACATTAGACTGCTGATTTATTGTGGATGAATGATATTGTTTTATGATGTTATAAGAAATACTGTTTGCAGAAAGTCATCGCCTTATTTGTCTGATTAGAAGAGAACAGAGCATGCTGGAGTTTTCTGCCCCATCTCAGCAGGAGCAGATAAAACGGGGAGCCAAGGTCGTAGCTTAGGCGCCGTGTGAGAGAAAAGCATGTGAATGTTTAGGCTTTTATGATAAGGTGGGGGCACCAGAGGCTATAAGAGTTTGAGTAATCCTCCACCATTTTGAGATCAGAGGCTGTCTGCATTCAGTTTCCATCTCCCACGTGTGTGACTATTAAAATCATCGTTTGACTCAACCCGGCCGGACCAGTGTTGTTATTGTGGTTTTTCTCTTGTCTCCATCCCCAATATTTTGAACCATAACATGTTTTAATTTCCAGCCTTAAAGTATCTCCATGTGATGTTCCTCTTTCACATTTTCTGCCGCCAAAATAACTGTTCCAATTCAGTGTCAGCATTCTTCAAGACCCAATTTGAAGGGTGATTACGTCACGCCAACATGATGAAGCCTGTCCCAATTCGAAATGCAGCCAAAAATGCGCCCTTCATTTCCCCAGATTTGAAGAATGGGTTGGGTGTATCATTTGTGGCCGAACATATCCCAGAATTCATAACGCAGTGGCTGTGGTCAATTTTTTCTAACAAAAACGGCGGATGGCAGAACTGTGGTGAAGAAACTTTTCAAAAAAAGCATAAAATATTATCTCACTTATTTATGTGCAAATGTTAAATATGGAAGAACATTACAATATTACTGTTGGCCAGTGATGGCCAAATAAAGCTTTCTATCTGGAGACCAAAAATATGAAGCACAGCTTGAATTTTCAAATTTCAGTGTACTGCTTCATTATGACTGCCCACTCTACAAAGTGAAGTTCACAATTTTGTTTGACATTGGCCCACTGTTGTGTTGCTTTGAACAGCTTTGAAAATTGTTATGTTTATTTTTTAAATAATTTTTATCAATACTTTCCTTGTTTAAACATTTACCATGGTGTGGTCTTTCTTTGCTTGTGACTTCTTGATGTTGGTAAACGCAATAGATGAAAAATACATTTAATATACATATAATAATGTACAACACACTATGAAGTATGCTTGTGCTGTGAGGTCTGGACAGGTGTGTTTAATAATATTATATTAGGTCAATTTCTTGCACATAATTTTGACCTGGGGGTAGAATTGATCGTAAACTGAAAATGGAGAATGCTTGTGAACTTGTAAAGTAAAAGCATGATGCATTTAAGGTAATCCTGTTTCAAATCTATTTTTATTTAAGAAGAGGATTTGTTCCACTCTGTTTCTTTTCTTGGAGATAATTTCTTCTGCCTCAGAAAATCATCTCACATGGAACAGAAGAGGCTGGAGTGCACAGAAACTGCAATGTAAGTTGGTACAGACTCTTCCTGGGTACCACAGACTATCAGCTCAAAAAAATAAACAAATTAAATTGCTGCGAATTTTGTAGAATCACATTTTAAGTTCATTTTAAAAATACATATCTTTTGATTACATTAAATTCAATGAGTCAGAGTCATTCTAAAGTTAATAAATGATATTCATATTATGAATATTATGATTTGTTTTGTTCAGACATTTTAAGTTTTTTAAGTTTCTTAAGCAAACAACAAGAACAGAAAGCTGAAAAACCCGCCCGATTTACCGAAATCAAAATACTCCCACACAACAAAACCTCCTCTCTTCCTCACTATCTTCATGTCTCTTTATAGAATAATCAGTGGTTTGCTGTCTCTCACCATCAAAACACTCCATAAATCCCACAATTGACTTCCTTATAAATCACTGAACCAGTTACTTTCTAAATGAAGCTTCGGACATCACTGATCACGTGACTCTGACCAAACGAATCAAGCCTCGACACAGTGCTTCTGAAGCAACGTGTTGTTTTTTTCTGACACACACACCAGAGCCTCAGGTTCAAGTGGGCCATCACCACTGTTGGCCACATGTCGGCAAAGTTATGTGACATTAGTGATGTTTGTACTTTCTGCGTTAACTTGGTTTTAAAGCCTTGACTTTAAAATATTCACTGTTCAGTTGTATTCTCTGTAAAATTAAGTTGAACTTAATCTTACAGAGAATGCGATGATTTTATGGATAATTAAAGTCAGTCATATATCCACAAACACAAGAAGCTGAAAGTCAGTGATGCTGCTTGGTTTGCAGTCCTGAATATCACGGCACAAGCAGGATTCACTGCACTTTTTTTTTAAAGTCAAAGAAGAAGAAAAAACCTGGATCACCTGTTGAGAGAAAAAGAAGAGAAAACAAGCAAAAAAACCCAAAAACAGAGCAACATACTAAACACAACACCATCACGTTAATCTAGCTCAGTGTAAACAGCAGTAAATACAAAATATTGAATGTTGTTGTGTAGCAAGCAGGACCGACAGCACACATTGTGCTTGGAAATAGCAGCCAATAAAGGTGTAGTTTAAGTCTACGAACAGGGAACACCCGTGTGCACACCTGTGTGGCTCAGCGTGCTTGTATTCAAAAGGTTTCCCCATGTAACGGTCTGCTAGAGGATGTAGAGAGCCATAGCCCTGTCCCCCAGGGCATGAAGCATGCATGGAGGAGATCCAGGCTCCAGACATCCAGAGTGCGAGAGCCCAAGGAGGACCACCAGAGGGGCATCTGTGCCACCCTCCTGGGATGAACTGAGGAAAGCCCCAGATGAGGGGTCACCCAGTAGTCACGGAACAGAAGCCAGAGGGGGCTGCAGAGGTGTGCTCGCCCGCTCTGCCGGCAGCCAGCTGTGCCAGAGTGAACCGAGCCGCAGGCCCGGAGGGCCGAGGGCCCCCTTTGCCCCGGAAGAGGCCTGACCGAGCAACAGGCACCAGGCCCCGCCAGGTAGTCACCGGGAGTGAGCTGGTACATACCTGAGCGCCCAGCCCCGAACACCAAGAACCACCAACGCACCGACCTCTGAGGGCACCAGTTACCGGCAGGGAGTGTGGTGAGGGGAGATAGGCCTTTGGATGGCCTGAGAGTTCAGGTGTCTCCTCTGCACTATGGTGACACACCAGCACCCCAAGCCCTACTTGTGTGGGTGGGTGTGATGGTGCAGGAAGAGGGAGGCAGCCGGGGATGGGGAGGAAAAGACGGGAGGAACAAGATACCCCTCCCTGGGGCCAGCTCCCCCACTGACCCCAGTAGGCACCCCCGTCCTTCGGCAACACCAAGGCAAGGGAGCCCAGGCCTATCCAGATCGGGGCCTACGGCAGCAGGACCCGGGGCAGCCCACCCGACCCCACCGCAGAGGAAACTGTACCCACCCTAACATTCAGTCATCTCCCAGACTGCACAAGACAGCAGACACCCAGCTTAAGTTTATTCTCCACCTCTCCTGTGACTCTCCCCCACCTGCAGAGTGGACTCCTGCAAGGATGGAACAAACTCCCTGTCAGTTGAAGAGCCCCCTAGTTAGGCCGATGCGCCGGAGGCCCCCTGCTGAGCCCCTGTGCACCCACCGGCCCACAACCTCAGCGATGCACCAACAAGGACCTAAGCCCCCAAGGCCCAGCCACAGCCCTAGCACGGAGGCGAAGCACCCCCGAACCCCAAGCCCCCACGCCTGCCCCGGATCCACTCAGGGGCAGCCAGACTTCAAGGCCAGTAACCTACGTCCGCCAGCACAGACCCTCCCCCAGCCCTGCTGCACACAGCCGCAAGGAGAACACCCTCTAAGAGCAACCAGAGTCACTAACCAGGTTATGACCACAACCCCTGGGTTAAGCCCTCCAGTGATTACGTCCCTAGGGATTCTCCAGATGACCTAAGCCTGTCTCTACCTCCACATCAACCACAATGGCGAAGGCGGGACCAAACATCGACCCCCCACCCCCGCTAGGTGATGGAGCCGATCAAAGGAGCCCAGAGGGATTGATGTAATGTGGCGGTAGAGGCTGTCTCGAGACTAATGTGATCTATTAGATGGTTTCTGTATTGGCTAGAGTTAAGATTACTTTTATTTTTCCAGTTCATGAGGACCATTTTCTTGGCAATGCAAAGGGCAGTAAAAACCATGTGGACTGTATCAGTTTCTGTAGTGACATCATCCAATTTGCCCAACAAGTACACTAAAGGGGAGGTTGGAATTTTACATTTCAAACACTTTGATAAGTCTTCACATATCCTGCTCCAAAACTTCTGCACTGGTGGACAGAACCAAAGAGCGTGGATGTAATTGTCTGGTGTATTGTCTTGACAGTGTGAGCAGTATGGAATCAGAACGATGCCACCTTGAAACGAAACCGAAAAAAATATTGAAACCGAAAAAAAATATTGTAACTGAAATAAATGTACTGAAAAATCTTGTATTGAAACCGAAAAAAAATTGTTAGTGAAAAACAATTAATTGAAACTGTAATTTTTTTGTTTTCGCTTACAATTTTTTTTTCCGGTTTCAATCCATTTTTCGGTTTCAATCCACTTTTCGGTTTCAAACCATTTTTCAGTTTCACTCTGCTGGCACTGTTTTGGCGTACGGGGTGGGCTGGGGGGCGGGGATTCCGACCCACATGTATTTGCATATATTATAATGCTGACCAATGACTGGAGAAAACACTGACGATGCAGCTGCGGTCACGGACAAACTCGCACGTGTCTGTTCGGGAATGGCAGATGCCGAGAGGTCCAGCGTTTACATTACCGACTATTTCAAAGTGACAGCCTGAGGTGTTCTTCAGTAAATTGGACTACCGGACAGGAGGACCTGAGGCCGCACCGCATTATTTTTGGTAAGTTAAATGTGTTTGTAAGCTAATCCGTAATTTAGGTCCTTAGCTAGCTACCTAAGGACCTAGCTAGCTAAAATGAGCACTCGGCTGTCGGGGAAACTTGTTTTGTAAAGTTCGTTTAGCTAACCCCGTGCAGGTGAATGAATTTGCCCTGACTAAAGAAATCAAGAGAAACGCACCGGGCTGCTCAGTGACTAACCACGGTTACTATACTTTTATTATGAGTATTATACTGTAAGAGCAACAGGCTGGACTCTGCTTCTGCGCAGAGCTGATTATTAAATATGTGCAAACAGCAGCATGTTTTCTGTCGCTTTCCACATGTGGAAGGACATTAACGCCAACTTTTAAATTCCCCTCTGAAACAAACTACTTCCGCTTGTCAGCTTAAGTTAAAATGTTACATTTTTCCCCTGATTATTTTTTTTAGCTTTTTTTTTTTTTTTTTTTTTACTGAGTTTGTTACAAACATTCAGGTTAAAAAACTGTCCAAATTACTTTTAATGAATTATGTTCACAAAGTCACATGTGCAGTACTCTGTACAGCTTGCATCCTTTAGGACAAATAATTTGAAACATTAATATTTCTCGTTCAATACTGAGCTGATAACACCTCTGTATGTTGTGACCAGGATGCAGCAGCAGACTGAACCTCGACTGAAACCTGCTCCATCATCTCATCTTTGCAGATGTCCATTTATAAAGCATCAACAACTCAAAGGTAAACATGATATTAGAAAATGTGTTAGTAAGGCCTTTAAAACAAATAAAAAAAATAAACAGCTGTTGGCAGAACTATAGGACTGAACAACTTCAGATCCCGAGTGTGTGAGGACAGAGAAGTAATCAGCTCTATTTCAGATTTGAGAGATAAACTTTATATTTCAGTTTGTGATGATTCTGTTCTGTTTGTGATTACAGGAGCTGTCCTCAGATTCAGGCCTCAGCACCACCCAGTGACAGCAGACAGATCATCCTATATCTTCAATCTTTGTAGTAACTCCAAAATTAACTGAAGAAAACAGTACAAAGGTTAAAGTACCACATGTGCTGTCAGTGAAAGCTGCAGCTGTTTTATTGATAAATTTAAAGACAAAAAGTCAAAAGGATTAATCACCCCTGTAACTGTGTCACTATACATCAGCATTAACAGGACCTCAGTTTGGTGTTTCAGAAAACTGCTGATCTCAGACCTGCACAACTTCTGTTTTAAACACTGAATGTACTCAGCTACATGAAGAGCACATGATGTTTTCTCTGACACAATTAAATAAAACCTGATTAAAGTCAAAGGTTGTTACTTGTATTTGAACTAAAAACTTGTGATCTGGAATTCTTTCACTGTTTTTTGACAATAGTGTGTTATTTATCATAAAGTAATTCAGAGTCATTCATACTAGAGTAACCAGTGAGCACAACATATATTTAACTTTCTACAGGACTTAAAGCTATTACTATAGCTTATAGCTATAGCTATTACTTACCTGCACTACTGTATAGTTCTGTGTAAATAATCATTCTGTACATATGATAATTTTTAATCCTACAACTGTTTATAACTTGCATAGTTCACATTTCTGTATATCTCAGATTTCTGTATAGTTTTTCATATTTATATCCTGTTCATAGCCTGTACATAGTTTGTACTCACTACAGCCTGTACATACTTATAGTTATAGAATATACTTAACATACTTCATACCGTGTACATTGTAACATACCATAATAGACCCATTTCTGTAATATACTTACATATCTATATTATTGCTAATATATATTGTAATATACCTATATCATGGCTAAAGCACTTCTGGATGGATGCAAACTGCATTTCATTGCCCTGTACCTGTGCATGTGCAATGACAACAAAGTTGAATTCTATTATATTATGTAAAAGTCCAGACCCTCTGAGGATTATCTGAGTACTTCTAACATTATACAAAGCAATGGTCTCCATCAGTGTTCATGAAATGCTGGGTTTATCCTTCTTGTGAGGGAGCTGCTGGTGAAGATCACGAGCCCTGCTTGATCCTGGCGACGAGTTTCAGTCTTCCTGGTGTTTCTGAAATGATGCCTCTCACTGTGGGTCAACAGAACTTCTGGCACAGGACAGCTGTAATGAGAGAAATTGAAGAAGTTTTGAAAAAAAAAACTCTTGGAAATGCCCTAAATGTGAGAAGCAGATTTTGTATTTACTTGTCTTTTGCCAATCAAGATAACAAAATATAATTTTCACCATTCAATTACTAACCTTGTCATCTCCTGCACTGTCTGTTTTGGGCTCTGGGCTCGTCCTTCCCAGCGCTCATGAGACTGCTTTGATGCACTGTGGTATGAGGTGCTAACCTGTTGATAGTGTTGGGAAGGTTAATTTTAAAATGTATTCCACCAAAGATTATAGATTAATGTATTCTGAATACTTTACAACTACATGAATGTACTATTGCTGTGTGATTTATTACTATTACTGAAGGCTACTCGCCATATCAATACTACGGTGGCCCCTAGAGACAAAGCACGTACAAACTCCAAAACACATGCAAAATCCAAAGCACATGCAAAATACCAAACACATGCAAAATACAAAACACATGCAAAATACAAAACACATGCAAAATACAAAACACATGCAAAATACAAAACACACGCAAAATCCAAAACACACGCAAAATCCAAAACACACGCAAAATACAAAGCACATGCAAAATCCAAAACACACGCAAAATCCAAAACACATGCAAAATCCAAAACACATACAAAATCCAAAACACATGCAAAATACAAAGCACAACGGAAGTGCTCCAGGATGCTAGGGGCAGTGTTGAGCTCGATTTGCAAAATAAACGGCAAGTTTGTTGCAAACACACGGAGATGGATACCAGCGGAAAACACCAGCAAGGATAGACCAACCACGCCTCATAATAAAGGTAATGTGCAAACTGGGCCCTGTTTCAGGAAGCCGGTTTAGTGGAAAAACTGAGTAAGTATACCCTGAGTTAACGAAAACTCTGGGTTTTCGGTTTCACAAAGCGAGTTCAGATGAAGCCTCAGTGAGTCACCATGACGACACACTCCGTGAAGCTAACCTGCCCCCTAGCAGGTTTACTACAACTAACCCTGACTGTCTCCGCCCCTTTGTCGGAAACCTGACAGTAGGAAGTGTCGGACATGGCGTGCCCCTGCCTTGAAGAGCCAGTAGATCGTGAAGCCCGAATTCTCTGCAGAGCTCTCCGCCGGGAGAGAGTGATTAGAGCGCGTTCGGACATTTTATCATTTCCTGATGATTTTCTGTGCGAACGTTACCGTTTCTCAGCACAATCTATAAGTTATTTGGATAACATCCTCAGGCCATATATTACGCATGTGACACATCGCGGACATGCTCTCAGTTCATTACATATTATTTGTATTGCACTTCGGTTTTTTGCAAACGGGAGCTTTCTGTATAATATTGGTGACGCTGAGCACGTTTCCAAGGCTACCGTCTGTCGGGCAGTCAGGAATGTTACAGTTGCACTGAAACGTCTCCTGTACTCGTCTGTGGTGTTCCCCGGTCACAGACCCACAAGATTTATCAAAGAGGGATTCCACAAAATTGCAGGTATCAGGATGACCAAAACTTAATTTATGATGTGGTGATACTTGGACTACTACTTAAATTTTACATTTATTTTCAGGGTTCCCAGGCGTGATTGGCTGTATAGATGGCACTCACATTCCAATCATTGCTCCTTCAGTAAATGAAGGAGACTATGTGAACAGGAAGTCTTTCCACAGCATTAATGTACAGGTACATAGTTCCCTGCAGCATTTCAAACTAACATATTATTTCATTATAGTAATGGATGCTAATTTGTGTTCTCTGCACTGTGAAGATCATATATGATGCTGCCAACATTATCACAAATGTGGAAGCCAAGTGGCCAGGCTCTGTCCATGACTCACAAATATTCCGTGAATGTACACTGAGCACAAAATTTGGACATGGTGAGTTGAGAATACTTTAAAATATATAAAGACCAATTGCTTCAGGGACATTTGAACTGAAGTGTATCCTTCTGTCTTAGGAGAGTTCACTGGCTACTTGCTTGGTGATAGGGGGTATCCATGTTTACCCTATTTGCTTACCCCTTACCCTGACCCTGAACCGGGCCCACAGCAGCGATATAATCTGGCTAATTGCAGGACAAGAGCCAGAATTGAAATGACTATCGGAATGCTTAAGGCCCGGTTCCAGTGCCTGCAAAGACTCAGGGTCACCCCAGAAAGGGCATGTGACATTATTGTGGCCATGTGTGATTCTTCACAACATTGCCACAATTAGAGGAGAACACTGTCCTTCTGAACCAAACATCAGCAGTGATCCAAACCATGAACATCCTGACCCTCCCACGGACATACAAGATGGAAGCGCAGTCAGAGACACCATATGTCACAATCATTTCTTTTGACCCATCACCTCAACATGTTGAAAGAAGAATAAACAGATTTTGTGTTCAACTGGCTTTATTGGTCGCCTGTGTTTCCTGTACACAAAGTATTAAAAGATGTAAACCTCATAAAGTGTCTCTGTTGCTTCCTCCTCTGTAACAGCTGTCAATGTTTCTTCATTATTTTCCTGTAGTAAAGAAATAAACAACATTGCTGTTCTACTGTAAACTCATGTAATCTGTGGAGTATTACTCACAACTGCATGTTGGTCTGGCTCAACAGGAGGCTGCACCAGATGCAGTACACCACCACCATCAACTGATAGTATATGAGGTTTATACAGGTCACTTATAACTTACAAGGGACCAAATGGCAAATAACAAACATACCAATCACCTTACACTTCATTGTCATATTGCTCTCAAAGACAACCAAGACTGAGGGAAGGCAAAATCAGTAGGAAAATAACTTCACTACAAAATAATCCATTATGGTAAAGAGTTTATCAAATGAATGAGTAGCACTGCAAAGGTGACTGTGAAGACAGGATGTATGCACATCATGTCTTATTTTGAATTTACCCCCTATGTAGGCACTTGTGTCTTGCAGGGTTATTGACTCAGAGGATGTCCCCACAGAGATGCCTTCGGCCACAGGGCGCCCACTGTTTTGGCTGAGGGCCAACTGCTCAGCCTCTGTGAGTGGTGGTGGTGGAGGACCCCCACCTGTTTTTCGGGCCTCCGCTTTTTTTCTGTTGGCTATAACGGGTCACATTTGAGCATACAGAGTAAGCAAATATGTACTTGTAATGTGCTCAGATAATTTCAATAAGTGCTTACAGAAAGAAAATTAATGTAGCCTCTAACTGCAATTGATTTACATGGGACAAACAGACCAAGCACTATGGCCCATAATACAATTACACCTTACCTGTTTGGACTATATTTTTATATTTCATTTTTACTTGCTGCCAGAAACGTTTGGGGCCTGTTGGGTTGCACCTGCGCTCACATCACATCACAAAATAAAATGTATAAAATAAAAAATAAAATATAATAAATAACGTGTTAAATGGGTGGAAATCCCTAGATCAATGTTTAAATTAACACTCACGCATTGACTCTGTCGGCTATGTTTTGCCATGCATGCTCCCTTTCTTTTGCAGCTGGGGCTGTGTTACTTTTTTTCTGCAAAATTTGCATGTTATCGGCATATGCTGCCATCAGAATTTCGGCCTCAAGCGCTGTAAAATACATTGACCGCGCCTTCTTTCCCTCCGTCTCCATGGTGACTCGCTTAATCTGTGCTCCACTGATCAGGGCTTTATGTATCCTCGTGCGCGAGCTTAACTTGGGGTTAAAGCAACTCCGCGTTGATTGAACTACTTGTTATCAGCCTTTCTGAAACCGAATATTCCGAGTTGGACAGTTCGGGGTTACTCAACCCTGAGTATCGTTTTTCACTCTGAGTTTTCTAAACCGGCTTCCTGAAACAGGGCCCTGTTGTTAGTTTGATTGTTGTTGTTTTTTTTATTACTATGAACGCTTGGTTTATGCTTTGCTCATGGAGAACTGGTTTTAAAAAATGGATAAAAGTATGAAAACGTAATGTTTTAGCGATTTCTGTCCTTTGCTAAACATCAAAAGTAGCATGCTGTGCCGTTTATAATATACATATATAGAATGAAAGTTAAGATAAAATATGTAATCTTATTTTAATATTTTGCTCTGAGTAATTGATTGAAAAACATTCTCATGGTCAAACAAGTATTTGCAAGTGAGGTTATAAAAATCTAAGTGTAATGCTTTTGGTTCAGGAGTCTTAATGTAAGATGTGAAATACTTGTATTTTCTGTGGGTTGTAGTGAATCTTAATTTTGTAAAACATTTGATGGGGTCATTTTTACAGATGTACTGTCCCTTCTGTGGACACCTCTTGGCAGACAGTCCTGCCTTTTGTAGTCTATGTGGTAAAAACATCAAGTTTTTAAAGGACATCACCAGCACCAGCATCGAGAAATCCTGCCCTTGGTGAAGAGGCAGCAGCTCTTCCATCTACCAGTTCCAGCATCCTGACTGGCACAACTATACAGTCTACACAGGGTAAAAAACATATTTGTATTAAATAAATCTTCTTAACTGTCCCTTCCCTAAAATGATAAATTATTTTTTTTCTGTTTATAGCTGGGAAATCATTAGTTGAGTCATTTATAAAATTTAGGGATGTGAAAGAAAGGGAAAGAAAGGCATTTTTTTTCAAAGAAACACCAGGAACAGAAGGAACAGAAACCAATGAAGGTATGTCATAAACTTGAACGTGGAAGTTGACCACTTTTGTTGCTAATACAAAATCCAAATTACCTGTAGCACCTGTAGCAAGGGTGGCTAACTATGTCCTCTACAGCTATGGACCCCCCCCCCCCCCCCGTACTATCTCTGTTTAATTTACTTTGAGGCTGATTGCTGTTTATTACCTGCATATGGTGTGTTCAGCTAATCACAACCTTGGACATTAGTGTTGCTCGGGGAACGTTGAAGAAACTAGAAACGATCTAGTTGCCGCTCTTGGGGATTGTAGTTCACCACTGATACAGGGCTTACAATTTTTAACCTGATCTGAATTTCTTAATTGTCAGCCTTTGGTCAACATTCCTTCAATAATATATGCCCCCTGTTAAAACTAGATTTAGTCGCTAATGTTGTCTTTTGAGTCACAGCACAGCTGGAGCACAACTACAGATCAGAAATAAAATGGAAGACAGGGAAGACCATGTAGGAGCAAAGATGTAAAAACATGTTATTGTTAATCTCATTCCTAGATACAGATTGGCATCATGAGAAGGACCAGTGATGGTATAAGACCTGTTCGAGGAAAGTCACTTCCAGTTGATGTTCATTCTCACTGGTCAACTGAGCAAATCTTGTCTGCCAGCGTGAAAAAACATAAGGACTTTAACCAGGACATGGCCGATGGACCCTATGTACTGCTATACCCCGATGCAAGGGAAGTTAACACAATTCCTGGAACCAACACCCCTTTCAACATCCAAAAATACAAGGATGCCATAGGGAAGGAAGGCCTATCAAAGAATAACTTTCTACATTTGTAACCATGATGACTTCTTAAATACTGGTAAGTGATTCTGATAATGCAGTGACAATCATAAATTTTAGATATTAAAAATAATTCAAGATTTTTCAAAAAAATGTTAATCAGAGAGTGACATGATTTTGCCACAGATTTTAAATATATTTAATTTGTGCTGCATAGCCAAAGTGTTCTATATGTTTGCTAATTGTTAGATATAGCTTTCAATACATACATATATTTAAATTAGACTGTATGTTTTGAATCATTGAATATTTGCAGATTGCAACACAGAGTGTGAATCTGAAGAGGACAATGAAGTTCAAGTAAAAGCAGTAGAAAGCCCACTGTCGGACACTGTGGTTAGTCTTTTTTCTTTACCATTGTTTTGTGTGTGTGTGTCTGTGTTTGTATACACCAATATAATCAAGAAAATTTTAAAGTTTTAAAAAGTGCTGTTAAGCTTATTTTACTACTTATCAGGTATGGGATTTTCCAGATAATCACAGCACGCCGGAAAGAGCACCTTCAAGAAATAGGTAAGTTTTGTATTGTGGAGGATACAGTGCGGCGACCCTGAATAGGGAGGAGCCAAAACACATTATTATGTATTATATTGTAAATTCTGAAATTATTTAAATTCTTTACAGGGGGTCAAACTTGCAAACTTCTTCTGAAGTAAGACTCTGAAAAATGTCATTAATAATTATCATACAGGCTACAGACATAAATTATATTAACTGTTCATATATTTTTGATATTTAGACTCAAGGTCCCTGCTACAGGTATGTTTTGGACACAGAAATTTGTGTATTGAGACACTAGACCAATAAAATCTTAGTTAACTTTAGATTTTAAGAAATGTTCTACTTTGCCCACTAAATGTTTTTCATTGCAGCACATACACAAGTGTTTATGCACCGATTGTAATTGATAGTGACTCAGACAAAGAAGTTCTCATCGAAAAGGATGAGAGTGAAACACAAAGGTAAGTATACATTTAAATGTGAGAATGTAAATATGCTAAAAGTGAGTAATAACATCCTCATTTTATGTGATATTAAATAATTTTTTTATGTTCTAGTACAAATGGCCTGACTGCTGCAGAAGTACTTGAAGAGCTGGCGTCTAAGACAATAAAAACATCTGTCAGCAGATTTAATATAAACAGAGCAAATGTTTGGGATGGAGCAGCTCGGGGCTTTAGACGTGTGTCTTACAACCCAACTGATGATATACTTGTGAAGTTCAGCGATGATGCAGGACAGCGTGAAGATGGAATGGATAATGGTGGTCCTAAACGTGAATTTTTGACATTATTAATGAAATGCCTTAGATCACGACGAATCTTTGATGGACCTGAGGACAACAAATTTCTTACATTTGACAGCGCTGGTGAGAAAGTTATACCATCTGACTATAAAATTAAATTAATACATTCTGAAGTTAAGCTTGGATGATTAATTGTTTATTAAAATAAAAAGGCATATAATTTAAACTGAACTGAAGAAGCTTCTCGGATGAGAGGTGAAACGTCTTCAAGCAACTTAAAGAAGTCCAGACGCTTTTCTTTGCAAGCTCCTTTGGCATATAATTTAAAGCATTATTTTAGCATAACTAACTAAATACATCCATTACCAGCTGCAAGAGAGGATGAATATTTCCTTGCTGGCAGAATGATTGCCACATCATTGGTACATGGTGGTCCAGGGCCTGCCTTCCTCTCCAAGACACTCTACCAGCATCTGATTGGGACAACAAAGTCTGATGTGGTGGAGGTCACAATTGAAGATGTAACTGATGAAGCTACAAAAGCTTTTCTGTTGGAAGTATGTTGATTTAAATATTCTATTTTAAAACTACAATTTCTTTTGTTATCACAAAGCTTGATGTGTTAATTGCACATTGGACTGTAACACTGTGCTCCAAAGTAGTTGTAATTTTAATCAGCATGCTAAGTGTACCGATGTTTGTTAATTATGAACAAAGATAAATGTTTGACTTTAAGTAGAGGAGTAGAAAACAATACCAGAATAACATGCTTTAAAATATAGACCAAACATTGAAGTGCACTAGTAATTATATTTAAAATAATTTTGATGTGAACGTCATGCACAACAACCTGTGATACTGCAATTTTCTTTTTTTTTCTTATGTAAACACTAGATATCCAATGCTGCAACGCTGAAGGAACTCCATGGGTGCATTGAAATGCATTGCAGCTTATTGCAGACAGCTGGCTGCTATGGATTTCCGGACTCTTTAGATGGTAAAGGCAACATCATTAAGGACTACCTTAGGTGGTACATCATATACCGCAACCACTTCTCAATCCAAAGGTAACATATTTGTAAGTATTTGGACTGATACTAAATAATGGGGCAATGTAGCTACACTATTTTAATAATAGTTTTTTAACAAAATTGTTTTTAAACCATAAGCAACACTATACTGAATTGATAACAGACCACAGCTACAGAAGTGGTCTGCCTATTCTTTTGACCAAATTTTTTTTCGAATAATTTGTATGTTTTTGCTTAATTTTACAGTTTTGCATCTTCCCTTTTTATTTATTGTTTCCATGGTTAATTATACTTGTGTTTGTACTACTAATGTTTGCAAAAAGTTTTTGAGTTATCATGCATGTGCTTTACTCAGTATAGAAAAAAATCATGTGAAGCTGCAAGGACAGAGATCAAATTTCAAACTTTTAAACACTTACAGTGGGGCAAAAAAGTATTTAGTCAGCCACCGATTGTGCAAGTTCCCCCACTTAAAATGATGATAGAGGTCAGTAATTTGCACCAGAGGTACACTTCAACTGTGAGAGACAGAATGTGAAAAAAAAATCCATGAATTCACATGGTAGGATTTGTAAAGAATTTATTCGTAAATTAGGGTGGAAAATAAGTATTTGGTCACCTCAAACAAGGAAAATCTCTGGCTCTCACAGACCTGTAACATCTTCTGTAAGAAGCTTTTCTGTCCCCCACTCGTTACCTGTATGAATGGCACCTGTTTGAACATCTGTATAAAAGACACCTGTCCACAGCCTCAAACAGTCAGACTCCAAACTCCGCCATGGCCAAGACCAAAGAGCTTTCGAAGGACACCAGGAAAAGTATTGTAGACCTGCACCAGACTGGGAAGAGTGAATCTACAATAGGCAAGCAGCTTGGTGTGAAAAAAATCAACTGTGGGAGCAATCATCAGAAAATGGAAGACATACAAGACCACTGATAATCTCCCTCGATCTGGCGCTCCACGCAAGATCTCATCCCGTGGGGTCAAAATGATCATGAGAACGGTGAGCAAAGATCCCAGAACCACACGGGGGGACCTGGTGAATGACCTGCAGAGAGCTGGGACCAAAGTAACAAAGGTCACCATCAGTAACACACTACAACGGCAGGGAATCAAATCCCGCAGTGCCAGACGTGTTCCGCTGCTGAAGCCAGTGCATGTCCAGGCCCGTCTGAAGTTTGCCAGAGAGCACATGGATGATACAGCAGAGGATTGGGAGAATGTCATGTGGTCAGATGAAACCAAAGTAGAACTTTTTGGTATAAACTCAACTCGTCGTGTTTGGAGGAAGAAGAATACTGAGTTGCATCCCAAGAACACCATACCTACTGTGAAGCATGGGGGTGGAAACATCATGCTATGGGGCTGTTTTTCTGCCAAGGGGACAGGACGACTGATCCGTGTTAAGGACAGAATGAATGGGGCCATGTATCGTGAGATTTTGAGCCAAAACCTCCTTCCATCAGTGAGAACTTTGAAGATGAAACGAGGCTGGGTCTTCCAACATGACTATGATCCAAAACACACCGCCCGGGCAACAAAGGAGTGGCTCCGTAAGAAGCATTTGAAAGTCCTGGAGTGGCCTAGCCAGTCTCCAGACCTCAACCCCATAGAAAATCTGTGGCGGGAGTTGAAAGTCCGTGTTGCTCGGCGACAGCCCCAAAACATCACTGCTCTCGAGAAGATCTGCATGGAGGAATGGGCCAAAATACCAGCTACTGTGTGTGCAAACCTGGTAAAGACCTATAGTAGACGTTTGAGCTCTGTTATTGCCAACAAAGGTTATGTTACAAAGTATTGAGTTGCATTTTTGTTATTGACCAAATACTTATTTTCCACCCTGATTTACGAATAAATTCTTTACAAATCCTACCATGTGGATTCATGGATTTTTTTTTTTCACTTTCTGTCTCTCACAGTTGAAGTGTACCTCTGGTGCAAATTACTGACCTCTGTCATCATTTTAGGTGGGGGAACTTGCACAATCGGTGGCTGACTAAATACTTTTTTGCCCCACTGTAACTGACAGGAAGTAACCAGGCCGTTAGAAATGGATGGCATGTGTTTGGAGTTACTGGAGTTGGGTAATTCTACTTACCAAAAGCAGAAGCACATAGATGAAGGATCAGATGCTGAATGTTGCAGGAACATGCTCATGTGTGGTGGTCATTCAGTGCTGCTCCGGCAGGTTAGACAGTCCAAGACTGATATGAATAGAATAACCTTTATTGTTTAGCTGCCCATCTGAGAGTTTGAAAACACATAAATCACAGTAAAATGTAAAGCACGTGTTTTCTCTGCTTTGTCTAACCTCTGCAGAGCCTCTGTCAAGAAAAACACATCTGTAGGCATAAAACAAATATACATTTCATAACACGTCACTGGACAAACCTCGGTCAGTTGATTTCCTCTGTGCAGTGCAGACGAACATCAGTCAGCGAGTCAAGGTGGTGAGATGGACTGGTGTCCTTTGTGACTCTGCTGGTTCTTCTGAGGAAACACCACCGTCTCTCCACACCGTCACCATCTGTGAACACAAACTGCTGCTCTGCCAGCATGTAGGAATCACATATCACACACACAAGGGTGAAGAAACATCAGAGCTCAACTTTGGATACTTTAGATCTTAACAGATCAAAGCAGCTCTTAGTTTCAACAATCAGTGAGCAGACAAACAATGATACCATACTGATTCTGTATGAATACAATATGGTATTTTCAATACAGGTGTCAAATTAATTTATTAAAACTAATACAGATATATATATATATTTTTTCATTGAACAATTGCAACTTAAAGAAATTAAATATTGAACAAAAATATATTGTCACATTCTGAGCATGCTCAGCACGCTGACAGACTTGAAGTTGCTACAGATTTTAAGAAGTGATAATTATAGGGAAGAAACTTCTCTTTTTCATCCGTTTAATCAAACATTTGATGCCTCAGCTGTCTCAGTCCTATAGCGTTCTGCAACTACAACTAACCTGAAGCTTGGATTTGGCTGCAGGTGCCCCGTACATCCTTCTCAACATGTGGGTACCATTTAATCCCACTTCTTCCTGAGCTTTGCTTCATCACAAGACCAAAGGTGGCATCCCGTGTCACAGTCTTATCATCATCCAGAAGAAACATTTGAAGAAACATCATGGAGAAGAAACATTTACGCGCCTCCTGGTTTTGTTTTCTGATCCTGCGAAAAGACTGAGGACAACAAAGCCCAGAGAACACGAGATACACAACATCCAACATTCAGACTCAACAGCCTCCATAAATGAAGAGCACCAGGTTGGTTCAGGTATAGTAGATATAAGCATACTTCACATTACTGGGTATGAATAATAATGAGGAGGCAAACTTTGAAGATGCAGAGCATGATGTCTCATCATCAGACTGTAAACAAACATCCACCAGGCTTCTTTGTTGGCAAAATTGATGATTCTCCTATCAGGGATCAGTAGTGTGTATTAACCTGTATACCACAGGTTAATACACGCTACTGATCCCTGCAGCAGTCACTGAAATATTACTGTTTCAGATAAGAAATCTAGCACATAAAAGCCAGGGTGGGAGGGATCTCTGCAAACTGACTTACCTCTGCAAGTGTGAAGCTCAACAAAAATCTGACTCTCCAGTCACAGACAAACAAAACCTCCAGCTGGGAGATAGAAAACGCTGTCTGGGTCTTGCTGGATGTTGCTGGTCAGAGTCCCACATTAGCAGAGTGCTTCTTGGTCCCACTGACCCATGTGGACAGCGACTGTGGAGAACTGTTCTGGAAAACAGAGAAGAGAATTAAAATAACAAAAAGCCAAACAGGATTTCCACAAAGACTCTCTTGGAATCAGCAATCAAAAAATCACTGGTTCATATTTCAATTAAATATGAACAGGTTCCTTAAATGTACGCAGTTCAGATCTGATTTAATTTAATTTCCTTCACACAGCACATTCGTCCAGGCTGACAGGTAAACATAGAATTAATCTCAGGTAAGATGACTCATAGTAGAGATTCAGTAAGAAAGATTGCAGGCTCTAATATTATTACCACACAATCAAAGGACACACCAACAGCTCAGATTTCTAGAACTATTTAAACAAATGTCTTCTGAATATTCAATTCATGTTCACAGTGGGAGGGTGGGGGGGTGTCGTGGAATTTTTAAAATAAAGTCTGCAACACAGAAAGAGCTGTGATCAAGCTTTTTATTACTGCGCCAACACACATCAAACATCACAGTTCAGTCATGTCAGCGCTGCCACAGAAGTGGTGCTCCTATTCCTTTATGCATTCCAAGGAAGAGGGAGGAAGTTACAAACTGATCCTACCACACTTCAACGGATCAATGGTTATGCTGTTTTGTGCCCTTGGCCTTATCAGCACCTGTAAAGGGAGTTGTTTTCTCAAACTGCTGACGCTGAAGGAAGTTCATCTAGTTTTAGAAACTTTCACTGAACAGTAACAGTGTCACAACTAAGCATAAGCATAAGCACTTAAATTTCTATTAAAAAGGCTAGAGCCTGTCCCAGTAGTCATAGGTAGAGCACACCTGGACAGGTCACCAGTCTGTCAGAGGACTAAGACAGAGACAGACATCAGAGTAACAAATCTATCAGACACTAAACCAAGGCACAATGTACATTTCAAATTCCTTTAATTTTAAATATGTTTATATTGTCTCCTGTAAAATAGTCAGATGTCTATTCATATTAATATACAGAATTCACCTGCTTGCTGCTACTACTGCACATTCACCCAGTGTATATACTATATGTCTGTATATATATATATATATATATATATATAATGTTCTTCCTCTACACCCCCCCCCAATTTTTGCACATGTCGAGGAGCGTGTCAGCCTACATTTCACTGTGTGTTATACTTGTATAACTATGCATGTGACAAATAAAGAACCTTGAACCTTGAACCTTGAACCTTGAACCTATTTAAAATTAATGTAAGTTTGCTGCAGCTGTATGTATGAACATGTGTTTCTGTGCTCACAGTCCACCTCTCAGGAACCTGCAGTTCACTTTTAGTCAACTTTAAACAGACCTCACAAAAGGCTGATGTGGCTGGATCAGTAGTCTGATTTAAGTACGGTACCTTTGGCCAGGGATTAATCTGGTGCATTGCTTCACTGCAGTCTTACGTATTTTCCCCACACCTGAATAAAAAATACTGATATATACAAATAACAGCTTCAGCTGATGCAGCCTGACTCAATCTTAGATGTTCAGCACACAGAGACACAGAGGTGCCGTTTAAAGTTTAGTGTTAACCTGAGTCACTGATCATTTGCAGTATTACAGAGTCTGGCAGTCTTTGCATGATGTCCACGTCACTGTAAGTTTCTAGCTGACTCTCAGGTGTGACAGGTGTGCCAGCAGGAAAGAGTAATAATAACCTGCATCCTGAGGTTTGTCATGCAGGATTAAAGGAGCCAGGCTTTGTTCACACAGCTAGGATTGTATTTTACACTGACCCTGGTTCAGTATAAGTATCATACAGTTTAAACGAAGCACTGAAACTTGCACATATTTATTATAGATGCACTGAAGCTAATCGAGATATTTGCTGTCAATCTGTGGCTGCGATTAAACACTTTACTGAAAACTTTATTAACTAGTAACTTCATCAGTCATGACAGAAGCTAATATTTCTGTGCTAACATCGTTTAAACAGTAACAGCTTTACTCCAATATAAGCTAACGTTTACACCGTAACTTTAAGCTAGCACCATAAAGACGGTAAAACACGTAATAACATCTACAAATGCATCTTAAAGCTGTTATATTAGCACTCGGTGTATTACTAACATAACCACATTAACATTATTGACACTCGCTGCCTTTTAATAGTCATTCTATAAATGCTGTCCGTTTAAATGGTCTTACCTGTAAACACTGTATATCCACCGGATTGCAGCCAGAGTGGATTCTGGAGTCTTCCACGCTCCTGTTAGTGATCCTCCATCTGGATGGATGAGAACAACCTTCTGAACAATCTAGCAGGAGATGGCCCATATCTATGGGACTGGTTTGTGCTAATAACGCCCATTGTATGGACTGATAACAGCCGAAGCAGGTGAATAAAGTCACCCAGTAGCTAGCTGTGCCATTACCCAGCATACATCACTCCCTCCATAAATGCAATAAACGATACAAAAGTATTGTTCTACCTGTTTTTCAGGTAGTTGTTTACATTATATAATTTATTGTGTTCTGTATACGTCACTACAATGTGATTTGGAAAATGTCTAAATATACCGACAACAGGCACTTCCGCGGCAATCTCTTCAATCGGAGGACCCTTCACGTCAATTCCCGACGCGAGGGGGGTACCCTGCACGTCCATAAGTGAAGCAGAGGGAGCCTGACCATGCATCACACGTTTGACCAGTTGGGAGTGAGAACGTGTTGAATAACTAGCCCCTTGCCACGCACGTTATACTCTTTTTTTCCAAACACTCCTGAACATTAGTCACAGTTCTCACAAGTTGATTCTCAAAGTGCAAACCTTTGTAGATTTTAAAACGTAAAAGTATTATTATGCCACGTTTTTTCTTTGTCTGCCTGCCACTTGTGTGCGCCTTTTCCCCTGGTGCAGGTGTCTATTTCCGAATGAGGGTCATAGTTATGGGTGTTTTTGTGCTGTTTTTTGGATGTGATGGTTATCAAAACAAAACATGATCAATTTGGCAAGCGCAGGAGACACGACACGAAGGAGATTTGTCAATCAGGCTGCAGAATGCAATGTGCATTGTTGAAAGCTGTACTGTGCAATAAAAAAATCAGCGAAAAAAAAAAAAGATAAAATATATTCCTAAAATATATTCCTATATGACAACATTTTATTCCTGTCTCGGTACAGAAAGCAGCAGGTGTTGTACAGCTCCGGGTGGTTTGCTACGGCGTTGATTAGCCTTTCCTCCATTTTGAATGAAGTATGAAGGGCTTTGGCTGCACCTGCCCATTTGACCTAGGTCAGAGCCACGTCACCAGGCTCCTGATTGGTTGTCGTGGCACGAATTGACGTGTTCAGATTTTTCCAACTCAAGAGGTAGACGCGATACGCGCGCATGAACAAAATGCAACACAAAAACTGACGCGCGTATTTTTATTTGCACGTCAAACGTGCTACTTTGACATGTGTTTGACGCGATTTCGCAACGCAAATCTGCTTCTGAATTTTCGCGGGACCCGCAATCGCATGTCTTCAAGCTTCTTCATTAACTTTACATGTAAACCTGACGCTATGGTGACGTCTATTGCGTTCGGTGTGAACAAACTGTAACTTCATTCGCCTGCACGGATTAGCTAAACGAGCTTTACAAAACAAGTTTCCCCGACAGCTGAGTGCTCATCTTAGCTAGCTAGGTTTCAGGACCTAGCTAAGGACAGTAGTTACCAGAGATGGGCAGTAACGCGTTACTGTAATCTGATTACTTTTTTCGAGTAACGAGCAAAGTAAGGGATTACTATTGCAAAAACGGTAATTAGATTACCGTTACTTTCCCGTAGGAACGCTGCGTTACTGAGTTACTAAAACCGTGATTTTTTTTTGCGAGAATGTCTCATGACAGTGACGTAAGCACGTGCGACGTTTGTGACAACAGCTGTGTGCAGATCAACAGTGGATCATATATCGAGTACTGGAAAGAGTATGAGCGTGCAGCGTTTAAAGCGTGGAAGTACTGACCTTACTTTGAGTTTGATTCCATAAAAAGTGACAAAAACATTAGCGTCCGTTGTGCGTGGGAAGAAAACTTCTTTTCACAGCGAAAAAAAACCCCTAAACTTCCAAGCAAGCAATGAGTGCGCAACGACGTAATGGGAAATTCACAGAGCTGCCATATCCTTCCACTGACCGCTGCGGCACACCTGCACTAGGGTAAACCTCCGCCTACCCTGCTCCTGCTTTACAGGTGAAAATAGAGCAACAGGACCGCTGAGTCTTTGACTTTATTTATTTTCTGCTGTGTTTTACTTGCATCTATTTGAAAGACTGAGTGTAAACACACAAAAAAAATAAATTTATGTGCTGGAATGTGCAGAAAATAGGTTTAAATATTAAACAAATTTCTTCCAGTCAGTGAATGTTGCATATAATTACATTTTTGCTTGATGCATAAAGTTAAAAGATTAAAACTAATAAAACAAGTTTTAAAAAGGGACTTTTCCATTTGATTACATTTTGTATGATGGATTATGTAGAAAAAGTAGAATTGGGCTGAGAGATCTATCGCTTTATCACCTATTCAGGTTGTAAATCGTGTTTTTAAAAAGTAACTAAGTAACTAAGTAATTAATTACTTTTGAAAATAAGCAATCAGTAAAGTAACGGGATTACTTTTTGGGGGAAGTAATCAGTAATTAGTTACTGATTACTTTTTTCATGTAACTTGACCAACACTGGTAGTTACAGAGTAGCTTAAAAACACATTTACCTTGCCGAAAAAGTGCAGCGGGGCCTCGGTTCCTTCTGTCGTGTAATCCAGTTCACTGAAGAACACCTCAGTAGTGCTGTGCGAATCATGAACGAATCGTTCAATACTCGAGAATCACTTTACTGACTCGTGAATCATGATTCACAAGCCCAGCTGACTCACTGACTCATCCCTGTTGCTGTTAGCAAACGAATTTCATTAGTAGAAATATATCTAGCTTATAATTAAAATTGTGGGGGGAAAACAACCTCCAGTATCTTAACAAAAATATTTCTGCTCTGAACTGGAAGAAAAAACCCTGAGTAGAAGCTCACATCAAGACTGTCATGGTCCGTGGTCCTGTGTGTGTGTGGAATGTGGTGGAATCACACATTCCACACACACACAGGACCACAGCACCAGGCTTGGCCATCACCGGCACACCTGCTCTCCATCGGGGTGATTACCTGAAGAGCTACTTAACCCGGCGCTGAAAGCAAAGTTATGCATGTCACGGCCCAGCGGCACGAAGGAACAGGGATGGACACAGGTGCAGAAACCAACCCGGAAGCGAGGTGACAGAGAACAAATGATTTATTTCCGCCCACAGGTAAACAAAGGTAAAAAACAAAGCGACGCCACCACACTAGTGGCGCGTAGGATTCGTCGGTGAATAATGAGGGCGACCTAGACACCTCTAGGAGACGGCTGAACAGCGGAGGCAGCGGGGAGGTAGAAACAGGACTAGGTAGGGACCGGGGGCATTGGTTTCAGATGGAGGGGACAGGTGGAGCGGAAAGCCCGGAAGCGGTCGAGGCGTGGGGAGGCAGGCAGATGAGCGGTGGGCCGGCAGGCCACGTTGTGTAAGCAGCAGGCGGCCCAGGTCCAGGAGGACGGGAGCGAGGGGAACGAGATCTCCACTCCGGGTGCTATCTATGGGGATAGCAGATACTCAGGCGATGAATGGTTGAGAGCACAGGTCTGATATACCGCTGGCACGATTGCTCACAGGTGGTCAGCCAGGGAGGGGCAACCGGACTCCGCCTAAAGGAGGAGGAGGAGCCGCTGTCTGAGACCTGCAGGTGCCCAACCAGACCATGACAATGCAGCATTTTAGCCACACTATTGCCCTATCAAATCAGTGAGCTGGAATTTTTTTTCTTCTAAACATGAACTACTGTTACAGCAACAGACATTAATACTACTGGTGCCCCACACAACAACTCAATGTCCACTATGTGAAGGAGCAAAACACATGCCTTCTCCTCTCATTAACTGAGATAAACTGCTGGCATATTTGTTTCACATCTATACTGTCCAGTCTCTCCTGGGGTCCGTTCTTCGTACCTCGCTTACTACATCCAAGATCAAATGACACATCCAAGATCAAATCATCGCGCTAACTTTGAGCTCGCTATTCCGGTTCTCCGAACACACCTGTTGTTGATGATTAGTATAGCTGGATGAAGTAATGTGAGATCACTGGGTGGCTTAACAGGGGCTACGCATCGATAGTAGAAACATTGATCGGCAACCCTTTGATTGGTCGGCGAAAATGTCGAAGGAGCGCGCTCAGTATTTTTGCTATATCAATAAAAGGATCAAGTACTGCATTATCTTTAGTTACATTGATAATATTTATTTATGGAAAAACAGTGGTAAAATATCGCTGTTGCTTTCGTATACATGAAGCGGACATACCTGAGTGGCCGCGATCTAATCTTGTTTACATAAAGTAAGCCTGCTCCCGAGCAGGTTTACGCTTACGGATCTGTTGCTATGACAGCAAGTCCCGGAAGAGCTTCGGAGAACCGAACGATCCAAGATCACGCGAAATCGTCAACAATCAAATCCAGCTAACTTACTTAGCGAGGTACGAAGAACGGACCCCTGGTGGACATGGCAACATGTTATTCATGGTTACATATAAGTTTAGACTGATGTGGGCTAAAGCCTAGAACATACTTGCCAACCTTCAGACCTTAGAATTAGGGAGACATTTAAATGTCACCGTTATTATTGTCCAATTTCAGAGGCTGCGTCCACCTGAAGACCAGGTGTTGTGCCAAAAAGTGAGTGTCTGCCAAAAACTGATTGCTTGTATTTAAACTGCTATAAATAACTTGTTGGTCTATAATATGTGAAAAATATGTCAAATTTATCCCTTATGAATTTTACCAAGTCATCTTGAGCAACAAACAACATTCGTGTAACAAGGTAGACACCGCAATCAGTTTTTGGCAGTGACTTTTAAATGGTAAATGGACTGATTCATATATAGTGCTTTTCTACTCTCCCGGAGTACTCAAAGCGCTCTATACAATAATGCCTCATTCACCCATTCATACAAGCACTTCTAAAGTCAAGTGCAAACTAAACTACATTCACACTCCGATGAACGCATCGGAGGGCAACTTGAGATTAGTATCTTGCCCAAGGATATTTGGCATGTAGACTGGGGAAGCCAAAGATCGAACCACCAACCTTCCCATCAGTAGCTGATCTGCTCTACCACCTGAGCCACAGCCACAGCCACCACACTTTTATGTATCCTGTATTTATACAGTAAAAAAAAATATTGTTTACTTAACTCTTAAGAGAGACACTTTTAATCAGGCCCAGGCTCTTCCAGCAGCCACCAGGCCCAGGCTCTTCCAGCAGCCACCAGGCCCAGGATCCTCCAGCAGCCACCAGGCCCAGGATCCTCCAGCAGCCACCAGGTCCAGGATCCTGCAGCAGCCACCAGGCCCAGGCTCTTCCAGCAGCCACCAGGCCCAGGCTCTTCCAGCAGCCACCAGGCCCAGGATCCTCCAGCAGCCACTAGGCCCAGGATCCTCTAGCAAGGCACCAACAAGTAAATCAACAGTGACTTCAACGGGCCATCACAAGGAAATACCAATCTCATCATTTTCAAAATGCCACCTAAAAAAGCAAACCCAGGAGTTGAAGTGAGGTTAATTGCCAGGACAGGCCGGGTTTCGGCAACCCTCAAGGGTGCTTCGCAACCAGTGGGCCTTAACGCCATTAAGATGCCACCTAGGAGGAGCAACGTTAATGAGGAGGAACTGGAGGACATAAAGAAATCCCTAAACTTTATGTCTGAAGAAATAACAACAATTTCCAAACAACAAAAACTGATACTCAATTTAAGATAAGATAAGATAAGATAAGATAAGATAAGATAAGATAACCTTTATTAGTCCCACACGTGGGAAATTTGTTTTGTCACAGCAGGAAGTGGACAGTGCAAAAGTTATGAGGCAAAAATTTGAATACAATAAGAATAAATACAGTACACAACTGTACAGAATAGAATAAAATACTATATACAGTAGAATAAAATAAAGTAAATATACAATAAGATAAAAATAGAATACAAATACAAATACTATATACAACTGAGTAAAAATACAACGATGCCAGAAAAGATTATTGCACATTAGTGTTATTGCACACGTATGGATGTGTGTGCTTGATCAGTTAAAGTCTTTATTATGGAGTCTGACAGCAGTGGGGAGGAAAGACCTGCGAAATCTCTCCGTCCCACACCGTGGGTGCCGCAGTCTCCCACTGAAGGAGCTGCTCAGTGCTGTCACAGTCTGCTGCATGGGGTGGGAGATGTTGTCCATCAGGGATGACAGCTTAGCCGCCGTTCTCCTGTCACTCACCACCTCCACTGGGTCCAGAGGGCATCCTAGAACAGAGCTGGCCCTTCGGATCACCCTGTTCAGTCTCTTCCTGTCCCCAGCAGAGATGCTGCCGCCCCAGCAGACCACGCCATAAAAGATAGCAGAAGCCACAACAGAGTCATAGAAGGTCTTCAGGAGTGGGCCCTCCACTCCAAACGACCTGAGTCTCCGCAGCAGGTACAGCCTGCTCTGCCCTTTCCTGTAGAGGGCGTCTGAGTTATGAGTCCAGTCCAGTCTATTGTTCAGATGAACACCAAGGTACCTGTAGCTGTCCACAGCCTCAATGTCCATACCTTGGATGTTCAGTGGTTGCAGTGGAGAATGCTTGTGCCTGCGGAAGTCTACCACCAGTTCCTTGGTTTTACTGGCGTTGATCTGGAGGTAGTTCAGCTGGCACCAGTCCACAAAGTCTTGGGTCAGACCTCTGTACTCCTTGTCGTCCCCATCAGTGATGAGGCCGACTATTGCAGAGTCATCAGAGAACTTCTGCAGGAAGCACTGGGTGGAATTGTGGGAGAAGTCTGCAGTGTAGATGGTGAAGAGGAACGGAGCCAGAACCGTTCCCTGTGGGGCCCCCGTACTGCAGACGACCCTGTCCGACACACAGCCCTGAGTCCTCACATACTGTGGTCGGTCGGTGAGGTAGTCCAGGATCCAGGTAGTGAGGTGATGGTCCACTCCAGAGTTCACCAGCTTGTCCTTTAGAACCGAGGGAAGAATGGTGTTGAAGGCACTGGAGAAATCAAAGAACATGATTCTCACAGTGCTCCCAGCGGTCTCCAGGTGAGCGAGGGAACGATGTAGGAGGTGAATGACGGCATCATCCGCTCCAATGCCAGGCTGGTAGGCAAACTGAAGTGGGTCCAGTGATGAGCTTATTAGGCGCCGAAGCTGAGCCAGGACCAACCGCTCCAGGGTCTTCATCAGGTGGGATGTCAGAGCCACCGGCCTGTAGCTGTTGAGGTCCTTGGGGCGTGAAGTCTTTGGCACTGGTACAACACAGGAGGTTTTCCAGAGCTGTGGGACTCTTCCCAACCTCAGGCTCAGGTTGAAGAGGTGCTCCATCACCCCACACAGTTGGTCCGCGCAGGACCTGACGACCCTCGAGCTGATGCCATCTGGACCCGCTGCCTTCTTGCCATTAATCCTCCTCAGTTCCCTCCTAACCTGGGTGGTTGAGAGAGACAGGCTGGAGCCTTGTGTTGAGTGTGTATTGGATTCTGCAGTTGGGGGTGGGGGGGAGTGAGCAGGGTGAATAGAGGAGGTGTAAAGTGTCTGAGGTGGAACAGCAGCAGTGGGGGTGGGTGAGTCTGCAGCCGATGTTGCAGACTGCCTCATGGCTGAATCAAATCTGTTGAAGAAATGATTCAGTTCATTTGCCCACCTCACATCCCTCCCAGGCAGAGAGTTCTGCTGTTTGTGGCCCGAGATGGTTCTGAGGCCTCTCCAGACTTCACCAACGTTGTTTTGTTGAAGCTGGTTCTCCATCTTCTGCCTGTAGCTCTCCTTCCCATTCCTTATCAGTCCCCTCAGCTCTTTCTGCACCCTTTTCAACTCCTCTTTGTCTCTGGATTTGAAGGCCCTCCTCTTCTGCTTGAGGACGGTTTTAATTTCTGGGGTAATCCAAGGTTTGTTGTTGGAGAAACACCGTACAGTCCTGGTAGGTACAGTGTTATCCACACAGAAGTTTATATAGTCAGTAATGCATGTAGTAAGGCTGTCGATGTCCTCTCCATGGTCATCACAAATCACCTCCCACACAGTCGACTCAAAACAATCCTTAAGAGCCTCCTCGCTCTCCTCTGACCATCTCTGTACTGTGCGGGTGGCTGGTGGCTCCCTGCGCACTAAGGGCTCATACACAGGGACAAGGTGCACCAGGTTGTGATCAGATCTGCCCAGGGGAGGGAGAGGTGATGAACTGTATGCCTCTTCTGCATTGGCATACAGTAAGTCCAGTGTTTTATTGACTCTGGTTGGGCAGGTCACATACTGGGTGAAGGTGGGCAGTGTGGAGTCCAGTGAGGCATGATTGAAGTCCCCTGATATTATGAGAAGGGCTCTCGGTGATTGTGTTTGCAGTCTGCTGACCACAGAGTGGAGAGAGTCACAGGCTGCATCCGCGTTGGCCGAGGGGGGGACATACGCTGTTATCGCGATAACATGCGAGAACTCCCGGGGCAGGTAGTACGGACGCATGCTAACGGCTAACAGCTCAATGTCTCTGCTGCAGAGTTGCTCTTTTACAGTGATGTGCCCAGGGTTACACCATCTGTCGTTCACAAAAACTGCCAGTCCCCCTCCTTTCCTCTTACCGCTGTCTCTGGTCCTGTCCGCTCGCAGCAGCTGGAATCCCGGTAGTGTCACGCTTGTGTCCGGAGTTAGCGATGTTAGCCACGACTCCGTTAGCATCATGATGCTACATTGCCGGTACTCCCTCTGTGACCAGGTTAGCGACATGAGTTCATCCATCTTATTGGGCAAAGATCTTACGTTTCCAATAATTACAGAAGGAAGAGATGGTCGATAACGTCTCCTTCTCGGGCGACGGCGCTCCTTCCCAGCACGACACCCCCGTCTTTTCCTCCTCAGCTCGCTGGGAATATCGGGTCTGTCCGCCGGCAGTACCGCTGCAGGACGCAGCGCTAACAGCTGGTCCTTACTGTAAACAAAGGATCTCTGCTCTGGGTCCCCAGACACGGGTGAAAAAAGTAGAAATAAACTGAGAAAAACTGAGAAAAAATGGATGATATTAAAGAACTAAGAAGGCAGAGCGAGGAAAAGGACAAGAAGATTGCTATGCTGGAAGGACGGGTGTCAGATCTGGAACAATATTCAAGAGTAAATGATGTGATAGTGACAGGACTGGAAACCAAGCATCAGACATACACACGGGTAGCAGCATCAGAGAGAGGGGAGCCACCCGAGTAAGAGCTACGCTCTTTGGAAGAGCAGGTAATGGCCTTCTTTAAAAGCAAAGGTATAGAAATGGACAGTAAAAATATTGAGGGATGCCATCCGCTTCCGAGAAAAAATCAAATACCTGCCATTATCATTTGTTTTGTTAATAGAAAACAGAAAAAAGAAAGCTAAAAGGTACAAATGTTTATTTAAATGAACACCTAATCAAGAAAAATGCAGACATTGCAAGACAAGCAAGAATATTAAGAAAACAGAAGAAAATACAGTCAACTTGGACGTCAGACTGTAAAATATTCATTAAGTTAAATGGAACACCAGAGCAGGCTAAGGTTCTAGTCATCAAAGAGATGACTGAACTAGAAAAATATAACTGATAAATGCAAAGCAGTGCTAAATATGATGGGACCGTCCAAGTGCACAACCAACGCAGATGTCTGACAATTTTCAACTAACAACTCATATAGATATTGAAAATAAGACATTGATGTATGACAGCAACATAGATCCTGATTGTAATTTCTTTAACAATAAGACAAATGAATGCAATTATTATACAAATGAGCAACTTAAAAAGGAATTCAAGGTAGAACAGGGTATAACAATGGTGCACTTTAATAGTCGACGCTTATATGCAAACTTTCAATCCATCAAAGACTACATAACACAGTTTGAACAGCCATTCAATGTGATAGCCATATTGGAGACCTGGATAACTCCTGGAAAAGAAGAAGACTTTAAAATAAATGGATATGAATTCCTTCATGTAGACAGGATCAACAAGAAAGGAGGTGGGGTGGCACTTTACATTGATAAAAACCTAAAGTACAAAAGAATGGGAAGAATGACAACTGTTATTGATGGAGTGATGGAATGTTTATCAGTGGAAATAAGTATGGAAAAAAGGAAAAACCTAATTGTCAGTTGTATATATAGAACACCAGGATCTAAGATTGAGATATTTAAGGATAATATGGAGGACTTATTTACAAATATAAATCAGAAAAGAATGTTCATTTGTGGGGACTTTAATATTGACTTATTGAATCCAAATCATAATAAGAGTACAGAAGAATTTATTGATTCCATGTACAGCATCGGTTTATTTCCACTGATAACAAGACCGACCAGAATAACATCTAATTGTGCAACTCTATTAGATAATATATTTACAAATATAATAGAAGGAAAGATAAAAAGTGGGCTGTTAATCAATGATATAAGTGACCATTTACCAGTCTTTGCATCTTATAAATGCCATTATAAAGTGAACAACGATGGACATAAGATTATTTACAAAAGAATAAGAACAGAGAAGACCTTAAATTGTCTTAGAAATGAACTTTTAAAGCAAGATTGGAATATTGTGTATGAACAAACAGAAGTTAATAAAGCTTACGAAGGATTTTTAAGAACATTTAACACATTACTTGATAAAAACTGCCCAGTAATTGAAATCAATAGGAAACACAATTATGCAGGAAGACCATGGATGACAAAAGGACTACAAAATGCCAGCAAAAAAAAAAAATACCCTATATCGAGAATTCATAAAAAAGAGAACAATAGAAACTGAAATGAAGTATAAAACTTACAAAAATAAATTAACTAATATAATGAGATCCTGTAAAAGAGAGTATTACATTAAAAGGTTAGAACACAATAAAGATAACACAAGAGATATATGGAATGTATTAAACAGAATAATCAAAAATGAATCAAAGAATAATGATTACCCTGGGTACTTTATAGAAGGGACAAGAAGTATTAATAACATGGAAGAGATAGTAAATGGCTTTAATGAATTCTTCGTAAACATAGGGCCAAAACTGGCAGAAGAAATAAAGGTTGATGGAATAGAAAGGGACACTGGTGAAAATATTGAAAGGAATAGTAGCTCAATGTTTTTAAGAGCAGTGGAAGAGAAAGAGATTTATGACATAGTTAGAGGACTTAAGAACAAAACCAGTACAGACTGGAATGATATTGATATGGTAACGGTAAAGACAGTTATTGATGGTATCGTAAAACCATTAAAATATATATTCAACTTGTCGTTTCAAAAAGGAGTTTTTCCACAAAAAATGAAAGTTGCTAAAGTTATTCCCATTTACAAAACCGGTGAAAGACATCATTTTACAAACTATAGACCAGTGTCAATACTCTCCCAGTTCTCTAAGATACTGGAAAAACTCTTCATAAAAAGATTTGACAGTTTTGTGGAAAAATATGAATTAATGACAGATAGTCAGTATGGGTTCAGAAACAACAGATGAACAGCTTTGGCACTGATAGATTTAATGGAAGAGATAACGGAATGTATGGATAATAAGAGGTATGCGCTCGGAGTTTTCTTAGATCTAAAGAAGGCGTTTGATACTGTTAATCATGAAATTCTATTAAAAAAACTGGAAAAGTACGGGTTTAGGGGAGTGGTTTTGGAATGGTTAAAAAGCTATGTAGGGAATAGGCAACAATATGTACAAATAAATGAATATAAATCTAATTTGATGGATATAGCTTGTGGAGTACCTCAAGGTTCAGTACTGGGTCCAAAAATGTTTATTATGTACTTAAATGATATCTGCAGAGTATCGGAGATTTTAAAGTTTGTAATATTTGCAGATGACACAAATATACTGTGTTCAGGTGTGGAGTTGCCACAGGTTTTGGAAATGATCACACAGGAATTAACGATATTAAAGAAGTGGTTTCATATAAATAAATTATCATTGAATCTAGATAAAACCAAATTTATGTTGTTTGGAAACCAAAAGAAAAACATCGAAGTAGAAATATGTGTTGACAATGTATATTTAGAAAGAGTAAATGAAATAAAATTTCTTGGGGTGATCATTGACCACAAGCTCTGTTGGAAGCCACACATTACTTATGTTCGGGGGAAATTGGCACGGGGCATTGCCGTCCTGGGGAAAGCAAAGCATATGTTGGATCAGAAAGCACTGCACATTTTATACTATGCTTTATTACTGCCATATATGAGCTACTGTGTAGAGGTCTGGGGAAACACATACAAAAGTAACACACAAACAATAACTATAATACAGAAAAGGGCCATTAGATTAATAAATAATGTAGGGTACAGGGACCATACAAATGCACTCTTTGTCAAAATGCAAGCTATCAAATTCCAAGACTTGGTGAAGCTTAAAACAGCGCAGATAATGTATAAAGTAAGAAATAAATTGCTTCCCAAAGAAATCTGTAAATTGTTCATAGAAAGAGAAGGTGGGTATAACTTAAGAGGGAGATGGAATTTAAAAATACAAAGTGCTAGAACAACTTTAAGAACTATGTCTATCTCAATTGCAGGAGTTAAATTATGGAACAGTCTAACAGAAGAAATAAAAGACAGTCAAAACATAAAACAGTTTAAAGTAAAATATAAAAACCTAATTTTAAATAAGTATAAGAATGAAGAAAACGGGGTTAACCCAGGACGGTAATGTTGCTGGTAATGGTGTTGCGGTTCTTTTTTGTTTTTTTTGTTTTGTTTTGGTTTGTTGTTTTTCCATAACTTGTGTATCTGCAAATATACACATTCTGTATTTTTCATATGAAAGAAACTATACTGTGGTGGGGCTTGCTAATTTCTTGTTTTGATTTATGCATGTTATGTTTTGTTTTACTTCATATGTTTCATATGTTGTTTGTTTAATTTAAGACAAAAAAAATTAAATGAATGAGAGGTAAAACTTGAGGGGGTAGGGACAAATAAGTAAATACTTCAGCCTACTCCTTTTCAAACAAATAATGGAATGATATTTTGTAATGATTGTGAAGGCACATGTTTGAAATGTTTGAAATAAAAATGAACTGAACTGAACTGAACTGAAATCTGGCCAAGAGGACAGCTGAGATTGCAACAAATGCAAAAAATAGTTCTGTAAACATGTTTTTTTCCCCTCTTTATTTATAAAGTTTTGCATATGTAATTTGACATATCAGGCCCAATACAGCAAGTACCAACTGATATAAAGACATATATCAAAACAAATTAGGCCATTAAAATTCGGATGATAACAATAAAACAGAAAAAAGAAAGAGAAAAAAACAACAACAACCCACACACAGAAAACAACAACAAAAAACAAACAAAATAAAAAAATTATTAAAAAATCAACTCCCTCCCAAAACCATAACAAAAGGGAACCCCATGGTTCAAAAGTTTAGTCTGTTGTAAGTGTTTTCAATGAGTTAAAGTAAATGATAAAAGGCTGCCACATCTGTGAGAACTTATTAACATTTCCTCTGAGTCTAAATTTTATTTTCTCCATTTTTAAAAAGAACATAACATCTTCCATCCGTAAACATGTTTTAAGCGGACAAAAGAAAGCTGATTGATTTTATAATGTAAGTACAATAACACAGATATTTGAAGTTTACTCAGCTACATTCTCGCCTGAAAATATGTTAAAAGTTTATTTTGTGACCGGAAAAGAGTAAAAAGAGTAATATCAAAACTAGAGATGGACCGATCCGATATTACGTATCGGTATCGGTCCGATACTGACCTAAATTACTGGATCGGATATCGGAGAAAAATAAAAAAATGTAATCCGATCCATTAAATATCACGAAAGCACCTCACAAAACTTGCAACACGCCGTAACTCACCTCAGAACGTTAGCACGTCGGAGCAGTATGCATCACGTGATAGAGCGGCTGTGGCATGTGGGACCTGTCGGTGGTCTGGATAGCATTTGGAGCTTCGCTAGCAACCCGGCATTTCATCTCCGACAAAGTTATCCCGAGAGAAGTAAAGCAAGTGTGTAAGTCCATCTCTGAATGTTTGTAAAGCATTCCTGCGTTAAGCTTAACAAACGATATATGGAGCGACTGCCTCTCTCTCTCTTGCTGCTACTTCAATCATGAAACTGCTTAATGATCAGCTGATCGGCTTTTCTGTCGCGAGTCCGTCTCTGTTGTTTGTTTTTGGCCCACTTTGCACCAGAAAGAGGAAACCAGCGGCTGAACAACAGCAGCACGTTTAAGCTTGATAAGCTGTTGTTAGAATTTATTTAATATTACTTTCTACTCGAGGATCTTTTTCTACGTAGCTGACGCTGGTAACTGTGCAGGGGCGGATCTAGCAAAGTTTAGCCAGGGGGGCCGATAGGGCATTAACAGGGGAAAGGGGGCACAAAGACATACTTTTATTTCTTATTCTCATTTAAAATGTCTAGCTTTTAATAAATAATTATCTGACACCCAAAGTTTTAATTTGATGCAAAATGAATAGAAGTCCATTACTGTATATAGTAACTATTAAGTCTAATATATATACCCTAGTAAGCTATAGTACTTTTTCCTTTGGGAAGGTACCATCTGTGCAGTCTGCAATTTTGTTGAAGAAAGATGTTGAATCTATTTAATATTTCTTGAAAAATAATTGATTTCTGTGCATTTTTTTTCACACTGCATCAAATTAAGGTTGATTACGTCGATTAAGCATCATGAGGTGGAGCGTGAGGGGTGGTTCCCTATTTTTTTATTTTTTTATTTTTGTTGTTGCTGGGAGTTGGAACCCTATTAGTTAGGTTGCTTAATATTTATGCTAAGTACTCTTTAAAATACCAGAATAGGGAGGATGGTGTAGGTTTAAGTTTATTAGATTGATCAGTATTGCTGAACTATGAAATATTTCTTTTTGCATACAGGTATAACAGAATAGCTTTAGTGTAGTTGTTGTTTTAAACTTGAGTATGAACTTATACAAAATGCAGCAAGATATTTAAAAAACAGTTTTGTTGATTAAAAAACACTATATCGGATTCATATCGGTATCGGCAGATATCCAAATTTATGATATCGGTATCGGTATCGGACATAAAAAAGTGGTATCGTGCCATCTCTAATCAAAACTAAGTAGCTGCAGTAGTAGTAGTAGCTATTGTTTGAAACTGGAATTGGCTGGGCCAATCTGGGATATGGTTTTTCAATTTTGTTGTCCGGGTGGAATTCGGGAGAAATTGGGGAGAATGGTGTGGCTGTGGGAGATTTTCGGGAGGGGCACTGAAATTCGGGATTCTCACAAAAAAATTGGGAGGGTTCGCATGTATGGCCTAGCATAGCCTGTAACGTTTTTATGACGGACACATTTTATGAGTGAAACTTGACTTTAAGTGACTTACAGGTTTCTTTTTGAAAAATACTTTCTTATATCCAGAGATGGGCAGTAATGCGTTACTTGTAACGCATTATTGCCCATCCTCCTCTCCTCCTCGCAGCGCAGGCTTGCCGCTGCTAAAACTAAACGGAGCTCCCTGTAAGGCGCAGCCAATCACATTGTCCATATTTGTCACATGAGGTAGGACTCCAGTAGAGAACATAATTTAACTCTTTCTGCACCGCTGGGTGAATGAGACGTTGATTGATCGCTGTTTTTTTCTTCTTCTTTCTATCGTTTTTGTTTTAATTTACTGTCTTTACTTGAGAAGATCAAATTATTGGTGGGGACATGTCCCTTCCATCCATGCCAAATGTACGCCCTTGCGTTACACCCCAATTTAACATCACCGCACTAGAAATTAGAATCAGACTTATGGGAAAGGAGACCCCTTGGACATAAATCAGCATGATGAGAACTATTGAAAAGAAAAGAAAAATTATCTAAGGAGAATTAATCAATTTCCATCTGCTAACATGGGGGGGGTTATGACCTACACTGCAGCCAGACACTAGGGGGCGATAGAGACGTTTTGGCTTCATTTTTGGGGTACTGTCGCATCGTCCATGGTCGTGTCCAAATTCATGGGCTGCATCTTCCTGAGGCCGCATTTGTAGACCGATTACATCACAGCGATGCGCCGAAGGCTGTCCAAATTCGTAGACAGGAACTCTTTTTCCCCGAATTTGAAGGGTGGGTCGGGTGTGTCCTTCGTGGCCTACCATATCCCAGAATTCATAGCGCAGCCCAGCCAAACTCCAGTTTCCAATAATGGCGGCCGCTACTAAGTTTTAAAATTACTGTTACTAATCTTTCTGGGTCACAAAATAAACTTTTAACATATTTTCAGGCAAGAAAGTAGCTGTGTAAACATCAAATATCTGCTCGGTTTATCAAGATATCGCATATTTGCAAAAGTGCTTCGACGTTTTCGGAGCATCTGCTACCCACCAGCCCAACAATAACCTAAAAATGTTATTGTTGGGCTTTTTTCAGTGTTTTATTTGCTCGTGAGTAAATCGGTTTGGCTGAGATTAAAGTTATTAGATTAGATTAGATAAAATAAAACTTTATTAATCCCCCAGGATTTTCACACAGCTGAATAAACGTCAAGCAGAAAACTGATTAAACAGAAGTGTGAGACGGTCGAGAATTTACGCCAGTGTCCTGTTATATTTTAGATAGCAAGGAGCAGACGGCCGAGTTTATTAAACTCCACCGAGACAGCGGTGAAGCTAATCAGAAGGCTAGACCGTCCAATTTCCCCAGCCGTTTACTTCCGGCCTACCCGACCTTCTGAGGACCCGGCCCACGTAGACCGCGAAGGCCGGGTCCTCAGGAGGATGCAGCCCATGAATTTGGACACATGCTCTATCGTCATTGATCTCTCCTGCCTCCCCTTTCCCTCATCCAACTCCTGGCCTCTGTGGACGCTCCGCCACTATCAGCACCAAACTTTTTTACACATCGGCCAGCATCTGGCCAATCCACCACATTTCATTGTTTATACCATTAAAGAAAAACGAAAAATAACCATCGGCCCACCGGGCAAATGCCCGATGGCAAGTCCAGCTATGACTTCAGTCTTTCTGTCACTGAATTTTAAAAAGCTAAGAGTCTCTTTAGTAAATACAGCAGCAACGATCAAAAGACGTGTTTGAGCTGCTGCAGATGTTAGTAAATCTGACCCTAAATGTTCCTTCTTCTTTAACATTCAAACGTTGTAATGAAGGGATATTTTAACAGGCTGTTCTCGTTTATATGACTTCCATAAAACAACAGGGTTAGAACACATTGTGATGAAGTAAGATGTTTGTTTTGTAGTCCATCTTCAGCACAATGTAGTTTCAACAGGCGGACATCCGGTGTCACATTGTTACAGAGAGACGAGTGTAAGGCTGTTCCAATTCTCAGCACCGCTCCTCTCTTTTCCTGAGTCCTTAGCAATTCTCCTTCCCACGATGACGTTTTCTTCGAAGCCAAGGAAAAGAGTTTGGGGAAATGAGATAGGCCCTAATTTTGAAATTTTAAATAACACCCACGTGGTTACGTTGCCCAGCTGAGTCACGTGGCCGCACAGCAACAAATCACTGCAGAGCCGGAAAAGGAGGCGGAGCAAAGTGTGTGTGCAGGAGAGGAGTCGAGCAGAGAGAGCTGCTTTTTCCATGAAACGGGAGTGACGTAGTAAACTTACAGGAACATATACAACTACCAACGTTGGGATTAATATCTGCATCGATCTCCACACCCTTGTCTCCTGGATCGTAGCTCAGATCAGCGTGAACCACGTGGGTCTCTGCTCCCTGATCTGTTTCTTAAGACTTCCAGCTTCATCACGGAGTTTCTCTCGGTTTGTGGGCTCATCTAAAGGTAAGCACCGAGCTAACTTTAATGTGGGTTCAGTTTATGTTGAGTTTAGCTCTGTTGAGAAATTATACATTGGAGTGAGACAGACTGTAGAGTTTGTGATTGCTTGCAACGTTAGAATATGGCGGTTGCTAGGGGGTAAGAACAAAAGGATGGGGTGCAGGGCAGGAGAACAACCAACCCCCAGGACAGGAAACCGCGGTAAAGTGAGCCGTCATTTGTGAGCCGCGGGCAAGCCAGCCGCCTCCTATCCGCCGCATAAATTTCCTTGCGCTTTTACACCAGTCTTTACGGTAGCGCCTTTTCGCTTTGTATAAAAATTCATTAAAAATCACCCTGAGTAGTTGATGTCCAATTTTCAACAGATTCCTTCTCTGGGACACCTACTGTACCTGTGTGCCAAGTTTCAGACAGATTTACTGTAGAATTCCTCAGAAATTAAAGGGTACTTGTATCCAATGCAATACAGCCAATACAATAGAATTATGTCAATTTTCAAAAATTCATTAAAAATCATCCTGAGTAGTTGAGGTCCAACTTTCAACAGATTCCTTCTCTGGGACACCTACTGTACCTGTGTGCCAAGTTTCAGCTAGATTTACTGTAAAATTCCTCAGAAATTAAAGGAAACTTATATTCAACGCAATCAGCCAATACAATAGAATTATGTCAATTTTCAAAAATTCATTAAAAATCATCCTGAGTAGTTGAGGTCCAACTTTCAACACATCCCTCCTCTGGGACGCCTACTGTACCTGTGTGCCAAGTTTCATCCAGATTTACTGTAGAATCCCTCAGAAATTAAAGGGTACTTGTATCCAATGCAGTCAGCCAATACAATATAATTATGTCAATTTTCAAAAATTTATGAAAAATCATCCTGAGTAGTTGATGTCCAACTTTCAACACATCCCTCCTCTGGGACACCTACTGTACCTGTGTGCCAAGTTTCATCCAGATTTACTGTAGAATCCCTCGGAAATTAAAGGAAACTTATATTCAGTTCAATACAGTCAGTACAATATAATTATGTCAATTTTAAAAAATTCATTAAAAATCATCCTGAGTAGTTGATGTCCAACTTTCAAAACATCCCTCCTCTGGGACACCTACTGTACCTGTGTGCCAAGTTTCATCCAGATTTACTGTAGAATCCCTCAGAAATTAAAGGAAACTTATATTCAACGCAATCAGCCAATACAATAGAATTATGTCAATTTTCAAAAATTCATTAAAAATCATCCTGAGTAGTTGAGGTTTCAACCCTTTTTCTGGTCAGTGGGTGTGTGGGCAGACAACTCTGGCTTGTCACCCAGTTGGATTTCCTTGTATTTGTAAAATGGCACTATCTACAAATCAGGACACATTAACTATGATATTTAAAAAATGACATGATGACATAGTCCTTGGTCAGTTTACCAAGCATTTCTCAGTTTTGTTTTTTATAGTTCTGTTCATCATATCATTGTTTGTGAGTCCTGGATTATTTGATGATATGTTTACATTATGTATTCTTTTGTTTTCAGTTCCATATTGCTTTTAAGTGTAGTTCTTTTTCAGCATTCCACAAGTGGATGGAAGACTTGTGAAAACACTCTAGTGTTAAAGCCAGTCTTGTCTTCATGTCTGTTTATGGTTTTGTCTGTGTCAAGCTCGTGTGTCTTAGGTCTGTGTCTTAGTTTGGTGGCCTCTTGTCTCTTTCTTGTGTTGAGCCTTACGTCCACTGTCTTCTTATTCCCAATGTATCCCTGCTGTGTTACACAGCTGTCTCCAATTCCCCTAATCGCCACCCTATTTATACATTTTGCCAATCTCCCGGTCTGAAGTACTCGATTCTATTCTATTCTATTTATATAGGGAGTGCAGAATTATTAGGCAAGTTGTATTTTTGAGGAATAATTTTATTTTTGAACAACAACCATGTTCTCAATGAACCCAAAAAACTCATTAATATCAAAGCTGAATGTTTTTGGAAGTAGTTTTTAGTTTGTTTTTAGTTTTAGCTATTTTAGGGGGATATCTGTGTGTGCAGGTGACTATTACTGTGCATAATTATTAGGCAACTAAACAAAAAACAAATATATGCCCATTTCAATTATTTATTTTTACCAGTGAAACCAATATAACATCTCCACATTCACAAATATACATTTCTGACATTCAAAAACAAAACAAAAACAAATCAGCGACCAATATAGCCACCTTTCTTTGCAAGGACACTCAAAAGCCTGCCATCCATGGATTCTGTCAGTGTTTTGATCTGTTCACCATCAACATTGCGTGCAGCAGCAACCACAGCCTCCCAGACACTGTTCAGAGAGGTGTACTGTTTTCCCTCCTTGTAAATCTCACATTTGATGATGGACCACAGGTTCTCAATGGGGTTCAGATCAGGTGAACAAGGAGGCCATGTCATTAGTTTTTCTTCTTTTATACCCTTTCTTGCCAGCCACGCTGTGGAGTACTTGGACGCGTGTGATGGAGCATTGTCCTGCATGAAAATCATGTTTTTCTTGAAGGATGCAGACTTCTTCCTGTACCACTGCTTGAAAAAGGTGTCTTCCAGGAACTGGCAGTAGGACTGGGAGTTGAGCTTGACTCCATCCTCAACCCGAAAAGGCCCCACAAGCTCATCTTTGATGATACCAGCCCAAACCAGTACTCCACCTTGCTGGCGTCTGAGTCGGACTGGAGCTCTCTGCCCTTTACCAATCCAGCCACGGGCCCATCCATCTGGCCCATCAAGACTCACTCTCATTTCATCAGTCCATAAAACCTTAGAAAAATCAGTCTTGAGATATTTCTTGGCCCAGTCTTGACGTTTCAGCTTGTGTGTCTTGTTCAGTGGTGGTCGTCTTTCAGCCTTTCTTACCTTGGCCATGTCTCTGAGTATTGCACACCTTGTGCTTTTGGGCACTCCAGTGATGTTGCAGCTCTGAAATATGGCCAAACTGGTGGCAAGTGGCATCTTGGCAGCTGCACGCTTGACTTTTCTCAGTTCATGGGCAGTTATTTTGCGCCTTGGTTTTTCCACACGCTTCTTGCGACCCTGTTGACTATTTTGAATGAAACGCTTGATTGTTCGATGATCACGCATCAGAAGCTTTGCAATTTTGAGACTGCTGCATCCCTCTGCAAGATATCTCACTATTTTTGACTTTTCTGAGCCTGTCAAGTCCTTCTTTTGACCCGTTTTGCCAAAGGAAAGGACGTTGCCTAATAATTATGCACACCTGATATACGGTGTTGATGTCATTAGACCACACCCCTTCTCATTACAGAGATGCACATCACCTAATATGCTTAATTGGTAGTAGGCTTTCGAGCCTATACAGCTTGGAGTAAGACAACATGCATGAAGAGGATGATGTGGACAAAATACTCATTTGCCTAATAATTCTGCACTCCCTGTACAGCGCCAAATCACAACAACAGTCACCTAAAGACACTTTATGTTGCTGGGTAAAAACACAACAATAATACAAAGAAAACCCCAACAATTTAAGTACCCCATATGAGCTAACATTTAGTGTGAGTGGGAAGGAAAAACTCCATTTGAAGAGGTAGAAACATCTGGCAGAAACAGGCTCAAGGAGAGACAGCCATCTGCTGTGACTGGCTGAGGTTGATGAAAAGGAGACAGGAAAACATATACACTGTGCAAGAGATACATACTAACTAATGATTAAATGCAGAGAGGTGTATAAACACAGAACGAGCAAAGAAGGAAAAAATTCATACATGATGGGAAGCCCGCAAGAGCCTAGGCTTATTGCAGCACAAATAAGGGAAGATTCAGGGGCACCTGATCCACTATAACTGTATTATTTGTCAAAACTGAGGGTGTTAATGCTAATCTCAAAAGCAGAGACGGGTGTTTGTCTTCTGAATTAATTTAGAATAGAATAGAATTCAACTTTATTGTCATTGCACATGTCACAGGTACAAGGCAAGAAAATGCAGTTTGCATCCATCCAGAAGTGCTTTAGCCATGATATAGATATATTAGAATATATATTAGCAATAATATAGGTATGTAAGTATATTACAGAAATGGGTCTATTATGGTATGTTACAATGTACACGGTATGAAGGTATGTTATGAATATGCTATAACTATAAGTATAGTTACAGGCTGTAGTGAGTACAAACTATTTACACGCTATGAACAGGATATAAATATAAAAAACTATACAGAATATGAGATATACAGCTATACAGAAATGTGAACTATGCAGGTTATAAACAGTTGTAGAATTAAAAATGATCGTATTGTACAGAATGATGTGAGCTGCATCCACAGAAGAGAGATCTAAGAGATGAAGACTCTGATTACCGTTCAACCTTAAAATTCTATAGGAACCACAAGTACACCTAATATTCCAAAATTAAAATCTGGATTTCAGAGCGAGTCAGTGAAGAAAAGCAAATATGCTGTCTCTTTATAGTCACTGTCATGACTCTCTCAGCAGCACTTTTGATCCATCAATATTAAACAATTATTGATGCAGCAGATTGAGATTAAACCTGGCACACAGGTACAGTAGGTGTCCCAGAGAAGGAATCTGTTGAAAGTTGGACCTCAACTACTCAGGATGATTTTTAATGAATTTTTGAAAATTGACATAATTCTATTGTATTGACTGTATTGAATTGAATATAAGTTTCCTTTAATTTTTGAGGAATTCTACAGTAAATCTGGCTGAAACTTGGCACACAGGCACAGTAGGTGTCCCAGAGGAGGGATGTGTTGAAAGTTGGACCTCAACTACTCAGGATGATTTTTCATGAATTTTTGAAAATTGACATAATTATATTGTATTGGCTGACTGCATTGGATACAAGTACCCTTTAATTTCTGAGAAATTCTACAGTAAATCTGGCTGAAACTTGGCACACAGGTACAGTAGGCGTCCCAGAGGAGGGATGTGTTGAAAGTTGGACCTCAACTACTCAGGATGATTTTTAATGAATTTTTGAAAATTGACATAATTCTATTGTATTGGCTGATTGCGTTGAATATAAGTTTCCTTTAATTTCTGAGAAATTCTACAGTAAATCTGGCTGAAACTTGGCACACAGGTACAGTAGGTGTCCCAGAGAAGGAATCTGTTGAAAGTTGGACATCAACTACTCAGGATGATTTTTAATGAATTTATGACATTTCCATAATTGTATTGACTGTATCGGGCTGTTTCATTGTAATTTGTGTGTGCGCGTGCACGTGCTCGCGTTCGCGCATGTGCACGTGTGCGCGGGTATAGGCTTTCAATCGGCACATAAAGCGGAAAGGCGCTACCGTGAAGACTGGTGTAAAAGCGCAAGGAAATTTATGCGGCGGATAAGAGGCGGCTGGCTTGACCGCGGCTCACAAATGACGGCTCACTTTACCGCGGTGACAGGAAGCCACGGGTACAAGCGTGGGGGAGGGCAATTAGTCATTGAAATAGGACTTCATAGGACGATCTCCAGATGCATCCAGGGCTGGACTGGGATAAAAAAATCGACCCGGGCATTTTGACTGAGACCGGTGTTCCAGTTTAACTGGCATCGCAGATTAACTGGCTTTGGACGAACAAATGTGTGGCAGTACGGGAAGGGCTGGACTGGCCATCGAGCATACCCAGCATTTGCCCAGTGGGCCGCCCTTGATTTTTCGTTTTTATGGGCCGATGGGGTTTTATTTCTTTTCTCTTTTTTACGGTATAAATGAATGGTGGGGGATTGGCCAGTTGGTTATGATCAACTGAATTGGGCTGGACCAATTACAGCCGAGGAAGTCGAACTAAAGTTGAGGTGAAAAGCAAGGCGGTTTGTCCCGTACTACTTCAGCTAGAAAGCTGCTAATTCAGTTATGAAACTGATCAGTGACCAGCTGATCGGCTTTTCTCTGCGCCAGAAAGAGAAAACCAGCGAGGTCGCATTAAACAACAGCAGCACGTTTAACCCTTGGATGCACAACCTACCAATACCTACACTCTTCCACGAGTGGGGTCAAAAATGACCCCAAATAAAATCAATGCATTTTGCTATAAACTCGGTTGTTATTCTTCAAAATCTTTAAAACGAAGAGTTGTAATATTTTCATATTTGAGGTATTCCTCATAAAACATGTTTGTGACATGAGGCCCGTTTCATTTTTATTTATTTTTTCATTTATTTTAAGAAATTGGAGTTTTTGTATCACTTGTATCACTTTTGTATGCTTGCTCAGTATATACTGCAGAAGCTGGGTCTTCCCTTTGAAAGGCACAATTGGTTCATCCGCTGTAACACAATCACTGAGCATGAATTTCTGCCTGCAGTTGACCAGGAACAGGCCCCATATGTAGAAAGGAAAGCTGCCACGTGGTTTGTTTTCAGTCGGTAGGCTCTGGTCCTCTTGTCATCAAAGTGCAAGACGGGCGAATATCTTCAAATCTTTGAATTGACATAGTGGCCTTGTACAATTGGTTATGCAGAGGACTCCCAAAAAGCACACCGACTGGTATATCCCAGTTCTTCTCACTTCCTGCAAGAATGGTCAATCAAATAAAGGCCAGGAGCTTATGTTTGATTACATTTTTCCACTCTTTTCCCCTGTCTGTGGCGACTCTTTGTGCCTCCATGTTTGTGCATGTCAGCACCTCTTCTATTATATTATCAGACATGAACATCTTCCATACATCTATTGGGGAGACCGTACTAAACCCAGGTGCAAGCCCTAGCCGACTAATTCAGAATATTGTGGCTAGAGCAGTAAGAGGGGCTCATTCTGTTGGACTCAATATCCATTTCCTCTTCAGAGGACTCCTCTGTGTCTGACTGGCCTTGTTCAGTGGGGGGGGACAATAGTCTGGGTCCTCTATATCTGAGATGTCCGAGTCAATGCCTCCGATGGGCTCTTCATCCCATCCATCTTGGATCATTTGTAGGGAAAGGTCCACAGGGATCCTAGCTGGCCTCATAGCAGCCATGTTACTTTAGATATTAAAAAAAAAACCCCATCAAAACCCACCCACCCATGAATTTGGAAACTCTTCATCACGTGACATAATCGGCCTTCAAATCCCGCTTTCAAAGCTGCAGACTCTGTGGATGTCCAAATTCATGGGCTGCATCCTCTTGAGGCCGCATTTGAAGTACGTTTGTAGGATGCATCCTATGGATTTTGACACCTCTTCTGAATTGGAATACAGCCATAGAGTGGGGGGCGGGATCTGGCTGAGGCAGCTCTTACTCCTCATTTAAAGACAGGCAGACCTCCACTGTCATTCTTGTGAGATTTAAGGCGACACAAAATGCTTGGAGAACAAAACTCAATTTTTGTCCTTTAAACAGGGGTTAACAAAACACTAAGAATCATAGTGGTGTTTCCACTTCCATTGCAAATTCTTTGCAGTCTCTCTCCTAGTTCGTTAAAACGTCCTACATGTGTGAGTTGCTGAAGCACATGTCACGGTTCCCCCTTTTGTGCAAACAAAAGAACGATGGGACTGAGGCAATTTTCCCTCAGGATGGCCAGTCACCACGTGCCTGTGATTCATCAAAACTCACCTGAGAAATCCTGATCATCAAGGCCGAACTGTTATGGAAATTTTAGAAAACTCGCTGCAACATACCCTGTGAGCTGGGTTTGAAGTGTGTTTAATAAACACATTACAATTTGGGTGGGAACATCCCAGTCAACACAAGGATCATCTCTGAAGTTTTGCCGCCACCCTCACAGACACTCTCAAACAAAGAACATTCCACAGGACATCACGTATCCCTATACCTTCAGTCCAGCTCATCCTTGACCTCAGAAAAAATTACAACCACCTGTCACCTCCCTTAAAGTAGGCTGTCTGGAGATCTTCCAGTCTACGATTGGTCCACTGTGAAGGTGCAATAACATGGGGCCCACTTGTGATAACATTCTATGTGAATGCATACAACTGATGAACACTGAAGTGAGAAAATAAAATTACTATTACTAATGTGATATGATTAAAACATAGGAAAAGAAATCTGCCACCACATCATGAAAATAACATACTGGTGGTAAATACACATAGAAATGAACAATTACAAGATTAAGTCTTCATAGCCCACAAGTTCATGCTACCCTAGGATGTCGCTGTCATCTTCCTGCTCCTGAAAAAAACATACATGCATCAACCCTTTCCTTGTCTGCTTGGAGTAGGTACAATCTTGCATATCAGTGTCAAGTCAGTCAACCATTTGTCTCCATTATCAGTCCAGTCAGTCCCCGTATGTTTATTGGTGAAAGCACAACTTCTTCTGTCGACTTAAGTTTCTACTGCCAGTAGTGATGTGTCGGTCGCGAACAAAATGAATCTCAGAGCCGGATCTTTGAAGTGAGCGTCACAAGCTGTAGGGTTTATTTTCTTTCTCTCACCTTCTCTGTCGCACTTTTTTCCGCTTCACTCCACATGCGAGCCTTGTGCTTTGCGCTGGAAAGAGGGGGGAGGGGCAGTAGTTACGCTCGCAGTAGCACATGAACAGAGCGAGACAGAAAGAGAGCCAGGGACAACAACATCCCATTAGAAAGGTATAGGAATCAACCACAACTATTTTCAGTTGCAGATGATAAAGGATTCAGAAAGTTTATTCATGCAGGCCCATATGACAGAGAATATGCATCTTCTTTTTGTTTTCATATTATAATTTATATTTTATTGTGTTGTGGGTTGCAGTGTTTTGTTTTGTTTCACTTTAAATTAGTTTAAAAGGAAAACGATGAAAATTTAAATAGTTAAAAGTTGGTTTTTGTATCATATGATTAATTTATTACATTTTATGTGGACTGAATAAATAAAAGTATATTTACGGTGGTCCCTAGAGACAAAGCACGTATAAACCCTGAGGCACGCACAAACTCCAAAACACATACAAAACACAACAGAAGTGCTCCAGGATGCTAGGCGCAGTGTAATTACTAGGGGTGCAACGATATTCGTATTGATATTGAACCGTTCGATACAGTGCTTTCGGTTCGGTACGCATATGTATCGAACAATACAAAATTTGTAATTTATTTTCCAACTTTCCTTCTGACGATGCTGTCTGTGTTGAGCGCTCAGTGAATCTGCATTCGACTACTCCGCCTAGGCTGCACTGTCGAGCGCAGATTCACTGAGCGCTCCACACAGACAGCATCCTCAGAAGGAAGAGCGCAGGGCAAGCATGACAAGTGAAATCTCCCGCAGCAAGCTTAAACATGTGAGAGGTTGATCGCGCAGAGAATCGCTGAGCATTATGTGAGTGCGTGTGTAAAAGCAGCAGGATATATATTTTAGTTCTGCTGAGCCAAATAAGACAGGTCAGGGTGAAGAAGTGACAGCCAAAGAAAAGCTTACCACAAAACAGAAAAGTTATGACAAATCAGACTATAAGGCAAAAAGAAAGTGCAGCTTTATGGTTTCATGGACAAAATAATTTCTGTGGCTGCAATATGATGAGCTAAATAACCAGGGCTGCACATAAGTAGTCCGCAGGTGCGCATTCGCTGTCAAAATAAAAAAACACGCACAAGGGTTAGGGTTAAATTTAAAAACTGTACTTTTGAGTTAAAATATATATTTATAATTTTAATAAATGACAAATTAAAAAGGCATGAACATTTTTTGTATCGAAAAAATATCGAACCGTGACACCAAAGTATCGAACCGAACCGTGAATTTTGTGTATCGTTGCACCCCTAGTAATTACGTTAGTAATTTTTTTTGTGCATAATTTTATATTGTTGTTAATAATAAATTAATTAAAGCAACAAAAAAACCTCAAGAGCTGGCTGGGAGGCGAAAGAGCCAGCTCTTTTTAGTGAGCCGAGACGAAAGAGCCGGTTCTCTAAAAAGAGCCGGAAATCCCATCACTAACTGCCAGCAACATGACATAATTTCAAAAAAGAAAAAAGATGAATTCAGAATTGATTACCTTGCTGATTCCTTTTAGACAAGGGACTTGGGACTTACTATCTAATCGTGTCCCACATAGGTGACTTTCTCCAGAGCCCATTGTAAGGTGGAGAAGCTCACCTTACCATCGTTTTTAAAGCAACAGTTTTGTATAGCACGTTTAGTTCCAATCATGCAGGCCTGCTTGAAGGAGAGCAGATTCTCAAACCTAACTTTCAGTGCACTCCTCAAACATATATAATAAAATAAAATTCTACAAAATGTAAAAATATGAAAGCCTAATTTTAGGACTTTTCACTTCCACTTGGTAACAAAAATGCAAGTTTCATCCCATGTAACAAGGTGTATGTCATGGTAAAACCTCCCCTACACATCAGGAACAAGAAACTAAGAATCTACTAGTCTCACTCATTTAATCCCTCTGCTGCATTCTGTTCACCCCTGCTATAATTCAATCATCTTTCCTAATATAATATTAGTCCACTAGTTCATATATTGCTTCTCATCCCACTAAGTGAACCATAAAATCAGAAACACAGGCTTAAAATACTATCTGGTCTTCTTGAGCTTCATTACATGCGTGTATGTGTTAGTAGGATTAATACATTTTGTGCTCCTTAAAGGTTAAAATATCAATACTACACTCTCAATATCAGGAGAGCAAATCAATATGTCCTTCTTGTTTCAGAAACATCTAAAGTCAGGTTCAGCTAAATCCTAAGCGTTTGCGAGTTCACCAAGTGGATGTAAAGGTGTTGTTAACACCTTCAACAGGTGATGTGATGTGTGCCACTTCTATGATTTTTTGCTAGCCCTATATGGAGGACCACAAGAGCCACGCACATCGAAATAAAGAATTCTGTGCTTAAATAATGAATTGTAGAATACATTCTCCATTTGTGAAATACTTTTTGAATTCCACATTAACAAAGTGATTTTTTAAAATGTTTTTTAAAAACCTCATTACCATCCTAGCTCCCCTAGGATGGTAATGAGGTGCTTGGAAATGTTGTAGTTGGCTGAGTTTATACTGCTACAACATTTCCAAGCTGGACTCCTTTGTGAAACTATGGAAGTCCATATATACAGGGTGTCGCATCCCCTGGGTAAAGGCGGTGACATACAGGACAGTCAGTGGCTTTTTACCTTTCAGGTTCTTGTAGGCAACTGATGACTTTCTTTTTGTAGTTGCTTCTGGGGTTTTACCTTGAAGCTTCATGGGTATTGTTGTCACTGAGGAGTGTAGTAATGTTTATTTGCTCTGCTTCTTTTTGTCAGGGATAAAATACAAATATATACTTTTTGTGTCCCAGCTGAGTAACAGGAAGAGAAGGGTCTGGTGGTGCAGCAGAGGAACAATTTCAGCCATTTGGACTCAGCTCAGCCACTACAGAGGAAACAATGTCTTCAACACAGAAGGTGAGAAAAATATCACAGTTACACTGTTATTGAAACTGTGTGCACAGCTGGTTGGTTTTTAATAACACATTAACAGCAGCTTTATCTTTTCCATCCTGGGCTCCTCCATATATACAGAATCTACATTCACAACCAAAAACCACAGAAGTTAGAAGAAAATACAAAGATGATATTTTATCAGCACATATTGAAACAACAATATCATCAGTTGAACTCAAAAAATTTTATGAAGTAAAAGATTTTCTCCACTTATCACGTAGGGGTGGGGGAAAAAAATCGATACTGTGTAGTATCGTGATATTTTGTTTGCTAATAATGTATCGATACAGGGACAGCAGAAATCGATATTTTGTTACAAAAAAGGTTTTTGTGCTCTGACTTCAGAGCATGTTGATCCTTTTTCTGAGCAAGAATCCTGACATTCCTTCACTGTCCAAATGTGTTTAACTTTTTTTTGGCAGCAATAAACATGACAGTTTACTTATTTGAATTTAAGACATGTTTTATTTTAATTAAGTTTAAAACTTTTTTATTTAATGTAAAATTCTATTTTGTTTTAATTTACTTTCAAGTTCTTCAGTTGCTGAATGGGCTGCATAGTTTTCCTAAATTGCATAGTTCAGAATAGCTGTAATTGTACCAGATGGTTGCATTCAGTTAAGTTGGACTAGACTGTAATACAAACCGTTCAGTTTGTCAACAATAAAACTGGCTGAAATGAGAGAAAGACTGAGTGTGAGACTTTGATATTAGATAAAATGAATATTGATGAAGTGTACCTTTATGTACAGAATCTGAATATTGCAAAATATTTTTAAAAAAAATCGCAATAATATTGTATCGTGCGTTAAGTATTGTGATAATATCGTATCGTGGGATGTATGGTGATTCCCACCTCTACTTATCAGTATTTCTTCAAGAATGTCATTTTCATTACAACTCTCATTGCACATCATTGTAATGTGACACTATCACCACAAGGTGATGGTAACACACCAACAATGTGTTTTTTGTCACATTAAATTCCACCAATGGAGGGAGTTACAGTTTGTTCCATGACTGCATTTCACTCACTGCCTCTGTTTGTATCTCTGTCACTGCAGGACCAACATGAAGCGAGAAGTCAGTGCTCTCAGGAGGCCGACAAACCTCACAGAAGAAAGGGAGAGAAGCCCTACAGCTGTGATGAGTGTGGGAAGGATTTTACCCAGGCTGGACACTTAAAAAGTCACCAACTCATCCACAGTGGAGTTAAACCTTACAGCTGTGACTTGTGTGGAAAGTCTTTTAACCGGGCTGGAAGCTTAAAAAGACACCAACTCATCCACAGTGGAGTTAAACCTTACAGCTGTGATGAGTGTGGGAAGTCTTTTACCCAGGCTGGACACTTAAAAACTCACCAACTCATCCACAGTGCAGTTAAACCTTACAGCTGTGATGAGTGTGGAAAGTCTTTTGCCGAGACTCGAGGTTTAAAAAACCACCAACTCATCCACAGTGGAGTTAAAGCGTACAGCTGTGACTTGTGTGGAAAGTCTTTTTTACGGGCTGGACACTTAAAAACACACCAAGTCATCCACAGTGGAGTTAAAGAGTACATCTGTGGCTTGTGTGCTAAAGCTTTTGCTCGAAATGAACACTTACAGAAGCATCTAGTTACCCACTCTGGAATTAAGGTGTACAGCTGCGACTTTTGTGGAAAAACTTTCAACAACATACAGTACCGAAATATTCACCTACTGATTCACACTGGAAATGATGTTTACTGCTGTGATCAGTGTGGGAAACCGTTTACAACAGATGCACAGCTACAACAACACATGTTTAGCCACACTGAGGAGAGACCTTACAAATGTGACCTGTGTAAGAAGACTTTTAAAACTCCAAATCAGCTGAATAAACACCAACAGATCCACACCAGAAAGTAACTCTACAAGTGCAGTTACTGTGAGGATGTATTTAGTTTTTTATCTTGTAATTTTAACCTGAGTGTTTGGAACAAGTCTGATCAGTAAACTTATGGAGTTATTCTGAATGAACTGTTTGGAAAAATGAAGAATCATTTTCACTCAGTAAGCTGAGATTTGTAATGTAAACAGTAAAATGTAATTGGACGTTGGCAGAGTTGACTTACAGTGTCTTTGTTTAGAAGCAGAGCAACACAGATGGATCCTGTTCTCAGCCCTGTCGTCACTGTGGTGGTGGGAAAATTTCTCTGTGTCCTTTGTGGAAAAACTTCCAATCTTCAACAGGACCTAAAACCACATCAACGTAGCCACACTGGAGACAAAATGAACTACTGCAAAGAATGTGGGAGAGGCTTCCACACACCAAGTACATTAAAAATACATGACCTCTTCCACATTGGGGTCAAAAAGCACACCTGTGACTAGTGTGGGTCATCCTTCACCACTGCACGTGAGCTTAAAGAACAAGCATAAGTGAATTCACACAAAAGAGACACCATACAAGTGCAGACACTGTGACAAAAGCTTCTCACAATCAGGTTGTTGTAACAAACATGAACGTACACACATGGAAGTGAACTTCAGCTGTGACCAGTGTGACAAGAGCTTCAGGAATCTCAGTTCATACTCCGAACACAAACGATCCCACACTGTAAATAAACTGTTTCACTGTTACCAATGTGCAAAAACCTTCCCTTCATTATCTGCTCTGTGCAAACATCAGCCTGATCATGCAGGACTGAAATCACTGGATCACAATGACTCTGAAGAGAGAGAAAGATCCTCTTCTGGTTTCAGAGTTGGACTTGAGATCAGGCTCCACAGAGTTCAGATGGAATCTGTAGTTTTTATTATGAAATCCTGATAATGTTAAAGCATTAGTTATATTTGATTAACTCTGTGTAAAGTTTGTCTTATTAAATAGTTTGGTGTGAAAAATAAAGAATTGGTCTCACAACAAGTAGTTTGTTTCAGATTCAAACTAATTTAACTGTTTTCAGTGGAGGTTTATCAGAGGAGGAGACTCACACTGAACAGAGAGTGTGTTTAAGATACATTGTGATTAACATCTCACACATTCCAATAAAGCTGATGTTCCTGCATTGCAACAGCAGTTTGCAGATGTGTTGTGCACCTTTTTGAAACGCAGCCTGGCATGAAAGTGTGTTCATGGCCTAACAGGTTGCCTGAGCAGAAGAGACAAATTGTGCAAAAGGATTTGGAGGAAATGTTGAAAATGCTGTTATCATAGGATGAAGTGAGGATTTGTTCCTCAGTGTTTGGTCTCCTATGCTTATCTGTTTGCCAGATGATTTGTCTCAGCTGTTGAGAGGGCCCGGTTGTTTTTAAGGTACTTCAAGGGAATTAAGGAGTGAGTGCAGGGTTTTATATGGTTCTTTGATGATTATCACAAAGTGAACAAGGTCTCATGGTTTGATGCTTATCCCATGCCAAAGGTTGACCTGGACTTTATAAGCACTCCTTGGTTGTTTATGATGCTGGATTTAACCAACGCCTACTGGCAGATTCCCTTGTCTGCACAGTCCAAAGACAAACACTGGTGATGGCCAGAGGGGCCGATGGCGCGTAATGGCAGCCTCGCAATCAGTCTGCCCCAGGGCAGCTGTGGCTACAACTGTAGCTTACCTCCACCAGTGTGTGAATGTGAGCGTGAATGAATAGTGGAATTGTAAACCACTTTGAGGGTCTGAGGAAAAAGTGCTGTATGAATGCAATCCATTATTATTATCATTATTATTATTATTATTATTATTATTATTATCATCAAAAACGTCTTTCTCCACTCTTTATGGTTTGTACCAATTTGTCACACTTCCATTTGGCTTGTTTGAAGCCGCGGCCATTTTCCAGCACGTGCTGGAGCTACAGCTGCATCCTCACACTGCTTATGCTGTTTGCTACCTGGATGATGTTATCATTCATAGTGATTCATAGTGGTGGAGCATGTGCAGTGGTTGGTCACGGTCCCAGAGACCCTTTGGCAGGCAGGACTGATGGCAAACCCAAAGAAGTGTATGGTTGGATGGAGGGAGGTACAGTATTTGGGTACAATTTGGGAGCTGGGCATGTGCATCCACACATGGATAAAACAGCAGCAATCGCATCCTACCTTTGTCCTAACGCAAAAAAGAACATCCTGATAATAACCAATTGCAATAGTCCAGACTTGAAGTAATAAATGCATGAACAAGTTTTTCAGCATCACTCAGACAGGGTATTTCTACTCTTAATAATATTGCAGAAATGGAAGAAAGTAAAGATTCATCGATTTGCTTCTGCTTATCTTTTTAAGGGTCGCTGGGGCACTGGAGCCAATCCCAGCAGTCATAGGCTAAGAGACCAGAGTCTTAAATACTTGCTTAATATTTCCATTGACGAACGAATCTTGGTCGAAATGTCAAAGATTCCTCATAGTTAATGGAGGCCAAGGTACTGCATCCAGCAGACGATAAAATCCTTATTTTGTTGATAAAATTGGCACAGAGCTTCCGCCATGCATTACCAAAGATTCACATCAAACTTATCCCATTCTTGGTTGCTTTAATGAAGTTTTTTTTTATTGTCACAGTTTGATACTGATGATTAGGGATGGGCATTAATACGATTTTCACTATTCCGATTCCATTTTCGATTCTGTTTAACGATTCGATTCTTTTTCAATTCTTTTTAAAAAAGGAGAACATTAAGGTCGATTAGCTTAGAACTTTGTTTATATCTTCTCTTTGAACAAGATAGAAATTTAGGAGTAACATGGCCTTACAAACCCAACAGTGAGATCTTTTTTTTTTTTTTTTTTTTGCCTGTCCCGTTTGGCTCTTTTGCCATCAGAATTATTGTCTAAAGGCAAAGAAAGATGCCCAACGGATTTACTTTACCAAATTGACCATCCCAGCCTTGCCATAATGGTCCATTTGATTCACCTTTTATTGTTTATTTTATTTTCACTTGCTGAATACGGGACAGACTTGACTGGAGGAAAGAAGGGGAGAAAGAAAGAGGGAAAGAGAAACAGCTGAGAAGAGGGACGGGGGAGAAGGGCAAAAAACAAAAACCAACAGAACGGGCAGAAATAAAAAAAAATAAAAAAAATGCATATATCAATCACCTGGATCACCTGCTGAGAAAGAAAAAAGAAAACAAGCAGAAGAGAACAAGAGTAATAGAATAAACAACATCACAATGATATATGGGAATATAACAGTAAATACTAAATATTAAACATTATTGTGCAGCACATAAGATCAACAGAACACAGTGTGCTTTGAGGTAGGAGCTAAAAAGGGTGTAGTTTGTGGGTGTGATCACCCGTGTGTACACCTGTGAGCATGGACGCGCTTGTTTTTTTAAAAGGTTCCTTCATGTAATGATCTGCTAGAGGGTGTGGGGGGGCCACAGCCCCGTCCTCCAGGGCATGAAGCAGGTATGGAGGAGATCAAAACTCCAGACATCCAGAGGCCCCCAGAACACAAGAGACCAAGGAAGACCAACAGAGGGGCAGCCGCGCCACTGTCGCAGAAAGAGCTGAGGAGAGTCCCAGATGAGGGCTCACTCAGCAGCCGCGGAGCAGAAGCCAGGGGGAGTTGCAGTGACGCGCCGGTGAGCTCCGCCGGCAGCCAGCCGTGCCTGAGTGACCGAGCCCCAGGCCGAGAGGCCGGGGGCACCCCACCTCCGAAGTGGCCCGAGCGAGCCCCAGGCTCCAGGCCCCGATAAGCGGCCGCCAAGGAGTGAGCCGGTGTGTACCTGGACGCCCATCCCCAGACACAAAGAACCACCAACGCACCGATGTCTGAGGGAGTCCGCCATTGGCAGGGGAAGTGGTGGTGGGGGGAGAGAGGCCTCCAAACCTTGGAGGGCCTGAGATGTCCCCAGAGAGGTGGCGTCTGATACCCAACCTGACATATAGACACAGACATACAGGCACACACAGATACAAACATCCATTCCCACCCTCATGCTCTCATATGCACTTACTCCACACTCAACCAACGTGGAGACAGACATCAGCCTGATCATGCAGGACTGAAACCACTGGATCACAATGACTCTGAAGAGAGAGGAAGATCCTCTTCTGGTTTCAGAGTTGGACTTGAGATCAGGCTCCACAGAGTTCAGATGGAATCTGTAGTTTTTGTTATGAAATCCTGTTAATGTTAAAGCATTAGTTATATTTGATTAACTCTGTGTAAAGTTTGTCTTATTAAATAGTTTGGTGTGAAAAATAAAGAATTGGTCTCACAACAAGTAGTTTGTTTCCGAAAACAGTGAGATCTTAAGAGATCCACAGCCTACGGCTCTTCAATGGGGTGTCACAGGGTCCCCAGGAAAAGAAATTGTAAATGTAAAATAATAAAATAAATATTCATCTGTAGCAACAATTACAATTACACAAGAATATCCAGTAATGTCCCTGCCTACAATTAAAGACATTCACTTACCGAAAATCGGGGGCATCTGCTGTGGCAAATGGGTGCAAGCCTTTGACCACAAACTTAGTCACTGCTCGGTGACTAAGTTTGTGGTCTATTGTAGAGATGGCACGATACCACTTTTTTATGTCCGATACCGATACCGATATCATAAATTTGGATATCTGCCGATACCGATATGAATCCGATATAGTGTTTTTTAATCAACAAAACTGTTTTTTAAATATCTTGCTGCATTTTGTATAAGTTCATACTCAAGTTTAAAACAACAACTACACTAAAGCTATTCTGTTATACCTGTATGCAAAAAAAAAATATTTCATAGTTCAGCAATACTGATCAATCTAATAAACTTAAACCTACACCATCCTCCCTATTCTGGTATTTTAAAGAGTACTTAGCATAAATATTAAGCAACCTAACTAATAGGGTTCCAACTCCCAGCAACAACAAAAATAAATAAATAAAAAATAGGGAACCACCCCTCACGCTCCACCTCATGATGCTTAATCGACGTAATCAACCTTAATTTGATGCAGTGTGAAAAAAAATGCACAGAAATCAATTATTTTTCAAGAAATATTAAATAGATTCAACATCTTTCTTCAACAAAATTGCAGACTGCACAGATGGTACCTTCCCAAAGGAAAAAGTACTATAGCTTACTAGGGTATATATATTAGACTTAATAGTCACTATATACAGTAATGGACTTCTATTCATTTTGCATCAAATTAAAACTTTGGGTGTCAGATAATTATTTATTAAAAGCTAGACATTTTAAATGAGAATAAGAAATAAAAGTATGTCTTTGTGCCCCCTTTTCCCTGTTAATGCCCTATCGGCCCCCCTGGCTAAACTTTGCTAGATCCGCCCCTGCACAGTTACCAGCGTCAGCTACGTAGAAAAAGATCCTCGAGTAGAAAGTAATATTAAATAAATTCTAACAACAGCTTATCAAGCTTAAACGTGCTGCTGTTGTTCAGCCGCTGGTTTCCTCTTTCTGGTGCAAAGTGGGCCAAAAGCAAACTAGAGACGCGACAGAAAAGCCGATCAGCTGATCATTAAGCAGTTTCATGATTGAAGTAGCAGCAGGAGAGGCAGTCGCTCCATATATCGCTCGTTAAGCTTAACGCAGGAATGCTTTACAAACATTCAGAGATGGACTTACACACTTGCTTTACTTCTCTCGGGGATAACTTTGTCAGAGATGAAATGCCGGGTTGCTAGCGAAGCTCCAAATGCTATCCAGACCACCGACAGGTCCCACATGCCACAGCCGCTCTATCACGTGATGCATACTGCTCCGACGTGCTAACGTTCTGAGGTGAGTTACGGCGTGTTGCAAGTTTTGTGAGGTGCTTTCGTGATATTTAATGGATCGGATTACATTTTTTATTTTTCTCCGATATCCGATCCAGTAATTTAGGTCAGTATCGGACCGATACCGATACGTAATATCGGATCGGTCCATCTCTAGTCTATTGTGGTGAATTCATGGATTTTTTTTTCACATTCTGTCTCTCACAGTTGAAGTGTACCTCTGGTGCAAATTACTGACCTCTGTCATCATTTTAAGTGGGGGAACTTGCACAATCGGTGGCTGACTAAATACTTTTTTGCCCCACTGTATATATATATATATAAATAAAATATATTATATTATATATAAGTATATATATATATACTTATATATATACTACGTGTTGGAGAAGCTGTGGAGATGTAAATGTGAATCATTATATGTTCTGGTTCTGTCCTAAGATTGCAAAATTTTGGGAAGATGTTCACTTAGTTATAGGTAAAATTCTGTGTTATGTATCCAAGTCTTGTACACTATTATATCTTGGTGTCATTATGTGAAACGTGTTGAAAGAAGATAAATACATATTGAAAATTATGCTAGCAGACTGTAAAAAAGCAAATACAAGAAAATGGTACAAATAGACCCACCATCACACTACGAATCGATGAAAATTATAGAAAATTATAGACAAAACACAAATGGGCCAGGGGCGGGAGCGGCAGGTGAGAGAGAGAGAGGAGAGAGCAAAAAACAACAAAACACATGTTGTCTAATACAGGATCAGCTGGTGAGGCACAGGGACCATGACAGTATTAAAATGTATAAATAGTGATAAAGGGTGCTTTATCTGAGTTCTTTGTTGAGTTTTATGCTTAATAGAACTGTTTTACTGTACAAAGTAAAATAAAACACAATGTGGTTTCAATGACAAACAATAAAATTGTTATTCATTTTGTTCTGCCTTTTAGAAGTTAAACTGGTTATTATGCTTGTAAACTGCCCTAGAGCTCCCTCTCGTGGCTGCTTTGTGATATGGGTTTGATTACTTTATGAAACAAACAGACAATAAAATTGTTATTCATTTGTTTATATTACAGTTATGACCATAACATAAAACGTTTTTTCTTATTTTTCAGTGTTAAATACATTTTTAAACTGTGATGCACTTAAATTTAAACATGCAATTTAAACCCTTTTCATGGGCTTTGTTTGACACACAATTGCTTCTTTAATGGGTACAGCATTTGTACGTGCATGTGCACGTAAAATACAAAATAGTGATATCATCTATAAACATACTGTATGTATGAGGTTTTAAACCTCTTGGCTACCATTCCTTTCTTTTTGCTGTTCTCCACCTGATCATAAAGGACCTTCTTCTTCATTGTTTTACACTTACATCGTCTACTTCCACCGAATCACAGTCAGCAGCATGGAGCATGGAGGTGGATGAACCTCCACCCTGTCTGATCACAGTTTGTACACACACTGCCTCCTGTGGACTCTTATCTTTCTTTAACCTTTAAAGTCTGACAGTTTCTAAAAGAGAGTAAATCTGCTGCTTCAGTTTAAACACTTCACTCATATATTAGCAGCAGGAAGATTAATCATCTAAAGTTCAGTGTGTGACGATTTTGTCTTCTTCTGTTTTATAAACACTACACACGACCGTTAAATGTGCTGATTTCTAACAAAATGTGTTTTTAAATGTTTTAATGTAAATCTTATCCTGATTTCCTGCATTTAGCTCTTTGTTCTCTGTGACCATCAGAGTGAAGTCAAAATCAGCCTCAGACCGTCTCCTGGTTTATAACTAAAACTGTTTTAGACACAGAAGTGAAGCCTAAGAGACACCATCAGTTTATTTACAACATTTATTTAAACAGGAAGAGATCTGTCAGCGTGACGAGATTGGGGTTAAAACTTTCCTTTTTGCTAAAGCATACAGTTAGGGCTGGACCAGGTGACCCTTAATCCTCCCTTAGGCTACGTTCACACTGCAGGTCTTAATGCTCAATTCCAATTTTTTGATCAAATCCGATTTTTTTGTCTGCTTGTTCACACTATAAATAAAATGTGACAGCAAACGCGCTCTAGTTTGAATGCTCAAAGCGGCCCCGCATGCGCAAAAGAAGACGTCACACACAACGCGCTCTGTTTAGACCCAGAGCAAACAATATTGTTTGACTGATGGCCTTAATATAAAGACTTCCGACTTCACGTTTCCCAATTTGTGCTTGAAGTTATTTTGTTATTTACATAATAATGTAGATAACCTAATAATGATCCTTATTGCTGTTTTAGAGGAGTGGTGCTTCAAAGGATAGTTGCAGATTTCTGTCAGAATCTGCAGATTATACAGTACAAATAAAATGTTCACATTTCTCCAATGTTGTCTTCCCAACAGTTTCACTGGATGGCCAGGAAGCGTTCGCGATGTCTTATCGGGCGCTGATAATTGGCGTCTGTCTTGTGTCAGTGACGTAAAAGACAGATTTAATGCGACATTACCATTCAACAGCAGTCGCTTTCTTAAACATCGGATATGTATCGGATTCAGTACCACATACGAAAGTGACCCAGGTCGGATTTGAAAATATTGGATTTGTGCCGTTCACACTGTCATACCATGATCGGATATGGGTCGCATAGGGTCAAAAAAATCGGATTTGATGCGCTTTTGCCTGCAGTGTGAACGTAGCCATAGTTATGCTTCAATTCATTCATTCAGTTATGCTTCAATTCATTCATTCAATGGGGGCGACCGTGGCTCAGGTTGGGAAGCACATCTGTAACCGGAAGGTCGCCGGTTCGATCCCCGGGCTCTCTGTCCTGGTCGTTGTGTCCTTGGGCAAGACACTTTACCCTACCGCCTACTGGTGATGGCCAGAGGGGCCGATGGTGCGATATGGCAGCCTCGCTTCTGTCAGTCTGCCCCAGGGCAGCTGTGGCTACAACCATAGCTTGCGTCCACCAGTGAGTGAATGCGAGAGTGAATGAATAGTGGCATTGTAAAGCGCTTTGGGTGCCTTGAAAAACGCTATATAAATCCAATCCATTATTATTATTATTATTTTTATTAATAGACGTAGACTGGCGGGGATTCCCATGATGCATTGAGTTTTTCCTTTCCAGTCACCTTTCTCACTCACTATGTGTTAATAGACCTCTCTGCATTGAATCATATCTGTTATTAATCTCTGTCTCTCTTCCACAGCATGTCTTTATCCTCTTTTCCTTCTCTCATTCCAACCGGTCGCAGCAGATGGCCGCCCCTCCCTGAGCCTGGTTCTGACGGAGGTTTCTTCCTGTTAAAAGGGAGTTTTTCTGTCCCACTGTCGCTAACATTCTTGCCCATATGATTGTTGAGCTTTTCTTTGTATCTATTATTGTACAATCTACTGTGCAATATAAAGCGCCTTGAACAAAACACAACACAAGGAGCACAAGTCCAGAACGGTCCATAAACATAAGAAAACAGTCCAACACAAAACAAGATCATTCATGAGTCCACAATAAGTTCAGGGGACCGACCGTGCACACGGCAACGGCAGTGACGGGCAAACAGTTCTATGGGACCGACCGTGCACACGGCAACGGCGGGCAAACAGTTCTGGAGGCCGACCGTGCATACGGCAATGGCGGGCAAACAGTTCTGGAGGCCGACCGTGCACACGGCAACGGCGGGCAAAACCAATCAGGAGGCCGACCACTTGGAAGGCAGTGGCGGCCACTGAGCAGGTCCGGAGGTCGGCCGCGATGCCAGCGGCGGCGACGAATTCTTTCCGGAGGCCGTCCCCGAAGGCCATGATGCCAACTTAGAGGCCTGGAAAACGGCCGGCAGAGGCGAGGCGGAACAGGTCGAGCGGGCTCTGACGGCGGTGTGGCAACCGCAGGACCAGATGAGGCAGGACCAGACAAGGCAGGACCAGACGAGGCGGGCTCTGACGGTGGTGTGGCAACCGCAGGACCAGACAAGGCAGGACCAGACGAGGCAGGACCAGACGAGGCAGGACCAGACGAGGCTGGACCAGACGAGGCTGGACCAGACGTGGGTGGACCAGGCGTGGATGAAGGCACAGAGGCTGGACCAGGCGTGGATGAAGGCAGAGAGGCTGGACCAGGCGTGGATGAAGACACAGAGGCTGGATCAGGCGTGGATGAAGGCACAGAGGCTGGACCTGACGGCAGCGGGACGGCTGCGGAACCTGACGGCAGCGGGACGGCTGTGGAACCAGACAGTGGTGATGCTGCAGGCGGTGATGTGGATGCAGGCAACGGTGTAGAAGTCACAGGGGATGATTCAGCAGGTGGTGGCTGAACAAACTTCCCCGGACTGTCAGCAGACGTGAGGATGTGCTTGCTGGGTCCTCCAGGACCCCCAGCAGACGTGGCTTGAAGCTGGACGGGCGACTCGGACCCACCAGCTGACGTGGCTTGAAGCTGGACGGGCGACTCGGGCCCTCCAGCAGACGTGGCTTGAAGCTGGACGGGCGACTCGGGCCCTCCAGCAGACGTGGCATGAAGCTGGACAGGCGACTCGGGCCCTCCAGCTAACAAGACTTGAGGCTGGACGGGCGACTCGGGCCCTCCAGCTAACAAGACTTGAGGCTAGACGGGCGACTCGGGCCCTCCAGCTAACAAGACTTGAGGCTGGACGGGCGACTCGGGCCCTCCAGCTAACAAGACTTGAGGCTGGCTGGGTTCTCCCGAACCCCCAGCCGACGAGACCTGATGCTGGACGGGCTCCTCAGGCCCTCCAGCCGATGAGGCCGGACGCTGGCTGGGTTCACCTGAACCCCCAGCTGACAACACTTGAGGCTGGATGGGCTCCTTGGGCCCTCCAGCTGGAGCAGATGCAGGACCAGAGGCAATCGGGACCCCTGGCTAAGGGTGAAGATGAGTGGCTGACTGAGCAGATGACAACGCTAATGAGTCCTCCACTAACTGAGCTACTGACTGGGTTATGGACTGTAACAAAGCTTGCAGAATATCCGATTGTGGTAGCGACTGAGTTATGGATAGCGGGGGTGAAGACTGAGCTATGGGTGACTGAACTTGAGGTGAAAGTGGTGGTGGTGGAGTTGGTGACTGGGCGGCTAACGGGGCTACAGGCGGCTGCTGAGCAGGAAACACTGGACACTGAGCTATAGGTGGCTGCTGAGCAGGAAACACTGGACACTGGGCTACAGGCAGCTGCTGAGCAGGAAACACTGGACACTGGGCTACAGGTGGCTGCTGAGCAGGAAACACTGGAGACTGAGCTGAGGGTGGCTGCTGATCAGAAAACACTGGAGACTGAGCTGAGGGTGGCTGCTGATCAGCTAACTGAGCTGAGGGGGGCTGCTGATCAGCTAGCTAAGCTGAGGGTGGTTGCTGATCAGCTAGCTGAGCTGAGGGTGGCTGCTGATCAGCTAGCTGAGCTGAGGGTGGCTGCTGATCAGCTAGCTGAGCTGAAGGTGTGGAAATGAAAACTGCACCAGTCCGTACTACTGGAGAGAATGGAAGTGTGGTTGGGTGATGACGGTGAGGGTTGCATTTGTTCTTCAAGGATGGATCAAACAATTTGGCGATAAACCTTGGCAAAAAATGCTGCTGTCGTTGAGAGTACCAAGTGGCGAGGGCCTCCAGGAGAACTACTGAATCCTCTTTCCCTGGGCCGCCCATGCCAAACAGTTCAAAACTTAGCCTCACTCTTAGAGCTGTTATTATTTGTTTGAGTCCATTTATATTTAGAAAACTGACAGTGGAGGCAGTGGATGACAAAAAATTATCAAAAAATACTACCTCCAGCTGCCTCTTGTAGGGGCTCGCGGCGTGGACTCCTCCAACAGTAATCCCAAAGGAGAGCGAGATTCTCTCCCTCAGAGGCGAAGTGTGAGTCCGCTGGATCCATTACTGGTCGCGTCGTTCTATCAGGGCTCTGTGTGCGGGGAGGTGGAGATGTGGATCCAAGTGCAGGACTCTGAGACGGAAATATAACTGAAAACCTCAGCTTTATTGCTGGCACCAACAAAACAGAAACCAAACATGAAAACACTAACTGGAACACACAGGCAGGATCTGAGGGTACGACGCGACCAGTGTTGGGACTAACGCGTTATTAAGTAACGCGTTACAGTAACTACGTTATTATTGTGGTAACGAGCACGGTAACTAGTTATTATGCCAAAACCGGGAACGCGTTACTCGTTACTGGGATTTAGATAGGCTCGTTATTCGTTACTTCGTGTGGTGGCTATCGCGGAGCTTCCATAGATTCAATAACATTAGCAAGTGGTGGAGGCCAGCAGGTGGATGAAGGAAAAGGGAGGCAAGAGGAGAGACCCGAAGCAGCCGCTGGTCCGAGAGTGTTAGGTGAACTGAACTTCAGGTAAGAAGCTATAACCTGCAGTCCATCTGGGTCAGATATGAACCAAGTTTAGGTGGAGTTTATTTTCGTTATGCTGACTTTTTCGTACTGCGTGCTAGCTAGTGTGGTGGGCCGGTCTCTAGTCAAAATGCCCGGGACGATTTTTTTGTCCCAGTCCAGCTCTGTATGCAGCTCATCTTCAGTCTGGTGTTACCTACATCTTCCTATTCAGACGGCAGAATTTCCGAGTTCTGAGTACAATCGAGAGCACCATGACTGCAGTTTTTGTGTTGGATGTAAAAAACAGGCTAGGATAGAATCAGGTGTGGGATTTCTCTCGTGGAAATGTGCACATTATTTTTTCCTTTCTATTGGTAGGTGGCACAGTGCCCTTGTGGCAAGTAAGGAAGCTAGAAGACTGGCAATCTTGCTGGGTATCCAGTTACGGAAGCAACACATTAACAAGAGAATTCTGAGTTACTTTCCCTAGTAACTAGTTACTCTGAAAGTAACGAGTAACTTGAAGTAACTGAGTTACTTTTGATAGAAGTAACTAGTAATGTAACTAAGTTACTAATTTAAAGTAACTTACCCAACACTGGACGCGACACTGGGTTGAGGACAACACAGGGCTAATATACACAGGGTGGTAATCAGGGAATGGGTAACAGAAGGGAGACACAGCTGGGGGAGATCAGAGCTAACGAGACGGGGGAGCTAAGCTGCACACACTAACATAAGACAAAGACTTTCACAATAAGACAGGAAACAAGAAACCACTAAACAAAGATGCAGACACGACTCAGAGACAGACTAGACACTGAACAGAAACTGCAATACACATGAGAACCCAAAACCTAAGAACTGATACCTCACCAAGAATAACTGAAACAGATCTATAATGATAATAATAAACAAAGCACCAGAACATCAGAAAATAATCCATAATGCAAAAATAGACCAAAATATAAGAAACTCAAAATGCTGGGTCAACACTGACCCAGAACCGTGACAAAACTCCTGGGAAAGCAGCAGATGAGCGATTACAGATCTTCCTTGTTGTACTTTAGACTAAATAAAAATAGCTTACGTTTGCTGCTTTAGGTAATGAGTGGAAGGGAGTGCAGTCCTATACCAGTCCTGTGCCTGGTATATTCAATAAGGAAAAAAAGATCAGACCCAAACATGTTTATAATTGTCCACTGACAATAAAGATGTTTCATCGCATGCATTTTCCACATATCTCTACTAATATTGTAGTTTGATTCCAAAAATCAAAGAAAAGGCTGTAAAAGTTTTTTTTTAATTGTTCACATTAATATATATTTTCTAAAATGCATTCATATACATTTTCATATGAAGGATATATTTGTGGGTCACATTTGGAGGACCCTTTGTTTCCTTGCGATGATAAAATTGGTCTCCAAATAAAATGCTTTTCAGTTTAATTAATATTGGGCCAAATGACAACAACATATTGTCTCAAAGCACTTTCTTATTGTAAGGTAAATACTCTACAATAACAAAAAGAAAACTCATCAATCATATGACTCCCTATGACCCTGTGGGGACTTTGGAGACAGTTGCGACGGAGAAACTCCATTTCAACAGGAAGAAAACTCCAACAGAACATGCTCAGGATGACTGAATAGAGAGAGGACAGTATTAGCTGGTACTCTCTCACACATGAGCACCTCCAGAGACCTAATCCAGGGCAGGTATGGAGGTATTGGAGAGACAAAGTGGCTGATGTAATCTGCAGAAGCCAGATCTGTTGCATTGGAGAGACCCTGGAGGGAGTCCTTATGGCGATGCTGAAGAGAGGGAGACTTCACTGAAATCCCTTCCTGCTGTTACGGGGCGATCGTGGCTCAAGAGTTGGCAGTTCATCTTGTAATCGGAAGGTTGCCGGTATGAGCCTCTGACGGTCTTGGTCGTTGTGTCCTTGGGCAAGACACTTCACCTGTTGCCTACTGGTGGTGGTCAGAGGGCCCGGTGGCGCCAGTGTCCAGCAGCCTCACCTCTGTCAGTGCGCCCCAGGGCGGCTGTCGCTACAATGTAGCTTGCCATCACCAGTGTGTGAATGTGTGGATGACTGAATGTAGTGTAAAGTGCTTTGGGGTCCTTAGGGACTAAGTAATGCGCTATACAAATACAGGCCATTTAAGGAGAAACAATCTGCGACTTCTGATGCATGTGAGACTAAACAGTCTGCTGAAAAAGATGTAACAGCATTGAAATTTCCTTCTCTCACTGCTCTGGCTGAAACAGGAAAAAACACCATTAAAATCCCCTTCTGCTAGGGCAACACCCAAGAAAAAAAACACAATATGTGGGGCCCATCTGGCTTCCCTAAGAAGCCTAAGAAATAACAGTTTCAGAAGTGTGGTCATTATAAAAGTGTTTGCAGATACGAGAGCTTATCTACAGATTAAAAGGCTGGGCGTGGGGAATAAGATTGTATGTGCCTGTGTGCCTGTGGATGTTATTATATTTTGCAGTGAAGAAAATTTTTTATTTTTTTTGGGGGGGGGGGGGTCTCTACTCCTCACCCTAGGGCACTCTATGTGGTCCACATTACTGATGTCCAACCATGACCCAACTTGTACATCAATATGATGTTCAGCATTTGGGTGGGGTAATTTATTGGACGCCATGTTGATGTCTATGACAGGTGCTGGAAATTTACATGATTAATAAATGTCATAGCGTGTATCCACCAAGAAACGTCCCTCCGGGACAATCCGGCTCTCCTGAACCCAGGCTGCCCGCTGATAAAAGGGTGTCAACTGCATTGAGGGACCAGTTGATCGAATCCATATCTGACTTGGGTTATTTCCAGTGGGAAGATTACTATTCCACTACAGATTACATGCTCCAAAATGTATTTTGTAACATATTCCGTTAAGTTACTCAATGAGAGTAACATATTCTGAATACTTTTGATTACTTAATATATTGTTATGGTTTTTACAACTACGCGAATGTACTATTGCTGTGTGATTTACTATTTTACTATTACTGAAGGTTACTCCCCATACCAATGCCAACTACATCTTTAAATTTTGATATAAAATGAGTAACAGTAGGGTGGGCATTAGGTAAGGCTGCACTTTTTCTAGTGACCTCATATAGAAAACTATTTCTGCATCAGTAATGTGTTTTCTTCTTGTCTGTTAATAATCACAAGGAACTGCAAATGCTTATTTGCAGCTAGCAGGTTGAGTCGTTTGGTACCGGGCCGCGAGAGTTGAGGCTCAAGTGTGAAATGTATGGTTTTCAGGGTTTTTATCGGTTTTCAGCGTTATTTTGTTATTGTTTTTATCATTTACTCGGTTTTCCTGGGTCTTTTCACGTGTGTTATGAATAAATTTTCTTTTTTTGGTACCGGTACTAGTTTTATTTTGTTGTATTTATCCGCGACACCTTAAAGGCCGGTCCATGAAAATGTTGTCGGGCATAAACCGGTCCGTGGCGCAAAAAAGGTTGGGGACCGCTGGTTTACGACACCAACTGTCTGCCATCTATAATCTGGTTCTGAGATCCCTTCCCAAATAAATGTAAATAAATATAAATAAATGCAAATAAATGTAAATGAGACGTTGAGTCTCAATGGGAATACAGTTGTCCTTCGCTATAATGCAGTTCCCCTTTCGCTGCCTCGCTGTTTGGCTGATTTTTTTTTTTGTGTGTGTGTGTGCGTGTGTGTGTGTGCAACTTTGCATGCTTTTATTTTTTTTACAGCACATTCTGTTCTGCATCCTGAGGGAGGAATGCTCAGGGAAACTAGATGTACACAACAGGAGGAGACATAAATAGAAGAAATGTGGAAACAGTTAAGGGAAAAACCACAACTAACCCAAATAATAGAAAACTAAAACATTCCAACACAAAGAAATCAGAAAAACACCATAAACTCAAAATGCTGGATCAAATGACAAAGAACTACGAAATAGCAGGCCTCTCATTATCAGACACTCAGTCTCTGCATGCTGCATTTGCTTTCACTTTTTATTGAGATTAAACAGATAACAGTCCAGACGGAAATCTAATTAGTCCACCCTTCATTTCCCAACATCTGTTCTCTAAATCTCACACGAGCATTGTTAAACAGAGAGCCAAACAGAGAGCCCCACTTGAAAACTGGTCCCAGAGTCTTTGACACGGGGTTTTCATTTTTTTGGTCTTTTTTTCTCTAGTTTTGTACTTTCGATCACGTTTTGAATATGGCTTTATATTTTGTTTTGATTTTCTATTTTCTGTTATTTCTTAACATTTTTGTGTCTTTATTTTCTTATTCCTTATGCAAGTTCGTTTCATTGTATTACTTCCCTTTAGCTCGGTGCTCCTGTTTCAATGTTATTTAAGTTTATTCTGTTTTTGTTTGTTCATGACTTAATTTTAGTTTTAAACTGGGATTTATTGTCTTATTATGTCTGTTATTTCTTCAAATCTAACTTTTTCCTTATTCCTTATTTACAGCCTGTAAGATTTTCTGTTATCTTTAAATAAAAAATACTGCTGGTGACCATTACTACCCATCTGCCTCCTGGTAGACAATCTTAGGTGACATTCTTCTCGAGTCATAATGATCAGTTTTTTTAGAAAATGTGACCTCTGACCTTGATCTTGAATCTCGGCCATGATGTATGTCCATGCTGCTGGATATCTTGACATCTGTCTAGATTCTGTTCATGAATAAATCATATTCATTCTTTCTAATGACCTCTCCTTGTTTAAAGGTATTTAAATTCAAATCGATTCGATCCACTATTGGATTCAATTTGAATCGGGAAAATTTTGCCTCAGATTATAATTCTAAACACTTATCAGTACATATCCATATTTGTATATCTATAAAGAGGAAGCTGACACTTGTGAGACTTTATCAAAGGTGTAGGTGTCACAGCAGATGCCTTTGTGTCAAAGTAACTGAGGATAAATCACAGAAAAACATCAAGGAGATTTTCCAGGCCTGGATTTTGTCACGGTTCTGGATCAGTTTGACCCAGCGCTTTCTGTTTCTTAAATTTTGGTGTTGTTCTGAGTTATGATTTATGTTCTGATTATTTAGTGATACTGTTTTGATTATTGTTATTATTGCAGATTTAGTTTAGTGTCAAGTCTGCGTCTTTCTGATTTGTTTCATGTCTCCTGTTTTATTTTGATAGTCCCAGTCTGTGGTCAGTGTGTTCAGTTCTACTGCTCCCCTGTCTCGTTAGTCTAATTTCTCCCAGCTGTCTCCCTCCTGTTTTCCATTCCCTGATTACGTCCCTGTGTATATTAGCCCTGTGTTTGCCCTTGCTCAGTGTCAAGTCGTACCCTCAGATCCTGCCTGTGCGTTCCACTTTGTGTTTTCATGTTTGGTTTCTGTTTTTGTTTGGTGCCAGCAATAAAGCTGAGGTTTTCAGTTACATTTCCGTCTCAGTGTCCTGCACTTGGATCCAAATTCAAATTCAATTCAAATTCAATTTTATTTGTCACATACACAGTACGATATGCAGTGAAATGCTTACACAACTGCTCGTGACCTAAAGAAAAAAAGAAAAGGCTATGAATAAGATGGGAAATAAATATGAAAATTAAAAAGGGTCAATTTAACTAGAAAGGAATCAAATAAAATATAAAAATTTAAGTTAAAAATGAAATAACTGTACAACACAAATTAGAATGAAGGGTAAATTTAACTGGGAAAGAATAAGATAAAATATATAAGTTAAAGTTGAAAATAAAATAACTGTACAACAAAATACACAATACACAGTATAGAAATATATAAGAATGTATGAAGAAATATAACAATAACATAACATAACAATAACAGCAGCTGTACGAGTATTAAATGGAAATGAAGAAATATAATGTCCAGTGTTGTTGGATCCACATCTCAACCTATAGCAGATAACCTTAAAATATTTTGCAGTAGAACAAAAACTGAAGAACACCACAAATCAAAATATGAACATTACCTGATGCTGCTAAAGTGAAGAGGAGCAAAGGTTACAGCTAAGGATTTAGCAATTCTGGATTTTTAAAAGTTTTAATTTTTTCAGTATTGAACACCAGAAATGCGGCTTTCTTGTTGGAAGTCATTTAAGTAAAAAACAAAACACAGCGGCCGACAGCGCTGTAAGCAACAATAGACTGGTAGGTAATGAGCAAGTGAATGGGAAGCACTGAGAGAGAGTTGTGCATGAAGTGTGGTTTTATAGTGGTGGAGGTAAAACAGCAAGTAAGACACGTAATTAATGAAGATGTTTATGTCAAGCGTAGTTTGGATCTTCTTTTGCTGCTGGTTCAGTCAATTTTGTTTGGAGAGATAAAACCTGCAGCTTAAGAATCTAGCGCAAAAAAGAAATCAACTAACTTTTGGGTCCCAGGCCAAAAAAACGGGGGTGAGAACTAAAACGGAAATCTAAATTGGGAAACCCTAAAACATGAAAACTGTGACAAGAACATGGCCTGAACAGGAATGTGAAAATCTATGTGAGACAACAGAACATGAGCAGGTGCTTGAGGGGAAAAACCTGATACATGAAAAGCCAAAACTCAAAGAAACAAATAACCAGACAAACAAACAACCCAACTTTTAGAGAATTGTGGATCAATATGGTTGTCATTGTGCAAGGTGATTAGCTCTTTAGCAAGAATGCTCACCTGTTTTCTTCACACTGGTTCATTAAAAGGAGCTTGCAAAGAAAAGCATCTGGACTTCTTTAAGTTGCTTGAAGACGTTTCACCTCTCATCCGAGAAGCTTCTTCAGTTCTAAGCTTCTGTTGGGGGTATTCTGGCCAATTCCACCTTTGGTCAGGCTTTTCAGGCTGGGACTCTCCATGTGCCTCCTGACCAGCCTCTACCTGGTGGAGAACACCATGGAGCCCAGCCCTGTCTTTGTGGCTGATGAAGCGTTCCCACTGCGGCAGCAGCTCATGAGGCCTTTCCCTGGACGCCTCCTCCCATTAGAGAAGAGGATCTTCAACTATCACCTTTCTAGAGCCCAGCTGATAGTGGAGGGTGCCTTCGGTATCCTCTCCTCACAGTGGAGGTTGTATCGGCGCTCCATGGAGCTCCGTCCTGAAATTGTGGAGAAGTGTGTGAAGGCAACGTGTTTTCTCCACAATTTTCTGCGCTGTTTGGATGAGAGAGGGGCACCTGCTGTGAGGGGTGTGGCACCTGCTGTGGTGGAGCCGTTGCAAGGCCTGGGTCATGTAGCAGCAAACAACTCCTCCAGAGAGGCTGTCCTGGTGAGGGAGAAGTTCATGTCCCACTTCTCGGCAAAGGGAGCTGTGTCTTGGCAGCCAAAAAGAATAGCCTGTTTGAAGTCCGAGTGACTTGCTCACAATGGCTCTGTGCCACCCACAAACCTCTAAAGAGCGTTCCTGCCTTTTTAAAATTTTCTTAATAAATGGATCTTGCCTCCAAAATAAACTAACCTCTCTTTATGCTCTTAAATAATTGGTCTTCACTATGTTCCTATGGGGTGCAAATGTTTGGGCAACCTTGTTAATAGTCATTATTTTCCTCTATAAATCATTGGTTGTTACAATAAAAAATGTCAGTTAAATATATCATATAGGAGACACACATATTGATATTGTCATGGCGAGTGAGGAGAGCCGTGCGAAAATAATAAATGAGGATCCAAGCGCAGGCAGTCGTGCGGGTGTGAAGGTGGTTTATTGAACATGAAAATAAATAGGGACAAACAGCAAACGGAGCTCGAACTAAACTAGACTGGAGAACAACTAAAACTACAAAGCACAAACCTGAATGAGAATGAGCAGAGGAGAATGATGATGGACAGCAGGGAGAACACACGGGTGCGACATGGTGGATACACAGACGGACCAGCAACTACAATGACGGAGGACACGACTTAAATACACACAGAGAAACACAGGAATTACACACAGGTGATGGACACAGCTGGGAATAATCAGTAAGACGAGACAGAGGTAAAACTGAACACACTCACATGAGACGCAGACCTTCACAATAAAACATCACACGCAGGCTCGACATAGAGAGACAGACAGGAAACGACACATGAAACTAAACCCACATCTTAACCCCAAATAAACAGAAACATGGAACTCCAATAATAAACATCATCATTAACACAACAAGAGAACAAGAAAACAATCCCTGATGCAAACTTAAACCAAAACATAATAAACTCCAAATACTGGGTCCAACGGACCCAGAACCGTGACAGATATACACTAAATATTGATTTCATTTCTTTTTTTGTGGTGCCCAATTTATGCACCTGCCTGATTTTATTTAAACAATTATTGCACACTTTCTGTAAATCCAATAAACTTAATTTCACTTCTCAAATATCACTGTGTGTGTCTGTTGTTCAGTTTCTATGCCATATGTTAAAACAAGATCTAGAGTGTGATTAACACTTAACGTAAAACGTTGTCACTGTGCAGGTGACCGGTGGTAACTCACTAACAGAGATTTGCTGCGTTAATGCTGTTATGGCATTAACGTCATTTTAAAGAGATTAACGCTGACAGCACTAACTCATACATGTTTGTAGCACAGTTTTGCTTTGTGTTCATGAACATCCTGAAGACTGTAGTTCAGAGTCACTGGCAGGCAGCACAGGAAAGTTCATTTCTGTGTGTCTTCAGATCATTTGACCCACAGTTCTGCTGTGAGGTTTAAAGATGATGATCAGCATGTTCTTCACTTTTGGTGTCAACACAAAGTTTGGATCAGCAGCAGGAGACTCAGAGTTCAGCTCTTGACCCCTGACCCCTCTGAGATATTTCATATCCTCCCTGGTGAATTTGATGAGTTGGTCCACAAAGTTCATGTGATCAGTGGTACATCCTGAGATTTGACTTTCACCCAGGTGTCATCCACATACCTGAACTAATAACTTGGTGATGGTCCAGGGTTGGATAACAAAGCTCTTTTTTCCATGTTGGGGAAACCTGCAGTCAGCTGAGACTGAAGAAGTCACTTGGATGAGACCAGATGAACAGAACGTTTTATCGTTTTTGACTCTGCTTCTGTTGTTTTTTGGGGTTTTCTTTTGATGTTTTTTTAGATGAGAAAAAAAACACTAACAGCAGCAACAAGAAGAACAGGTAAAGCTTGCAGTGCAATAGATTCATCCTTCTCCCCTTCACCCTTCCTGCCATTTTCTGTTTTAACTTCAGGTTTCTTCCTTTCATCCTTCTTCCCTTCTTCATCCTTACCTCCATCCTCTGTGTGTCCTCCTGTCTGACCTGCAGGTGAGAAACAGGTGTGAGGTGTCAGCTGTCAGGTAGGTGATGAGTGAAGAACAGAACAGAATCCATTTCCTCTTCAAACTGCTGTCAGACATTATCTACTGCACTCTGATCACATCACTCAGACCAGCTGCTTTCTACAAAGTCTCATCAACAACATCTTTAGAAACAAACATCAACAACCAGGAAGCAGCTTCACCTCTGATCACACACACACTCAACTCTACTCATTCACCTGGAGGAACAACATGAAGGTGGATGATGATTATGAGCTCCCGAGAGCGTGTTTCTTTCATGAACACACGACACTCGTATGTTCCAGTGCAGTGTTGGGGAGTAACGGAATACATGTGCCGCCGTTACGTATTTAAAATACAAAATATGAGTAACTGTATTCCGTTACAGTTACCGTTTAAAAAGGTAGTATTCAGAATACAGTTACTTTGTTGAAATAAATGGATTACACTGCGGTACTTTCCTGTTTCATTTTGTCGCGGGTCAGGACTGTTTGGGTTTTGTTTGACAGCTACGTTCTGTTGTTCCAGGCGGCAGCGTTACGGTTGCCATGGTTACAGGGCGACGCGCTCTCTCTCTCTCTGAGACTGTGTGTTTCCTGGGTGACAGAGCGCCTTTTCGTTGTTGTTGTGCTAAGCTAACAGGCAGAATGCTACAAGCATAGCTCTAAAGAATGTAGCATCATGGGCAGTGTAGTCCGTGTTGCAGGGAGAATGGACTGCCATACACGTTATGGGTCTGTGAGTGCGAGGAGGGAGAAAAAGGGGAGTGGAAAGGTACGAGTTGTGAACGAGGAAAAACGGGAGCTGGAAGCATGTAAATATAATAATAACCACTTCAGCCAAGAAGAATGCCTGACGAGCCCAGTTGTAAGTAAGCTATTAGGACTCGACTGTACACCGTGTTCGTGTTTTCCTCCGAAAACAATAAGTTCCGTTGGAGCAGCCTTTCAACGCCTCTCTCTGTCTCTCGCAAGAAAAGTTGACCCACACAACAAAGTAAAGCTAGTTTTCGGCTACAAGCCGACAGGGACCCCGCCGTATTAGTCAGAGGTCCCTTTACTACAGTTCGGAGTCGCGGACCTTCAGTAATAGTAATAAATCACACAGCAACAGTACATTCACGTTGTTGTAAAAAGCATGATAATATATTAAGTAATCCAAAGTATTCAGAATACGTTACTGTCATTGAGTAACGTAACGGAATACGTTACAGAATACATTTTGGGGCATGTATTCTGTATTCTCTAATGGAATACATTTTAAAAGTAACCTTCCCAACACTGTTCCAGTGTCATTCATCATCACATCCTTCAGAATCAAAGACACGTCTCCATCCTTCATCTGTCTGTCCTGCAGATCCACCCGGTTCTTAAAAGATGGATGCTGACCTTGTGGAACAAATTGCCCCTCCTGGTACAAGTAGACATAGCCTGATGTCAAGTGACCTTTGCTCCAATGTACAAATTTGGTGTTGTTGTTTGGCGCTCGACATGTCAGAGTGATGTCCTGTCCAGACTCAGCTGTGATGTTTTTCTGGTCTGAAAGAGGAAACAGCACAGAGCAGAGAGGTTAAAGGTCAAAGTACAATTATGATCAGAATGATTGACTTTAAATATTTTGTTTTTTTCCTTTGACATTTGAGTTTTTAGTCATGTTTAATGAACCTCAGTACATCCAGCAGGTCACCAGTGACCCACTGAGGGGGAATTTTAGCCTCATATTAAACATGCAACGTGTCAGAGACTACAAGATGTTAGCTTCCACAGAACAACAACATGTGCCGATAATAAGTGAACATAATGTGTGAGAGAAAGCAGCCTCTCATTATAAGACACTGGGAGACTCTTGGGGCAGATCTACACATATGCATGTGTTACTTGTGGTTAAAATGATTCAAATTCAAATTCAGTAAGTATACATGTTTCATATAAATATAATCTATAACTTAATTTATTTCTGTAGCCCACATCATTAAACACTTCAGTCACATAAAACATGAATTTTGATTTGATGTTGTCTTGAATCGCTGTGTGGCAGGCAGGAGTTGGACCCAAAATGCAGGCGCTCAGACTCAAGGGATTAACTCAAAAAACTCAGCTTTATTTGCTGACAGGGAAAAAGCATACAAAACTAAAATACACTGGGGAAATATAAACTACACTTTGCAGAAAGGCACGCGAGGAAACACACAGCATGAGGGACGACGCAACACTGACTGAGAGAAACACAGGGTTTAAATTAGACTTTTAGTCAAGACCACCTAATTTATATATATATATATATATATATATATATATATATAGACAGTTCACTCTTCGGCCGCTCCATCTTATTAGGGAAATTCCATATACATAAATGTAAATTTAAAAACTCAACCCCATCATTTAATTTGCTTTTGATTGAAATTGAATATTACTTAAACTCTCTTAAATTAACTTCCAATAAAAAAGGTTTATCATTGATTGAAATTCATTCAGAAATGTTTAACGAATGAGCTGTCACAACTTTCAAGTAGAAAGTTGTTATGAAGTCTGTCACATCCCCCCCCCTTTTTTTTTTCTTTTTTCTTTTTTATCCTTTATTTATTTATCCTTCTTATTTCATTGTACTGTATATTGTTACTCTTATTTGCCTTGTATGTCTACTGTACAAACTGAACTGGAATGACTGACTGTTCGCTTTATGATTTCCATAAAGTTTGTAAAAAAAACAAAAACCTCTTCGGCCGCTCCCTTCTGCCGTATTTTGCGGCAAAATTCTCCACACCCACCGCCGCGCTATGAATTGTGGGATATATGGGACCACGAAGCATGCACTGGACCACGCTTGATATTTGGGGAAATCGACGGCGCATTTGGAGTATGCATTTGAAGTACACTTCGAATTGGGACAGCCGTCGTCGCATGGCGGTGACGTAACCGCACTTAAAATGTGTACTTCAAGCGTGCAGCCCCTGAAATGGGACACAGCCCCTGAATTGGGACACAACCACTCACCCCCTCCTTCCTGGCTCACATCTTTTTCTTCTTCTTGGTTGGCAACCAATGTTAAGGCGCATTACCGCCCCCTGGCTCACAGCTCAGTGGACATTTAGATGAGAAAATATATATTTGACACATTTAAGGAAAAAAAAAATAAAATAAAAATAAACAAAATAAATGTTTATTAAAACATTTTGATAGGAAATTGCTTTATTTTAAAAATGTTTTTGCTCTTTTTTGCTCTATAAAATAGTTTATTTCTTTTAGAATCACTCATCTTAGCAGTAGGATTTACATGAAAAGAGAAATTAAGTTTGAGTGAAAATGTACATTTTTGCAATCTCTGGTCAACTGACTCAGTGAATCAAATTACTCAAAAAACGCGATTCGTTTTGGTGAGTGACTCATTCAAACTCGATTCAGTAAAAATAATCAAATTTACCATCACTGGAAAGGAAAGGACTGGAAAGGCGCTAATTTTGAAATAACTCTCCCACGTGGTTACCTTGTGATGCTGAGTCACGTGACAGCACAGCAACAAATCACAGAAGAGCCGGGAAAAGGGGGCGGAGCAAAGTGTGTGTGCAGGAGAGGAGTCGAGCAGAGAGAGCTGCTTTTTCATCAAACGGGAGTAAAGTAGTGAACTTACAGGAACATATACCACTACCAACGTTTGGATTGATATCTGCATCGATCTGCACACCCTTGTCTCCTGGATCCTAGCTGAGATCAGCGTGAACCACGTGGGTCTCTGCTCCCTCATCTGTTTCCTGTTTCTCTCGGTTTGTGGGCTCATCTAAAGGTAAGCACCGAGCTAACTTTAATGTAGGTTCCGTTTATGTTGAGTTTAGCTCTGTTGAGGATAATAGATTGCTTGGTATACACTGGAGTTAGACAGACTATAGAGTTTGTGATTGCTTGCAACATTATGAAATGGCGGTTGCTAGGGGGTAAGAATATATATAGAAAATTAGTCTTGGAATATGAACAAAAGGATGGGCTGCAGGGCAGGAGAACAGTCTACCCCCACCCCCAGGACATGAAGCCACAGGTACAAGCGTGGGGGAGGGCAACCCCACGGTGAATAATAGAGATTAACAGACCACGTGACTTTCGCGCATTGCATGCCGGGAACTCGTGGCAAAACATTCCAAGTACCGCATCAAATGAGAGCATTTGTAGCGCCGCAAAACGTTCATTCTCCGGTTCCAATAAATTCTTTCTTTTTCTTTGCCCCCCAAAAAAGGTATGTACAAAATGAAGGAGAACAATGTGACCTGAAGTTAATAAACTTCATGAGTGCATACACTCATGAAGTTTAGTAACTTCAGGCCACTGCAACAAGCCCAGGTACAGTTTACCGACGGATGGTTACAGGACCTTGAAATGCACCGGACTGAGGCAATTTTCCCTCAGGATGACCAGGCATCGCGTGCCAGTGATTTAGAAAAACTCACCTGAGGAATCCTGCTTGACAACGCTACATTCTTATGGAAAATTTCAAAATTAGCTGCAACACACCTTGTGAGCTGGATTTGAAGTGGGTTTAATAAACACTTTACAATTTGAATGGAAACATGCCAGCCAACACAAGGATCATCTCGGAAATTCGGCCACCACCCTTATATCTTACAGTGGGGCAAAAAAGTATTTAGTCAGCCACCGATTGTGCAAGTTCCCCCACTTAAAATGATGACAGAGGTCAGTAATATGCACCAGAGGTACACTTCAACTGTGAGAAACAGAATGTGAAAAAAAAAATCCATGAATTCACATGGTAGGATTTGTAAAGAATTTATTCGTAAATTAGGGTGGAAAATAAGTATTTGGTCACCTCAAACAAGGAAAATCTCTGGCTCTCACAGACCTGTAACGTCTTCTGTAAGAAGCTTTTCTGTCCCCCACTCGTTACCTGTATGAATGGCACCTGTTTGAACTCATCATCTGTATAAAAGACACCTGTCCACAGCCACAAACAGTCAGTCTCCAAACTACTGCCATGGCCAAGACCAAAGAGCTTTCGAAGGACACCAGGAAAAGTATTGTAGACCTGCACCAGACTGAGAAGAGTGAATCTACAATAGGCAAGCAGCTTGGTGTGAAAAAAATCAACTGTGGGAGCAATCATCAGAAAATGGAAGACATACAAGACCACTGATAATCTCCCTCGATCTGGGGCTCCACGCAAGATCTCATCCCGTGGGGTCACAATGATCATGAGAACGGTGAGCAAAGATCCCAGAACCACACGGGGTGAATGACCTGCAGAGAGCTGGGACCAAAGTAACAAAGGTCACCATCAGTAACACACTACAACGGCAGGGAATCAAATCCCGCAGTGCCAGACGTGTTCCGCTGCTGAAGCCAGTGCATGTCCAGGCCCGTCTGAAGTTTGCCAGAGAGCACATGGATGATACAGCAGAGGATTGGGAGAATGTCATGTGGTCAGATGAAACCAAAGTAGAACTTTTTGGTATAAACTCAACTCGTCGTATTTGGAGGAAGAAGAATACTGAGTCGCATCCCAAGAACACCAATCCTACTGTGAAGCATGGGGGTGGAAACATCATGCTATGGGGCTGTTTTTCTGCCAAGGGGACAGGACGACTGATCCGTGTTAAGGACAGAATGAATGGGGCCATGTATCGTGAGATTTTGAGCCAAAACCTCCTTCCATCAGTGAGAACTTTGAAGATGAAACGAGGCTGGGTCTTCCAACATGACAATGATCCAAAACACACCGCCCGGGCAACAAAGGATTTGCTCCGTAAGAAGCATTTGAAAGTCCTGGAGTGGCCTAGCCAGTCTCCAGACCTCAACCCCATAGAAAATCTGTGGCGGGAGTTGAAAGTCTGTGTTGCTCGGCGGCAGCCCCAAAACATCACTGCTCTCGAGAAGATCTGCATGGAGGAATGGGCCAAAATACCAGCTACTGTGTGTGCAAACCTGGCAAAGACCTATAGTAAACTTTTGACCTCTGTTATTGCCAACAAAGATGTTATGGTTCAAAATATTGGGGATGGAGACAAGAGAAACACCACAATAACAACACTGGTCCGGCCGGGTCAAGTCAAACGATGATTTTAATGGTCACACACGTGGGAGATGGAAACTGTATGCAGACAGCCTCAGATCTCATCACAAAAAACACATCTCCACAGTTTTGTAAAAATCAGGGTATTAGAACGCCCCTTCATGCGTAATGACAGTTGTTATACAATCAATGTTGACAGTTTTATTTAACACAGAAAAATAACATTGCCTCCTTCCCGAGGGCAGACGCTGACTGCCCCCCATCTCCTGGAGCCATCCGTCCCCTGCAGAGACACAACATTGCAACTACAAGGACTTCCACATTGATTAAGACGATCAGTGTGTATTGCTCTAAAACAAGTGTATAATACTAAATGAATAATGCTTGGTCAGCTACCACCAAAGTATTGAGTTGTGTTTTTGTTATTGACCAAATACTTATTTTCCACCCTGATTTACGAATAAATTCTTTACAAATCCTACCATGTGAATTCATGGATTTTTTTTTTTTTTCACATTCTGTCTCACAGTTGAAGTGTACCTCTGGTGCAAATTACTGACCTCTGTCATCATTTTAGGTGGGGGAACTTGCACAATCGGTGGCTGACTAAATACTTTTTTGCCCCACTGTATATTTTAGTTCTCCTGAGCCAAGTAAGACAGGTCAGGGTGAAGAAGTGACAGCCAAAGAAAAGCTTACCACAAATCCTAGGGGAGCTAGGATGGTAATGAGGTGCTTGAAATGTTGTAGGTGGCTGAGTTTATACTGCTACCATTGGGACTGATCGGGACTCCGTCTTTGTGGATCTATGGAAGTCCATATATACAGGGTGTAGCATCCCCTGGGTAAAGGTGGTGATCTGCAGGGGGGGTCAGAGGTTTTTCCCTTTCAAGTTCTTGTAGGCAACTGATGACTTTCTTTTTGTAGTTGCTTCTGGGGTTTCACCTTGAAGCTTCATAGGTATTGTTGTCACTGAGGACTTTAGTCATGTTTATTTGCTCTGCTTCTTTTTGTCAGGGATAAAATACAAATATATACTTTTTGTGTCCCAGCTGAGTAACAGGAGGACATGAGTCTGGTGGTGCAGCAGAGGAACAATTTCAGCCATTTGGACTCAGCTCAGCCACTAAAGAGGAAACAATGACTCCAACACAAAAGGTGAGAAGAACATCACAGTTACACAGTTATTGAAACTGTGTGCACAGCTGGTCGGTTTTTAAAAACCTGTTAACAGCAGCTTTATTTTTTCCATCCTGGGCTCCTCCATATATACAGAATCTACATTCACAACTAGAGCTGGGCGATAGAACGATAACGATATGTATCGCAATATAACTTTTACTCCATAGAGAAATTAAACTATCGCGATAGACCTCGCCGCTCTTGTCCTCTTTATAAAAAAAACAACAACAAAAAAAAAAGGTCAGCCAATCCAAATTAAGTAGCGCAGAGCCGAACCAATCACAGACGCAGCGTCACGTCGCGTGACTTGTTACGTACAGCACAAGTGCCAAGCCGCACGTGTGTTCGTTTGGGAAGCAGCCAGCGGGTAATGGAGGAAATGAGTGTGCCGACTAGAAAAATCAACCGAGCGTGACCGAAGAGAAAACAGATGATGGTTCCAATGCCGGAGAGATTGTCGAACGGAAGAGCCATAGAAGTTCCGTAGTGTGAAGGTATTTCGGCTATTTCAGGTCTGACAAAAAACAGAGTAGCGTGCACTGTAAATTGTGCCGAAAGCAAGTCTGGAAATACAATAAACTGGTGCATGCGTCACACTGTGCGCCACGTTATTGTTTCGGTGAAATGAATTTCTACAATACTGTTACTGTTAATTCTACTCTCTGCAGTGTTTAAATGCTTACATATACACACAGTTACTGTCCGTCCACACATACGACTCGGTTCTGCTTCTATGCCGCAGCTTTCTTTACTTTTTCCCACCGAGGCTTCTAGACTTCTGATTGGCCAACATTTCTGCACTGTTAGGAATCTAGCTCCACCTGCTGCTTTGGCATGTTCATAGCAGCGTTTTCCTTCATTTCTGCCTTTATGTGTGGACGGGATTATTTTTTAAAACGAAAACGGAAAATCTCCGTTTTCAAAAATACCTGTGTACGTGTGAACATAGCCTCAGTCTCTGACTGGAAGCGCTAATTTGTCATTTGGCTTTTGTCAGACTAAAGTAACTGTTAAAACTGTTTGAAAAGCTAAGCTATACAACAAGGAGAGATTGAGAATTTCCTTTTAGTTCTCAGTTTATTTGATATTGACAAAAGTTAGTCAGTTTTGTCTGTTCTTCTGTAAAACAAACTAAGATTTATTTTTAGAATTAATATTTTGTTTCTAAGTGGAATTGACAATTTAGTCTGTTTCGTTTGTTCTATTTGGAAACTTAAACGCTTAGCGCCTGCCTTTTGTGTAGTTTGCAATATTTGCCTTTATTTATCTGAAAAAGTCTCATGTTCCTTAAGTACATCTACCCTGTTGAACTTATTATGGGAAATAAATATTTAAATAAAAAGCTGCTGATTATTTCACATTTTACTTGTGAGCAACGGCACATTTAAATCTTACAAATATAGTTATTTGGCTTATATCGTGATAGATATCGTTATCGCCTGAAATGAAAAAAACATATCGTGATATGAAAAAATCTCATATCGCCCAGCTCTATTCACAACCAAAAACCACACAAGTTACAAGAAAATACAAAGATCATATTTTCTCTACACACAATGAAACAACAATATCATCAGTTGAACTCAAATTATTTTCTGAAGTAAGAGTTTCTTTGATGATCAATATTTCTTCAATAATGTCATTTTCATTACAACTCTCATTGTAGCACATCATTGTAATGTGATACTGTCACCAGAAGGTGGTGGTAACACACCTACAATGTGTTGTTGTTTACATGTCTGATTCCACCAATGGAGGGAGTTTCAGTTTGTTCCACGACTGCATTTCACTCACTGCCTCTGTTTGTATCTCTGTCACTGCAGGACCAACATGGAGCGAGAAGTCAGCGCTCTCAGGAGGCCGACAAACCTCACAGAAGAAAGGGAGAGAAAACATACAGCTGTGATGAGTGTGGGAAGGATTTTACCCAGGGTGGAGACTTGAAAAGACACCAACTCATCCACAGTGGAGTTAAACCTTACAGCTGTGACTTGTGTGGGAAGGATTTTACCCTGGCTAGAAATTTAAAAAAACACCAAGTCATCCACAGTGGAGTTAAAGCGTACAGCTGTGACTTGTGTGGGAAGGATTTTACCCAGGCTGAAAATTTAAAAAAACACCAACTCATCCACAGTGGAGTTAAAGCTTACAGCTGTGAGTTGTGTGGAAAGTCTTTTACCAAGGCTGAAAATTTGAAAAAACACCAAGTCATCCACAGTGGAGTTAAAGCGTACAGTTGTGACTTGTGTGGGAAGGATTTTACTTGGGCTCAAAGCCTAAAAACTCACCAACTCATCCACAGTGGAGTTAAACCTTACAGCTGTGACTTGTGCGGAAAGTCTTTTACCCAGGCTGGACACTTAAAAACACACCAACTCATCCACAGTGGAGTTAAAGCGTACAGTTGTGACTTGTGCGGAAAGTCTTTTACCCTGGCTCATAACTTAAAAACACACCAAGTCATCCACAGTGGAGTTAAACCTTACACCTGTGACTTGTGTGGAAAGTCTTATACCCTGGCTCATAGCCTAAAAACACACCAAGTCATCCACAGTGGAGTTAAACCTTACAACTGTGACTTGTGTGGAAAGTCTTTTACCCAGGCTGGACACTTAAAAACACACCAACTCATCCACAGTGGATTTAAACCTTACAGCTGTGAGTTTTGTGAAAAGTCTTTTACCCTGGCTCAAAGCCTAAAAACACACCAACTCCTCCACAGTGGAGTTAAACCTTACAGCTGTGAGTTGTGTGGAACGTCTTTTACCATGGCTCAAAGCCTAAAAAAACACCAAGTCATCCACAGTGGAGTTAAAGCCTACAGCTGTGACTTGTGTGGAAAGTCTTTTAAATTTCCACATCAGCTGAAAAAACACCAACAGATCCACACCAGAAATTAACTCTACAAGTGCAGTTACTGTGAGGATGTATTTAGTTTTTTATCTTGTAATTTTAACCTGATTGTTTGGAACAAGTCTGATCAGTAAACTTATGGAGTTATACTGAATGAACTGGTTTGAAAAATGAAGACTCATTTTCACTCAGTAAGCTGAGTGTTGTAATGTAAACAGTAAAATGTGATTGGACATTGGCAGAGATGCTCTTTGTTTCAGGCGACGTTCAGGATAAAAACGTTGAAGGAATTCCCTGACTTACAATGTCTTTGTTTAGGAGTGGAGCAAAGAACATGGATCCATTTCTCAACCCTGTCGTCACTGTGGTGTAGGGAAAGCATTTTTCTGTGATCTTTTTAGAAGAACTTCCAATCATCAACGGGACCTAAAATCACATCAACGTAGTCACACTGGAGACAAAATGAACTACTGCAAAGAATGTGGGAGAGGCTTCCACACACCAAGTACATTAAAAATACATGAACTCTTCCACAGTGGGGTCAAAAAGCACATCTGTGACCAGTGTGGGTCATCCTTCACCACTGGACGTGAGCTCAATGCAAAAGCATAAGGGAATCCACCGTAAGAAAAGCTTCTCACAATCTGGTCATCGTAACAAACATGAATGTACACACATGGAAGTGAACTTCAGCTGTGACCAGTGTGACAAGAGCTTCAGGAATCTCAGTTCATACTCCGAACACAAACGATCCCACGCTGTAAATAAACTGTTTCACTGTTACCAATGTGCAAAAACCTTCACTTCATTATCTGCTCTGTGCAAACATCAGCCTGATCATGCAGGACTGAAATCACTGGATCACAATGAATCTGAAGAGAGAGAAAGATCCTCTTCTGGTTTCAGGCTCAGACTTAAAAACCTTGAGATCAGGCTCCATAGAGTTCAGATGGAATCTCCTGTAAAGAGTGTCAGCTGATGCCACACTTGGATCTGATGAGGTAGCTCTGATTTCTGGACCTGCAGTGAATAATCCTGAATGTTACATTTAGGAAGCTGCATGTATAGATATGCATATCAAGTTTATTATTTTTCCTTTTAGGGATTTTAATTCTCTAAAATGTTATCCCTGTTACATTTTAATCTTTGTTCCCTTAGGACACAGTAGTGTTTAGTAGTTGTATTCATTTTATGTGTTACCTCAGTTAAATTTCAATCCTTCATTCATATTTAATCTTTTGCTGTGGTAAAATCTTCCCCTAAATCATTTTTCCCAAAACTACAAATGTTTTCACAGCAGTTGCTCTTAAAACCTCCAAAATGAACTAAATCTGTCCACCAGCTTTGAAACAACACCTACTGTGACTTTATGTCCAGAAAAAAGAAACTCAAGCTAAACTGGTTTTGGGCTGTACTTCCATGTAATGCCAGTTTGTACCAGAAGATGAAGCAGTGAGTCAGTGTAACCTTTATTTAATTAGGCAAAGACCACATTCGTATTCACAGTGGCAGCAAAGAAATGTTGAAAGTTAAAAACAGCAGCACACATCTGGACCATTGTAAAGATCACAGGTGACTACTTTTACTTAATTCAAATTCCTTCAAATTTTGGCTCCTGCTTTCACTTTAGTGTATTTACTGTATCCTTGAAGTCCACATGTTGGTTTTTTAATGAATTCATTTTGATCCACATGTTCTGCAGCTGTTTTCCTGTTGATTTGAAGTTTGTATTATGAAATCCTGATAATATTAAAGTGTTAGTTATATTTGATGAACTCTGTGTGAAGTTTGTCTTATTAAACAGTTTGGTGTGAAAATGAAGAAATGGTCTCAGAACAAGTAGTTTGAACCATGATTTCAGATTCAAACTAATTTAACTGTTTTCAGTGGTACATGTGGAGGTTTATCAGAGGAGGCGACTTGGCTGTTCTCCACTCACACAGAACAGGGTTCCTGCAGCTCATTAAAAACTCTGAAATGATCTTCAAGGACCAAAATATTTGATTTTTCTCAAAAACATGCTGTGGGCATGACGCTTTTAGAGAGTGTGTTTAAGATGCATTGTGAATAAATATCACACATTCCAATAAAGCAGATGTTCCTGCATTGCAACAGCGGTTTGCAGATGTGTTCTCCCCCCTGCCCGTGTGCGCGACTCTCAAGGAGCACCACTTTGAAACACAGCTGATTGGCAGATTCCCTTGTCTGCAGAGTCCAAAGACAAAAACAGCCTCGTCCACTCTGTGTGGTTCGTACCAATTCGTCACACTTCCGTTTGGCTTGTTTGAAGCCCCGGCCATTTTTCAGCACCTCCTGTAGCGATAGCTGCGTCCTCACGCTGCATATGCTATTTCCTACCTGGATGATGTCATCATTCATAGTGATACCTCGGTGGAGCATGTGCAGTGGTTGGTCACAGTCCCGGATTCCCTGAGGCAGGCAGTGCTGATGGCAAACCCGAAGAAGTGTGTGGTTGGAGGGAGGTACAGAGTTTTTTGGTACAATTTTGAGACCCCATTTGGAGGCTGATTACACCACAGCGACGTGATGAAGGCTGTCCCAATTCCAAATGCGGCCGGAAATGCGCACTTCATTTCCCCGGACTTGAAGGATGAGTCAGGTGTATCATTCGTGGACTACAGGAGGAATGCTGACCCACATCCACCCATCCACATTAAGGGGACGGCTGTGGAGCGTGTGAGCAGCTTCAAGTTCCTGGGAGTCCACATCTCCGAGGATCTCATCTGGACGACCAACTGCTCCAAGCTGGTCAAGAAGGCTCACCAGCGCCTCTTCTTCTTGAGGACTCTGAGGAAGAACCACCTGTCCTCAGACATCCTGGTGAACTTCTATCGCTGCACCATCGAGAGCATCCTGACCAACTGTACAACAGTCTGGTACGGGAACTGCTCTGAACTGCTCTGCCTCGGACCGGAAGGCGTTGCAGAGGGTCGTGAAAACTGCCCAGCGCATCGCCGGAGCACCACTTCCTGCCATAAAAGACATCTACAGGAAGCGGTGTCTGAAAAGGGCTGGGAAAATCATCAAAGACCCCAGTCACCCATCGCATGGACTCTTCACCCTCCTGCCCTCTGGGAGGTGCTACAGGAGCCTCCGGACTAAGACCACCAGGTACCGGAACAGCTTCTTCCCCACAGCTGTCAGACTCCTGAACTCTGCCTCCTGACATCTGACCCACGTTAACACATGGACTGAACATACACACACCCACAATGGACAACTGTACCCTCAAACACACAATAATAACATGGACTGAACCACCACTCACAACCACTAGCACTTTATATAGCCTCTGTAGAAACTACCTACACCCTCACTTATCTTAACTGCACTACTGTATAGCTCTGTGTAAGCGTGTGCGGCCTTCTATGCTCGAAGCCTTTCCCCTCAATAGATCAGCCAGACATTCACGCTGACTGTAGCTTTTAACCCTTAATTAACTTGAGCACAACTCTAAAATAAGCAACAAACTGCAATGTGTATAAGTTGATCATGGTTACATCTGCAATGAAAGATCCTATTATTATTCTGGTACCTATAAGTAAAAGATCAAACTAGAGTTATAACAATCACTGTAATACAAAGGGTAATGTAAGGTCAAAAACTTCAATACATGTTTAATGCAAAGCTGGTTATATGATTCTAATGAACTAATAGTGCCATCTTAAAACAATGAAACTAGAAAAAGAAAAAACATCCCCTTTTTAATCCTACACTGTTCAATGTGCTAAAGAACAGAAAACATTATTTCCCATCAGACCATGCGCAACATTCAGGCATGTAACACAGTAACACTTTTATTTTTTACATATTCAGCAGAAAGAGTTAGCTGTGTGCACTATAAAAAACAAAGAACCGTAATTCATTTCTGCTTGGTTTCACATAAACTGTATTATTAAGGAACAATAAGTGGGGCTCACCTCAAAACAATCAGTATAAGATCTGACTGGAGAGTTTTAGGACAGAGCCAAACTTTTGGAACTGAAATAACAACTTTGAGCTGATCAGAGACTTGTTTTGATAACATCTCCCCCTAAAACAATAAACTGTCCTCACTATCACAACCACAGCAGGAACAAGACAGGATTCTGTGGTAGATTTTTTGCAATTTGTAGTAAATTGTGCACCACAGACTTTGCAATTTACATTTGTGTCACTCATTTAAATCTTCTTCTCCTGAAAGTGAAACTCTTACAAACACATATGTCATAACTTCAGTCACAAACTGACTCTAAGTCTCTTCAGTAAATCCAGCAGCTTTTTAACATCAAAAGACGTCTTTGAGCTGCTGCAGATGTTAGTAAATCTGACCCTAAAGGTTCCTTCTTCTATAAAATTCAAACTTTGTAATGAAAGGATATTTTTAACAGGCTGTTCTCGTTTATATGACCTCCATAAAACAACAGGGTTAGAACACATTGTGACGAAGTAAGATGTTTGTTTTGTAGTCCATCTTCTGCACAATGTAGTTTCAACAGGCGGACATCCGGTGTCACATTGTTACAGAGAGACGAGTGTAAGGCTGTTCCAATTCTCAGCATCGCTCCTCTCTTTCCCTGAGTCCTTATCAAATCTCCTTCCCATGATGATGTTTTCATCGTGGGAAGGAGATTTGCTTCGGTGTCATATTGTTAAAGAGAGACGAGTGTAAGGTAGACTTGTAGTCAAGACTGCCTAATCCGAGACCAAGACAAGACCAAGACCAAGTTGAGACAAGTCCGAGACCAAGACCGAGTCTTTAAACTGGAGCCAGATGCTATTCTATATACATACGCAGGACACCTTAAACTAGTTTTTTAATTAAGCAGCAAGGCAGAACAAAGTCGGGCCAGTATCAAGACACAGGGACTAAACCCCAATTCAACCAGACCCAGAACTGATCCAGAATTAAAACAGGACTACAACAGTAACCAAGACAGAACCAGAATCAGAACTAGATGATAGTAGTACTAAAAAATCATCATAGACCTGCACTACACTTGTTTTTTAATTCTACCAAAGTACAATATTTAGATTCAGAAAAGTTTATATAATTATTTAGCCTTGTTGTGCAAACAAGCCTGCATAACTTAATAAATATAGAATTTGAAAAGTAACAAACGGTATCTAAAAAGAAACACTAGGTACTAGATACATGTTCTGATGAGTTTTGGCAAACAACCATTTGACTAACATGTGTGTCTCACCTGCTCTTGTTCCATCTCTGTTCCTCTCTCCCTCCCTCTCTGTGCTGACAATCACACCAACATCATCAAATATACAGTTGAAACCAGATATTTACTCTTCAGATAAAAACACAAACACTTTTTTAATTGTAACATCAAATCAGACTAAATGTTATTTTTTAGATTGATAAATATAAAAACCATATTTGTTAACTTTAAGCGTAAAGAGAGAAACTATCTGTTTTTCTTAATTGCAAATGGCATCAAACTGTATTCAAAATTGAGCCACACTTATGGAGCTCCACAATTCTTTTCCTGGTGTTTTGGTTGACATCTCTTGATTTTCCCATGTCACAGAAACAGGCTCTGTGTTTTGCCTTATATGCATCCACAGCTGTGCCACCAGTTTACTCACATGGACTCTACTAACCTATCAGAAGCTTCTTCAGCTCAGAATGGAATCGTCTGGAGTTTTCTTATTAATTAACAATAAACTTAGTGTATATGTACTCCTAAATTTGATGAAAGTGGTAAAAAATAGACAGCTCCCTCTTTTTATTCTGACATTTAACTAATTCAAAAGATATTTCAACATTTATCTATCTAAAATAAAACAAGTTTACTCTAAATTGATGTTTAACAGAAAAAAAAGTTTTTATGTTTTCTCCATAAAGTGTATGTAAATATCTGGTTTCAACTGTGAATATACTGCTGAATTCCTCTTGTTTTGCATAGATATACTGAACAACATCCAAAGCATAATATATAAAATAACATCTGACTGAGTTTCTTTGAAAGAAGCTCCTTATGTCCATTGTTGTGTACATCAGTACACATCTGAAACCGATTTAGAGAGTTTGTTTAGCCGTGGAGGGTAAGAACTGAAAATATGAAATGTAAGCTAAGACTCTCTAAAAAATCAGCATTGCTGTTCGGCTTTTTATTTATCCATTTGTTGATTCACTCGAAGAGCAAGTAACACAACCAAGTGATCAGTTTGATATCAATCTTTCGTGATACACCGTCATATTTACATTATTAGTTCAGTACGAATGATTTTCTTTGGTACCTGGTCAAACTTAAGCGCTCCTCTGTCTGCAGCAAACTCGCAGGCAGCAGCTTCTCCCCCCTCGCTCACATGGGTGCTGTGCTCAGTCGCCTAGTGCCTGAGCTCGGATCATACCAAAATTAGGGGGAATTTACGACGGTGCGCTCTGTGCTTCATGTGTTGTTTTTGTTTTATACAGTTGTCAGTCAGGCATCTAACTAACAAATTACACTCCAAAAGACCCCGTGCTTCTGAAAAAAATTACCCGGGCTTAAACCCAGTAAGCCACCCCCCCGCTCCGCTGATGGTTGACTCCAAATCTCCCGAACACTATGTCGATTTGAGAACGCAAGACCGAAACAGCGAGACCAAGACAAAAGTCCGTCGAGACCAAGACAAGACCAAGACCACGTAAAAGTGGTCTTGAGACATCCAACTCTAGTTTAAATACACTGGGAAGTAAAGAGGGGATTGAGACACAGAAGGAGGGCACAGCTGGGAGAAATCAGAACTGACGAGACAAGGAAGCAAAGTAGGATACACTCACATGAGACCCAGACCTTCAAAGTAAAACAGGAAGTAGCACAGACGCAGACTTGATTGGGGGAGACAGAGCAACTAAGAAACACAGAGACAAACAATAAAGCAGAGGACTCTAAGAACCAAAATACACAGAGGGAAATACTCAGCATGGAACACAAGAAACTAGACTCGAGGGAGCAACAAAAGACCAACCATGAGAACATAATTCACAACACAGAGTGACAGAAAACACAAGAAACTCAAAACATGCAAAGACACTGACCAAGAAACAGACTTACACAGAACAGAGGGGGGACAGAGAAACATGAAGGGCAAGGGATCAAAACTAGAAACAATAGAATAACTCACACGAGTACAAAATACAAGAATCACGAAGAACTAAAAACTCTGGATCAGGAGACCCAGGATCCTGACAGATGAACTGTATCTCCTTTATAGTAAATAAATAAGTATAAAATCCAGAAAGCTACGCAGCACGGTTCATTTACAAACACAAATCTAACTTCAGTTTCCCTCTTTTTTTGTTAGAAATACTGTCATGAAAAAAAATGGAAACTTAATTTTCCATGATTTGCTGGGTTAACCCACTGAGGTCCAAAATATAACTGACCATTTTTGACTACTTTTTGTTTTCCTTGTCTTGCATGTATCATTCTTTTCAGCTCAACCTCACTTGAATGTGCCGTTGTTTTTTTCATTGACATACTGTAGTAACACTGATCTGAAATCAATATAAAAACATGAAATCCTAGTAGTAGTTTCTTTTCTTTTTTTAGGGGCGGGGATAGCTCAGTAGGTAGAGTGGTGGCCCCATGATCGGAAGGTCGGGGGTTCAATTCCCCTGAACAGCTACCCTGAGGTACCCCTGAGCAAGGTACCGTCCCCACACACTGCTCCCCGGGCGCCCAGTGGCTGCTTCACTGCTTCACTGAGTGAATGGGTTAAATGCAGAGAAGGATTTTCCCCATGGGGGACCAATAAAGTGCACTTTCCTTCTTCTTTTCTCCTTTTTTTTTATGGTGAAATCCACAGACATGCGGATTGTGTGGCCTCTCTCTTCTCTGATTGGATTGTTACATTTGTGATTGACATGACAATCACATTGACGTTCATACTCGTAAGTTGAAACTGACACACAAACAGGAAACTTGAGCACAGTTTCACACGTAGTTTTTTTGCTTTGTATCTGTAAACAGACCTTAACAAAAAAAACGTAACTTGTGTAAATATTTTTTAAAAACACACAAATTCTCATTCGTAGATGCACAAACATAATGTTTTCAGATATTTTGGTTTACAATGTTACAAAACTCAGTTCACAAATGCACATCTGATTTACAAGTACAAAATATTCATGAGCACAGATTAAGCCCACTTCTCTGGACTACAGATGTTAAATCCACACAGACTCTATCTAACCTTGTGTCACTTTCACACACATTATTAACATGTAATGTTCAGTTTCTAACAGTATATCTCACCTGCCGAGACAAACACAAATACGCTGAAAAATTGGAAATAATAGCAGAGTGACGCAGTTCCAACAGACATTTCTGTGATTCTGTATTAAGATCAGAATCTGAGCTTCAGACGAGACTATATGCGATGAACTTTGAGGTTCAGATGAAGCTGTTGATGGGCTGGACCGGAGCCCTCCAATGGCTGCAAACCAAAGACGCATAAATTAAGAAAACTAGAGAGCAGCCAGTCTTTAAATAGTGACACCAAAATATTTGCACCTGTCTTTTTAATATGTTAGAACTCTTATTATATTATATTGAATGAATGAGGAATAATCTGGATTTATGACAGAAACGTATTTAATAACAGTCATTTGGTTGGATATGAGTAATTGTGTCATTCAAGGTTTTTCCGCAATTTGGATTTGAAGATTATTATTATTTTTTTCCAACAATATCTTTATTGCGTTTCAAAATTACATATAGAAATTGGAGTACTTCCACAGCAAAGGAAACATCCAGGGCAGCTAAATTATTGTATAACAGTCAATCGCACTCCCTTGCAAATCAGACACTTATAAGATGTTAGAGAGCAACAGTTAAGTAGTGGAAGTACAAACTATATGACCTGTAAATAATAACTTAGTCAAACAAAGGAAAAGGAAAACACCCCCCCCCCCCCCCAAAAAAAAGAAATATATATATATATATATATATATATATATATATATATATATATATACACACATATATACATACATATATATATATATATATATACATACATATATATACGTATATAATAATAATAATAATAATAATAATAATAATAATAATAATAAGCTTCTCTATTTCCAAAGGTTGCTCAACATCAACTCGGTTACACTATTGTGCATGGTTCAAAGTTACAAACTCAAATGTACAATTCACACAGCATTAAAGATCAAGTATAAAAGAGATTAATTTAGGAAACTGCAGAGGACCACCAACATTTACGCCCCATCTGCCCCATCCACCATACTGCCAAGATCCATATTACCCATATATTGCATAAAGGGACCCCAGATGTTTTGAAAAAGTGGTAGTTTCCCCTTGATAATTTAAGTAATTTTTTCCATAGGTAAAGTTGTGGACAATTCCTTAATCCAGTTAATGTATTTTGGTTTACTGGTCTTCCTCCATGAGAGTGCTATGACTCTTTTTGCCAGCAGTAGACATAAGTCCAGGGCGGTAATTACCTTTCTAGACATAAGATGTCCATCAGGATATAACCCTAAAATAAAAAGTTTAGGGTCAAGAGCTAGTTGTGTACCCAATATAATATCCAGAGCTTGTTTAATCTCTTTCCAAAACCGTTGTACTTTATTGCATTCCCAGACACAGTGGAAAAACGTCCCTTTCTCCTCTCCGCACCTGAAACACAAGTCTGGGATATCACCATTATACTTATTAAGCTTTTCTGGAGTCACATACGTCCTCATTAGCCAATTATATTGCAATACTTTGAGACGAGTACTGGTAGTTTGTGTTTGTGCTTCAGCACATGCCTCCTCCCAGTCTTCGGAGGATAAGTCCTCCTGTAAATCTTCCCTCCAGGCATTAAGTTTTCCTAAAGAAGATTCAGGGGAACCCTCTACTAACATATTATATAATTTGGAGATTATTCCCTTTCCAAAGCAATCTCTTTTCATTTCTGTTTCCAAAGTGGAAAACGGAGGGATTGACAAACACTGATTTTGAGATGATCTAATAAAGTTTCTCACTTGTAGATATTTAAATCGATGTTTGCATGGGATATCATACTTGGAAATCAACTCCTCAAATGACATCAAAATCTCACCCTCTGATCCCACGAGATCCCCTATTGTCTTTAAGCCTTTGTCAGCCCACTTCCTAAAACCAGGGTCTGCTCTGCCTGGAGGGAAAAATTGATTACCCCATATTGGGCTAAAGCGTGCGAAAGAGGTGGGTTCACCCAGGTATTTTTTAACCTGATACCAGATCATAATCATATTTCTGACTATAGGATTTTTTGTCTTTTTTTTCAACATTTTGACTTTTGCTGAGTATAGGTACTGGGGAAGGGGAAGAGGTACTGAACTGTTTTCCATATTTGTCCAAGGCGGGGGGGATTTATCTGTAAAAAAATACACCATAGTCCTCAATTGGGCTGCCCAATAGTACCAAAGTGGATTGGGACATTTGAGGCCTCCTCTTTCATATGGTAAGTACAAGAGTGATAAACGGAGCCTTGGTCGTCTATCATTCCACAAAAAACGTACAAAAATTGTCTTCAGGTGTGAAAATAAGTTAGCAGGGGGTGACAATGGGATGTTCTGGAACAGGTACAAAAGTTTGGGCATTATGTTTAATTTAAGAACATTAATTCTCGCTATAAGTGACAAGGTCAAGGGCTTCCATCTATCTAGGGATGAGGTGATTGAGTCTACCATAGGGGTGTAGTTAGCTCCAACAATGTCTCTCAAACATGGCACTATCTTAATCCCCAGATAGGTAAAACAGTCTACCATTTTGAATTGGAAAGAATTTCCAGCACCCTCTCTCTCTTCTGAGTTAAATATCATTAATGAAGATTTTTCTTTGTTCACTTTATATCCTGATATCCGTCCAAATATGTGTAGTAGATCCAACAAGGCTGGGATAGACTCCTTCAGCTTTTCCAAGAAAAGAATAACATCATCTGCAAATAAAGCAATTCTGTATTCCTGTTGGTTTACTGATAGACCAGTTATGCTCTTATGGGACCGCACCGCAATGGCAAACGGTTCGATTGCTAAAATAAACAATAAAGGGGACAAAGGGCACCCTTGCCTACAGCCCCGTTTAATTTCAAACGGTTTAGATATAATTCCATTTGTCAGTATTTCAGCATATGGCTCATTATATAAAAGTCTAATCCATTGACAGAAATTATCCCCACAGCCAAATCTTTTTAATATTTCAAATAAATAGGGCCACTCAACTCTATCAAAGGCCTTTTCGGCATCTAATGATAGTAGAGCAGTGTCCGGTTTTCCCTCCTGACTATGAAGAATATCCAACACTCTTCTCACATTATGAAATCCCTGTCTACCCGCAATAAACCCATTCTGATCACAGGTAATTAGATCAGGTAAAAATCTCTCCAGTCTTCGAGCCAAAATTTTGCAAAGTATCTTTAGATCCACATTAAGAAGACTTATTGGTCTTAGGTTACCACATTTATTGCACGGTTTACCAGGTTTGGGCAATAAAGTTATCAGGGCTCCTCTTAATGAGACCGGAAGGATTCCCTTTTCAAATGAATCCGAAAACATGTCAAAAAGAGGGGGCAGCAGTTTAGTTTTAAATTCCCTATAAATTTCTGTCGGCAGCCCATCTGGGCCTGGGGCTTTACCTGTTTTCAAATGGTCTATTGCTATAGATATCTCCTCCTTTGTTATAGGTGTATCAAGATCTGCGCTCATTAGTCCTGAAATGCTGGGCAACTGAAGGGTATCTAAGAAGAGATCTTGCTCTTGTCCCATGTGTGTTATGTCTGAGTTATATAATTTTTCAAAAAAAACCTTAAAAGTTTCATTAATTCCTAGAGGGTCAACAATAACCTGTCCATCACTGTTTTCAACCGAGGCAATGTTTTTCTCATTCTGTAATTGACGGAGGCGCCAGGCTAATAATTTCCCGGGCTTTTCCCCTTGATCATAGAATGTCTGTTTAAGACGCAAAAGATGTGAGGCTGCCTTAGAAGCAGAAAGTTCGTTATACTGTGTTCTTAGTAACAGAAGCTTTTGATGGACTCTTGGACAAAAACTTTGAAAATATTCTCCCTCAAGCATTTCAATCTCTGCCTCCAACTTTTTTGTTTTCTGATAAGTTTGCTTTGATCTATAACTTGTGAAGCTAATAATCTGACCCCTTATGTAGGCCTTAAAAGCTTCCCATCTTGAGCAGGGTGATGTTTCATCCCTATTAGTATAAAAAAAATGTTTATTTGGTTATCTATGAAAGATATAAATTCTGAGTCTAGGAGCCACTTTTGTTTAAATCTCCACCTAGGGGGATCTCTCTTCAGTCTCAAATCTTCATATATTAACGAGTTTGGCGAATGGTCAGATATTAAAATATTATCATAGTGACAGTCCTTTATTTTATAACTCAAATTGGCAGAAACTAAAAAGTAATCAATACGCGAGTATGATTCATGTGTATGTGAATAGCAGGAGTATTTTAAGACCTTAGGGTTCATATCCCTCCAAATATCCCTCAGATCAAGTTCTTTCATAAAATGTTGAATAGTTTGCCTATTTTTAGGATGAGAGAGATCAATACCTGAGCTCCTATCCAATTCTGGGTTCAACGTACAATTAAAATCCCCTGCTATTGAAGATTATTTTATATTATTTTTAAGAGTCATGGAGGCTTTATATAAACATGGGATTATAAATTAAATTTGCACATAGAGATTAGACAAATTATGGCAGTGAATCTTAAAAAAACGAGTAATTAAAGGGCCTCACTGCATTGGTTAAATCATTTAAATCATCACAACTGAAATGTGTGTTTGTATCATTTTGTAACTCACTGAACATGGTTCAGTGAGTGAGCCCTGATGGATCAGTGCTGTCCTGCTGTCACATAGAAAGTAATGACAGATGTTTTGATCCCTTTAAGGACACTTTCTGTAAGTCTGCATTTCAGGCCTGAAGCATAGTGGAGGCAGCAGCATCTTACAGTCCTGTTCCTCGTCCTATAAAATCCAAGGAAAGCAGGCAGCCTCCACCCCTCACACTGGAAATTTACCAAAAATATAATATTTTCTTTTTCTCCTATGATGTTAACGTTCAGAAAAAAAAAACATCAGGCGCTCTTGGACAAACTGAAACTGCTCTGCTGCCACCTGCTGGACCTTTATACACAGTACCTCTCAGACAGGAAACCATTCTTACACACACTTTCTTACAAACAAAACTGTTATTGGAAGTGAAGAAACTATGAATATTTTTGCGAATTTTACCCTGAACTAGTAATAATGTCTGACACTCATCTTAAGCTCCAATAATATATCATCATGGATATTTCATTCAATTTTCTTATCATCCATTTCATATCCATATCATCTTGAATGACTCTTTGGTCATAAGTGGAGCTGGAAAAACAGTCTGATTTTGATTTTTGACTTCCAGCTATAAAGCTCAAGTTTCCCTCCCTCTGACGTCTGTCATCTTCTTTCATAAATCATAACATATTCCTAAACACACAAATGGTTTTTCTTCTCTTGTTCTTACTTTTTCATTATTAGCTTGTAATTCACTGATGAGAGATATCAGATGCTCTGAATACAGTGATCTATGTTTCTACTTGTTAAACTGAGTGAGAACTGAGTTCATGTGTTTACTGCAGTCTGCTCACAGAGGTTACTGTACACACTGAACTCTGACCTCATTAAAACTGCACATGGGAATCTCCACACCTCACCATTAGTCGCTTCACTTTACTTTAAATATAGTTTACTAATTGTTTCTTTATTAAATTATTTTATTCCCATCACACCTTACAGTGTTTGTATGGACACGTGTGTCAACACTGCAAGATCAATTTTTTTGCTTTGTTTTTTTATATTAATACTGAAGTGCAGGGGAAGATGAAAGGAAGAAAATAAAGAAGAACGCTTGGACACTGCTAGCATAATGGACAGATTTTTTGACAAGGTTCCCACACAAACGCAAAGCAGGAGATGAAGCATCACTGAAAATGTTTCCAAACCAACTTCATTCCAAGCCAAAGACTAGAAAATGTAGTGAAGCACATCTTCCCTTTGGGTTTACCTAAACACGTGCCAAGGTAGTCGTCGGAAGCAGCGCTGGGCTCTCCAAATCATGGACAAACAGTATCCCTGTGATGGCATGCCACACATGGTAAGCTCCACACCCGCTGATTCACTTTAGTTTAATTTACAGTCACTACTTTAAAATATTCTACTTATTGTTCAATATTGTTCCTTTATTAAATGTATTTATTTTTCCATCACACCTTCCAATGTTTATATGGCGTGCACACATATTAACCTTGCAAGGTCAAAGTTCTGTTTTATGTTATATTAATACATCTTTCTTTGTTTGAGTTACCTGGGGGTTGGTGTCTCCTCCTGTCTGGCAAAAGGTGTGGCAAAGGGCTGGGAGACCTGAAGTACCACTGACAGCCTAATTGGATTGCACCACACACTTCATTGCCTGGGGGGTGTTTCATGTTTGTTTAATTGTTTTGTATTAGTTGGTTATATGGCAGCCATTTTGTTTCCCCCGTGTGTATCATTTGGTTTAGCTAGACCAGTATTTAAGTTCCCCCATGTGTCATTTCAGCAGGTCAGTTTATCATATGTTTGGGTTGAGGTTTTGTTAATTATTATCTTGAGTGTAGTCTATTGAGTTGACCTCTTTTGTTGGTCTGCCTATTTAGGTTTTGGCTTTGTTAAATATATTTTTATATTTTTGGGTCAATAAAACCCCTTTTTTGAATTAAAACCACCTGTGTCCTTTATGCTTTACTGCTTGGTCCCTGACAATCCCACATTCTTGATTTTTAGTTCACAAACACTTCTTGTAATGACCAACTACTCCTGACATTTTGGAGATGTTAGCGCTTTATACACTAAAGTTACAGCGGGATACAAATAATATCAGGCTCATCCTGACACAATTTGTTCCTCCTGTACAAACCACGGACAAACAGCATCGCACAGTTGTTTATGTTTTTGAACCCATTTTGCACAGAGAGACATTTCTGTGCAAAATGGCGAATATTTTTCTTGTAAAGCACCTCTGAAAACGTTAGAGCACTTTTGCAAATATGTGATGTCTTGATAAATCGAGCAGATATTTGAAGTTTACACAGCTACATTCTTGCATGAAAATATTTTAAAAGTTTATTTTGTGACCCATGAGTAATATTTCAAACTCCGCCACTCTGTGTTCCTCCGCCACTGCCTCGTTTGAGTTTTGGATGAAATGGATTCTGGGATATTGCATTTCGTCATTTTGAGCTGATTGGATATCAGATTTTTTTGCATCCAAGTCTGTGATTGGCTGGTTTTGTGACACAAATATAACGGTGTACAGAAAGAGTTGAGCGCGCACAGGCAGAAATGTTGAGAGCGCGAGCAACACAACATTTCTGCACAACACAACACAACATTTGCAAGCGCAAATGCAAAAACTGAGCGAGAGTGGCTGCTATTGTGTGTGTGTGTGTGTGTGTGGATAATAGCAAACACTGAAATAGTTTTTGCACGCATTTGAATTTTGTTCACTCAAATTTAGCTTTTCTTCACTCAAAATAAATTTGTCCTCAAAATGAAACACTTGCACCTGCAATTTGTTTTTTTTTTACGTGCTCTCAGAATAGTATCGCAAAAATAACGCCATAGATATCTGCTAAATTAAATAAAAAATGTTTAGAAGACAGACTACAAAATGCAAATCTTACTTCAGCTGGCAAATCCTAACCCTGTCTGATGTCATTGAGATATCAGAGTGTTTTTGTAAACTTTAATTATGTTTACAAGGGGCTAAAATAACAGTGGAGGAAGATGGCACTCAATACATTTCTGCATGCAAAACACAGCATTTCCAGATTACTGGAGCTTTCCATTTGGCAAGGTCAGCTCGATACAGAGGAGTAGAGTTTTAAAATGTCCTACTGCAGGTAGAAATGAGCACATTAGAGAATGTCTGACCTGTATAAGATTTTATTCAGACATGCAGAAGCACAAGTTTCAGCTTTTGAATTTAATATACATGCATCTGTCTTTCTGTGAAGATGGCAATGTTTACAACCAAACTGCAAAGCAGCACTTTGCAAAGGCCGGTGTGCTCTCGTGTTCCCTTTGCATCGCGAGCAAAGGAAGGAATGAGGAATAATCTGGATTTATGGCAGAAACATATTTAATAACAGTCATTTGGTTGGATGTGAGTGATTATGATGAATATACACTGGATAAAAGCTTTAGTGTCATTCATTTATTGTTCAGCAATTTGAATTAGGAAATTATTCAATATCTTTTTTAAGAGTCATCAGCTCTTTATATAAACATGACATTATAAGTGAAGTTTGCTGTCATGTACTCCACAAAACACAATAGGTTACAATAGCAATGGAATTCTTATTTTGCAGGTTCCCTTCACACAACTAAATAAGTAAAACAGTGCGTGGGTGTAATCAGAATTTAAAGTACTAGTAGTTGCAACACTGTCACAGTGATAATATATACAGAGTATGCAATATTAAGGTGTATATGTAGAGATATGTACACAAATTGCAAATATACAGGTTAATATACATGTGCGGAATTTTATATTTACAGAATAAGGGTAATTACAGTTTTATTATGTTGTGTATAAATGTACAAAATTGAAAATCTACAGTTATGGATAATTACAATTCCGTAATAGTCAGTGATGCAGTAGCCTGATGGTCTGTGGACAGTAACTGTTTTTTAATCTAGTTGTTCTCGCTTTCACACTCCCAGAGCATCTGCCAGATGGCAGGAGTGTCAACAGTATGTGTGTGTGCTGTCCTTGATGATGTTATGTGTCCTTTTCCTGACCTGAGTGTTGTAGATGTCCTGTAGTGTTTTGAGGCGCACTCCATAGATGAGTTATGCCATTTTAATGACATGCTGGAGAGCCTTCCTGTCCTGAGTGGTGCAGTTCCCGTGCAGTTTGTCAGGATACTCTCCACTGTGCATTTGTAAAAGCACTGAGCAGTTTGGAGGTTAATCCAAATTTTCTCAGCTTCCTTAGGAAGAAGAGTGTCATGGTTTGGCAGACAAGCCATGTGAGTTGTGAATGGAGGACCCAAGACGCAGGCACTGCTGATATGAGTGAGCTTTTATTGGTGGAGAATGAAACACACAAGCGGGGGTGCTGAAAAGACAAAACTTAGACACAACCTAAACTGGGAAAACTAAACAACAAACCAGAACACGAGGGAGCAGAGAAAACATGAAGGACAATGAGCAGGGAGAACAGCATGGATGAACGCAGAGTGACGCAGGGAGGTAACACAGACAAACCAGCAACACACACAAGAAAACACAGGGCTTAAATACAAACAGGGCAATCAGGGAAACAGGAGGCAGACACAGCTGGGATTAATTGGACATAACGAGACAAGGGGAAGCAACACAGACAAGAAACACTGACAAGACAGATGAACCTTCAAAATAAAACAGGAAACACACCGACTGAGCTCTAAAGACACAAATGGTAAATGGTCTTTTACCATTTGTACCATACCGTATTTGTATAGCGCTTTACTTGGTCCTAAGCACCCCAAAGCGCTTTACACTATACACAATCATCCACCCAGTCACACACACATTCACACACTGGTGATGGCAAGCGTAGCCACAGCCGCCCTGGGGCGCACTGACAGAGGCGAGGCTGCCGGACACTGGCGCCACCGGGCCCTCTGACCACCACCCGTAGGCAACGGGTGAAGTGTCTTGCCTAAGGGCACAACGACCGAGACTGTCGGAGCCGGGCTCGAACCGGCAACCTTACAAGACGAACGCCCAACTATTGAGCCACGATTGCCACAAACTTCACACAGACTGGGGAGACAGAACATAGGAACACGAAACATGGAACAGGAGAGCACAGAGGACACAAAACACTAAGGATAATTACAATCAGCCCAAAATAAACAAAACCACAGAATATTAATGAATTTAAGCATAAACACAAAGTCCACAGACATAGGAACATGACAAAGAGTCATTATTGAGCATTTTTGATGATGCTGTGTGTTATGGGTTAGTGAGATCCTCACTGATGTCAGTGCTGAGGAGTTTGAAAGTCTCTTACTTGTAAGGAAGTTGAAAGTCCACAGGATTGTGACATGTTACATTTGATGGTAGGAGGATCATACATGCATTATAACAAAAGTACATATTAAAAAGTAGTATTGGAGACATATTATGAAAAAATAAAATATTGTTGATCATTTTGATAATAAAGTCGAAATTTCCACTGCGTCCATGACTCACACTGGTTCTCTATCTCAGCAAAATCGCAGCAACAAGCACAAATCCTGCCAATGATTTACTTCCTTATAAACCACTGAATCAGGTGACGAAGCAGTGATGAACCATATGAAGCTTCAGACTTCACTGATTGTGTGACTCTATTCAGATCATACCTCGACACAGTGCTTCTGGAGCAGTTAGGTTTTTGTTGACACAGAGGCTGGAGTTTCAAACAGTTCATCATTAGCAAATACTTTAACTTCTTCATTCACTGTAAATGAACTCACTAAACCTATTTTCCATGTGCTGTGTTTGAGTCCAGCTGACTTATTGATTTTGGCAATACCACTCTATTTCAGTTAATTAAAAATGGGCATATATAATATACTAAATCTAGATTATTAACATTTAAATACTGCATCACCACCACAATGGTGGTGGTAGGTTTTGGTTGCGTACACTAAATATTAATACAAAATGATATAATGCTGCAGAGTGCACGCAAAACTTGTCATGGCATGAAAAGTAGGGCAGAAAAAATGAACTGCAAAAAATACACTTTTTTTCAATAATAGTTGGTATTTATTATAATTGCACCAAAGTAATTAAGCTTTTAAAAGATTTCAACAAACTTTGCAACTGTTGATCAACTGTCAAACAAGGTGCATTCATACTAGTCCCAACATCTCCCTCTAGTGGTCATACGAAGGCCAAACATACAAAACGTGCAGTCGGTCTCTTCACTCAAGTTACAATATATCTCAATTTAAATCCTGAAGATGCTTTATATTGTAAGGTAAAGAAAAACCTACAATAAAACAGAGAAAACCTCAAAATTTAGATGACCCCCTATGAACAAGCACTTTGTCAAGAGTGGAGGATGAGCTCAGTAGTCTTATTGGTTTCACTTTTACTTTTACATAAGATGGAGGAGTGTTTGAAGAGTGCGGTTGTAAAATCAAGAAAAGTAGATTTGAGCTCCGACTCAATTCCAGTGTCAGTCACAGCTTTGAGGTGTGTTCGTGATCAGTCTGCTGTCAGGTCTAACGGCTTTTTACAGTCAGGGGCGGATATAGAGAAATTTTCTTAGGATACCAAATGGGGTGGCAAAATCAATTTTAATTTTACACATATGCAGGTTATTGCACTCTGTAATATGCATTATGTATGGTTAAAATACATCAAATATAGTGAATATACACAATATACACAAATTTCATATAAATATAGTCTATAGCATTATTTGCTTTAGACCAGATAATTAAAGATTTCAGTTACATGAAACGTGAATTTTGTAAAATGAAAAAATTAGTATTGCACAATCAGAAAAATCTGGTTATTCTTAGTACTGTGTACTTTCAATGAATACGTTGTTCTCACCTAGTTATCTTAAGCAAGTTTTACTTAGTTATGTTAAGGCAATGAGTTTGCATAATTTCCCGACTCTCTGTGACCTCTTTTGCTCTTTGAATGCAGTACATCACTAGCAGTGAGAAGTATTTCTATATAATATTTCTTTGTAATAATGTAATCATTGAATCTTCTCTGTGGTTTACTTTTTTCCCCATCTTACCCAGTATCACATCATTTATTTGTAATTTCTAGTTTTATATCTCTTGGAGATATATCTTTTACATACTTGTAAATGCACCATGTGGGTGATGGAATGTGATGTGACCCTGTAGTCCTTCCAACTCACACTTCTGATCCCTGCCATGAATTTATCATATTTAATAATGAGTCTAATCTTTAACATGTAGACTGTTCTGTCACCACACACACACACACACACACACACACACACAAACACACACACACACACACACACACACACACACACACACACACACACACACACACACACACACAGTTTGGATTGCATAAAGCAGGAACAGAGTTTAGAAAACAAGAGGGAGATTAAATTCAATGATTAAGGCTGCTGAGCATGTGATTTTTGATAAAGTAGAAATTTAATCAAGGGTTTGTGCGTAATGGACATTTTTCCAGTTTTATTTTGTGAAATGATTTGTTGTTGCTCATGATGAACTTTACCAAAACATTCAATATTTATACGCGGAAATGAAAAAGCATGGAAAAACAACCATGATGAAGAACATTACAATACCAATAACAATATTAATATTCACAGCAACAAATATGTAATAAGCTTTGTGATGCAGAATTAGAGAAAAGAATATCTGACTCTGAAACTACAGAAAGTAGTGAGTTTACTGCCCAGAATACTTAATCTAAATCAGAATCAGAATACTTTTTTAATCCCGAAGGAAATTAGGTGAATAATACGAAGGACAGCCCTGGCGTGGCTGAGCTTGGAGATTTCTTCTTGTGCCTTATCCTCTTTACCAGCCCTGATTTATGCCCAAAAGCAGCCTCCGAGTGCAGGTTTTTATAATAACTCTATTGTCAAATTTACCTTGAAAATATGGCATCAATTCCGTCATTTTTTTAAGTTGACCTTTTTTTCCCTTCAGTCACCCATTTTGAAAAATCCCTCTTTTCAGCCTTCGTTAGTTGATGGTGCTTTTTATTTGTGGGCCTCCTTGCGTATCAGGTCTTTTTCTGATCTGTATATTCAGAATACATTTGCCTCCTTTGAACAGCTCTCATTGAAATTTGGCCTTCCAAAAAGTCACTTTTTTCGCTACTTACAAATCCGGAGTTTTGTTAACCCTAGAACACTATCACTATAAATAGTAACACAATCACTAATGCCGGGTGATTTTTACCCGATATAATATAACCAATAAAAAGTAATCAAATATATCAAAATATGACAACACATGACAAATTAGAGTGGTCTTCTTTTACTTTCAACTGTGCCATGTCTAACAAAATGAAGAAAAAAAAAACCCTCCTAAAACAAAATAATGACTCTGGAAAGATGGTCTTTGGTCCACCCATTCCTGGGACATTTGAGACTTCCCTGGTGAAGGCACAGGCTCCTCGACACGCAAACAGCTGCAGGAGAGAGAAATCATGTAAATGTATTTGCTCGGGTGTAAATCACCCAGCGATAGTGTTCTAGGGTTAAGGAGAAATCCTCCCAGTTCCCATCTAGACCTCCTTGTCATGACTTTGATAACCTTTTATCACCTCCCCCTTCATCACAGGGCCTGATCTCTTGTCTGTATGGGAGAATATGTTCCTTTGGCAACTCCTCAACCTCGGCTATTAAAATGGCATGGGAGCAGGATTTGGGGTGTGTGGTTCAGGATGACTCTTGGGATAAAATTCTTTACCGGGTCCATGGCTCCTCATTATGTGCCAAACACGGGCTGATTCAATGTAAGATTTTGCACCGTGTACACTGGACTAAAGCCAGACTGGCTCAAATATACCCCAACCTTAGTCCTGATTGTGACTGTTGTCATCAAACACCTTCCTCTCTAATACATATGTTTTGGTCATGTCCATCCCTCAAACAATACTGGATTAATATGTTTCTGACTTTATCAAAGATCATCCAGCTGCCCCTCCAACCTGTGCCCTTAACTGCTTTGTTTGGGGTTCTTCCTGATACAGTTGTCTTGCCGACGGCCCAAGCGGATCTGGTAGCATTTCTCACCATATTCGCAAGACGCAGAATATTGTTATGTTGGAAGTCCCCTTCTCCCCCATCCTGGGAAATCTGGATCAGTGACGCTTTGCATTTTAGCAAACTCGAAAAGATTAAATTCACCCTGCGTGGGTCTATGGCCAATTTTTTAAAGATCTGGCAACCCTTTTTTGACCATGTTCAGACTTTGCGGTCCCGCAACGCTCCCAATTAGCCAGCTCAGACTTTATTCTATTTTATTTTATCTTATGTTTAAGTATACAGACTCTATTGTACCTTCGCTTTATGATGGCATTTACTTACTTACCTACTTTATACATATTTCTTTTCTCTTACAGATTTGACTTATCTCTACGACTAAGCTGACCACTCATTATCTTTGGGGTTTTTTTTTGTTTTTGGTTTTTTTTTCTTGGTTTGTTTGTTTTGTTTTTTCCTGTGTCGGTGTGGGTTCTGCAACTCTCCACATCTCTCTTGTACACTCAGGAACTGCTATCTTGTACTCCAGGGTTTACTATTCGTATTATTAGATTGGATCCTTTCTTTTTTCTTTTTCTACACCCACTGGTACTCCTATAATTATGAGGTGGGAGTGTGTGTTTCATATTGTTTTATGTTCTTCAAAAAGAAAACGGCATATTGTTCAATTTATCTTTTGTTAAAATGGATGCAGAAAATTTAATAAAAATATCTGAGGAAAAAAAAATAATATGAAGGACAAGACCCAAAAACTCACTACATGCCAACGGGAAAGAGCTCTACTTAATTTTATGTAACAAAATGTGTTTGAGCAGATCAGTGCATCCTTCACACTTCGATTATTGAGTCCCTATAATTCCTATGTGTTGTCAGTTGGTTTAGTCAGTGACTGTAATTATTCTGTAATAGCTGATCTCTACATGAGCATCAGTCTTTGCGGTTCAATCCTCACAGAACAACTTTGATCTTACAAACAGCTGCTGAACAGGAAAATGAAACAAATATACTCACACGTGTAGAGTATTTTACAAAAGAGTGTAAAATCTTGTACATTGAATTCTTGCACAGTGAAAATAAGCTGTACTGTAACACTAATTTAATGTAAGGTTTAGTTTTGTGATATGGTGTTAATCAATCCTGTGATAAATTATTGAAGAGGAACAAACACTGTGGATAATAGAGTCGCTGATAGAGAGCTCAGACAGACACTAACACAGTCTGAACAGGTTTGATGACAAACAGAGAAATGAAAAATTAAGTATGGTCAAACTTCCTAACAGAGGTGGGACCAAGTCATTGTTTTGCAAGTCTCAAGTAAGTCTCAAGTCTTTATCCTCAAGTCTCAAGTCAAGTCTCAAGTAATGTCAGGCAAGTCAGAGTCAAGTCTCAAGTCACTGGTGTAAAAGTCCGAGTCAAGTCACAAGTCTGAAACTTTGAATTTCAAGTCCTTTCGAGTCTTTAAAAAAAAACCCCGAAAAAAAGCATGTTGCAGTTATGCTAAATGTAAATATTAGACCATGTAATTTTTAAATCTGTGTTTTTCTCAACACATGACAAAATAGTGAACTTAGAAAATATACACAAATTGTGAAATTGCACCTCTTTAAAATGCAGCTCAATTAAACCTAGCTCCAAGAATAATTTTCACCGACATTTCTGAGATAAGCTGCATGTTATTCTTGGATGCGGTTGTAGGACCGGCTTTAAAATCGCATGACAAAAATATCATACACATAAAAAAAAAACTGCATCACCAACGTAGCCTGGAAAACATTTGCTAGTTAGATGAAGTCAGCTATCTCATCGTAGCATATTTATATGCATATTTATAATCATACGGTTCGTGGAGTGAGTGCATACACTCATGAAGTTTAGTAACTTCCGGTCACTGCAACAAGCCCAGGTACAGTTTACCGACGGATGGGTGCAGGACCTTGAAATGCACCGTGTAGAAAGTAAAGACCATCGTACGTATCATAAGTTTACCAGTCTCACAAATCGTCGTCATAAATACACATTCGTTAACCGTTTATTAATATAACCTTTGAGCTCAATGATAATTAATTAGCAGTGGAAATAATTTCTGGTAGCATCACAGAAATGTAGCAGTGACAATAATACTGTATGCTGTAATCGCACTGGGCAATTAGTGATACAAAACACCTGTTTTATCCTGTGAGTAAAAGTATATGTTTTTGTCAATGTACCATAATAACAGAAGCGAAACGCAATATTGTGTCAGGACAATTCACTATTTATGCACAATAAACAAAGGAGCATAGCGCGACAATTTCTGTTCAGCGCCAGACTTGCTTGTAACCTATATCACCAATTATGTTAAGAAAATGACGCATTAACTACAACAGCAGACTGACCTGTGTGTAAATGCTTGGAGCAGACTAACCTGTGAGCTGGAGTGTTCTGGGACGTTATATTTGGTCTTTGAATGGCTGCAATCCAGTCGCCTCTTTGTTACTTCGGAAACATGGCTCGAACAATTTCTCTTCAACGATGTAATCCGATAACAACCGATCTCTTTACCCGTCGGCTTCCCGTGGCTGTCATGCGACCGGCTATTGCAGTTAATAATACAACAGCTTCTTGACATTTTTGTGTTTCGTTTTATCGCTGTGTGACTGATTGTAATTGAAAGCCTGCGTGCGCTAGTACCGCTTGCCACGAGTTCCCAGAATCCTTTGCGGTTCTACCCGTGAATGACGTCACATTTTCAATCTCTATATAATATGCATGTTAAATTTTATATTTGGGGTAAAATATCAAGTCTTTTCAAGTAAACCGGTTCAAGTCCAATTCAAGTCCCAAGTCATTGGTGTAAAAGTCCAAGTCAAGTCACAAGTCTTAGAACATTTTTTCAAGTCAAGTCTAAAGTCATAAAATTAATGACTCGAGTCTGACTCGAGTCCAAGTCATGTGACTCGAGTCCACACCTCTGCTTCCTAATAACCATCTATCATAAATGTAAACAAACAATGAAACAATAAATAAATTGTAATAATCACTTTCTAAAGCTCAATCAAACAAGTAATAAGTTATTAATCTGCTCACTTACACATGCTTTCATAAACAACTCTGTGAGGATTATCTGGATGTTTTTGTAAAAGCTGGATCTTCTTTCTAAACCAACTATTTGTGAACAAGTAAATTTCCTTCCTTCTAGTTTGACATGGCTGGAGCTGATCCCAGCTGTCACTGAGTGTGAGGTTTCATACAGCAGGACAGGGTGCCAGGCCATCGGATAATGGTTATTAAAAGGTTTTACCTGAAACTGAAAGTTAACACTAACGGATTGAAATAGCAGCAGGAGTCTCACAGTTATCTGTACAAAGCCCTGAGACGTCTGAAACGGGCTGATGTCCAACAGAATACTGAGCCTTTTCTATATTTTCTGTAGATCAAGAAAGCAATAACAGCAGCAACAAGAAGCACATCAATACAACAGGTAAATCCTCCTTCTTTACTCCATTCGTCTTCCCTCCATCTTTGTTGTCTTCATCCTTCTCTTGTCCTCCTGTCTGACCTGCAGGTGAGAAACAGGTGTGAGGTGTCAGTTGTCAGGTAGGTGATGAGTGAAGAACAGAACAGAATCCATTTCCTCTTCAAACTGCTGTCAGACATTATCTACTGCACTCTGATCACATCACTCAGACCAGCTGCTTTCTACAAAGTCTCATCAACAACATCTTTACAAACAAACATCAACAACCAGGAAGCAGCTTCACCAGCTGGAGAAACATCTGTCTACCTCTGACATCCACCAGCTCATCCATACAACAATCAAACATCAACAACCAGGAAGCAGCTTCACCTCTGATCACACACACACTCAACTCTACTCACTCACCTGGAGGAACAACATGAAGGTAGATGATGATGCTGTTCTTCCATGAGCGAGTTTCTTCAATGAAAACACGACACTCGTATGTTCCACTATCAGCAGTGTTCACATCCTTCAGAATCAAAGACACGTCTCCATCCTTCATCTGTCTGTCCTGCAGATCCACACGGTTCTTAAAAGATGGATGCTGATTGGCTGAAATAAAGTGACCATCCTGGTACAAAATCACATATTGTGGCACCAGGTCAGCTCTGCTCCACTTCACAATGTTGCTGTTTGGAGCTCGACATGTCAGAGTGACGTCCTGTCCAGACTCAGCTGTGATGATCTTTGGGTCTAAAAGAGGAAACAACACAGAGCAGAGAGGTTAAAGGTTTGTGTGTAATTAGTAATTAATTACTGATTACTTCTCCAAAAAGTAATCACATAACTTTACAGACGACTTATTTTCAAAAGTAATTAGTAACTTAGTTACTTTTAAAAAACATGATCCACAATCTGAATAGATAATAAAGCAATAGACCTTTAGTCCAATTCTATTTTTATGCATAATCCATTATATAAAATGTAATTGCATTTTTTCGAAAGTCTCTTTTTAAAATTTGTTTCATTAGTTTTAATCTTTTAACTTTTTGCATCAAGCACAAATTTAATTGGCTGAAAAGGAAGCGCTGTGAGCTCTGTGCCCCTAGAGACAACAAAACAAGCCTAAGACGCTGCAAATATGTTTGCAAGGCCCACCTCACCTGAGTATCACATACCAGTCATGTGCATGAATACACATGCACACACAAACATACACATGCCCACACACAGACACACACAGAGACAAACACACACAAGCACACTCACACATACACACTAGGCTTCATGTTGAGTTTGGTCTTTGGTTTTCAATTTATTTTTTACATTAAATGTTCATTTTGTAATTCATTTTCAGTGCCTGTTTGTATTTTCACTGCAGTTATTTAATGTCTATTTATTCATGTTAAACACTGCTTTGAGACACAGCTAAAGAAAGTTGAATAAAATGGTGAGAAATGTTCTTTGTGATAACTTAAGAGCAGTTAACAAGGACCAGTCAATTTCGACCGGGAACACTAAAGTAAGGGGATGGGGGATGCAGAAAACCAGAGGGTTTTAAACATCTCCCAGGCTCTGACCTCAGAGGAGGGACGAGAAAGAAAATCTTCTTCTGGTCAGCGATTTCCAGTTTTATTTCAAGTCTCACTAATTCAGTCAAGTTTTCATCAAAGATTGTTTGGTAGGTAGGAGATGGAGTCTAAATGCAAGATTCAGGAGAAAAAACATAAACCCAAGAGCAGCTTTAAAGCTGAAATCTCAAAGTACAAAACTACTGCAGGTCAAAGAATCTTAAACAACAGGAAACTCTTCCAGGAAACCAGATAAGCAGAAGGCAATGCAGCTCAAACAGAAAACCAAACATCTCAAAATGAAATTTAAGTCATGAACCCAAAAAACACACATAAACCTAAAGAACTCTTGAATGGAAGCGCACAACTAAGATCTTAAAATACCATGACAGGAACTCACATCAGGAATAAGAAAATAAAGACATATAAACACTAAGAAATAACTGAAAGCAAAATGTCAAGAAAGAATTAACAAACAAAAAAAGAAACATGATCCACGCTACAAAAACTGGAGTTTCCTGGAACACTTAATGCATGAGGTCTGAGGATGTAGGAATGTTTTGTTTATATGATGTTTGTCTTTCCGGATGTGTGGAACCTTGATTAAGTAATTTTCTTCTTCCTGTTGTCGTGGTAACTGATAAACTGTTGGGATGGTTTGGAAGTACTGAGGGGGGTTTTTGCTTTGCAGACATTTTGACCACATGTGATGCCTGTTTTTATGAAAAATTACACAATACTGTGCAAAAGTCTTGAGCCACCACTAACTTCTTTGTCTCCTTGGAATCAAATCACAACACTTTTTTCTTTTCAAATTAAAATCTTAAGAAACAGCAGAAGCTTTCTGAAGCTTCTCTTTGGATACTGGCTGCTTTTTCACTCAGTTTCAGTCCTTGTAGCTGACAGAGGAATTTGTTTCAAATATAAAAATACTCCAAACTCAAAGGATCAAGAATCTTTAGACACTTTAATGCTAGCAGCCTGTCACTAAAACACAGTTCCTCTTTTTTTGGTTGAATCTATGAAAAATGTCAAAGATAACAAAATTTAATAGTCACAATTGTGTTGTTCAATGATTTGTGCACAACAACAACAACGGGACCTCTCTCATCCATCAGTCACCATGTGGACATTTTTCTAACACACTTTGAAGCTGATGGACGTTTTGTGTCTGCACTAAGTACGTTTTCACCAGCTATGGCAGCGGCAGGATTCACTTTCACAGACTCACAACCACCAGCTTCACCCCTCCCCTCCCCCTCCAGCTGTAGGCTTTAACATTGAGTTTCCCCACACATGTTTACAGACGAGTTAGAGAGCAAGAGAAGAAGAGACGGATTCATAAATGTCTTTGTTTCTGCTCTAACCAAACAATGCTGCTCTACAACTCTAGACTACCAGCCACAAAGACAACAGCTGGAGAAACATCTGTCTACCTCTGACATCCACCAGCTCATCCATACAACAATCAAACATCAACAACCAGGAAGCAGCTTCACCTCTGATCACACACACACTCAACTCTACTCACTCACCTGGAGGAACAACATGAAGGTGGATGATGCTGATTGGTTCTGTACTGATGTCTCTGCTCCTGTGCTTTGTTCCACTAACAACACGACACTCGTATGTTCCACTATCAGCAGTGTTCACATCCTTCAGAATCAAAGACACGTCTCCATCCTTCATCTGTCTGTCCTGCAGATCCACACGGTTCTTAAAAGATGGATGCTGATTGGCTGAAATAAAGTGACCATCCTGGTACAAAATCACATATTGTGGCACCAGGTCAGCTTTGCTCCACTTCACAATGTTGTTGTTTGGAGCTCGACATGTCAGAGTGACGTCCTGTCCAGACTCAGCTGTGATGATCTTTGGGTCTAAAAGACGAAACAACACAGAGCAGAGAGGTTAAAGGTTTGTGTGTAATTAGTAATTAATTACTGATTACTTCTCCAAAAAGTAATCACACAACTTTACTGACGACTTATTTTCAAAAGTAATTAGTAACTTAGTTACTTTTAAAAAACATGATACACAATCTGAATAGATAATAAAGCAATAGACCTTTAGTCTAATTCTATTTTTATGCATAAACCATTATATAAAATGTAATTACATTTTTTCAAAAGTCTCTTTTTAAAATTTGTGTCATTAGTTTTAATCTTTTAACAATGCTGCTCTACAACTCTAGACTACCAGCCACAAAGACAACAGCTGGAGAAACATCTGTCTACCTCTGACATCCACCAGCTCATCCATACAACAAACACACATCAACAACCAGGAAGCAGCTTCACCTCTGATCACACACACACTCAACTCTACTCACTCACCTGGAGGAACAATCAGGTGTAGGATGATGCTGTTCTTCCATGAGCGAGTTTCTTCAATGAAAACACGGCACTCGTATGTTCCACTATCAGCAGTGTTCACATCCTTCAGAATCAAAGACACGTCTCCATCCTTCATCTGTCTGTCCTGCAGATCCACCCGGTTCTTAAAAGATGGATGCTGATCTTCTGGATCAAACTGACCATCCTGATACAAAAGCACATATTTATCTGTCAGGTCAGTTCTGCTCCAGTGCACAGCTGTGATGTTGTTGTTTGGAGCTCGACATATCAGAGTGACGTTCTGTCCAGACTGAGCTGTGATGATTTTCTGCTCTGAAAAAGGAAACAACACAGAGCAGAGAGGTTAAAGGTCAAAGTACAATTATGATCAGAATGATTAACTTTAAATATTTTGTTTATTTCCTTTGACATTTGAGTTTTTAGTCATGTTGGATTTAATGAACCTCTGAACATCCACCAGGTCACCAGTGACCCACTGAGGGGGAATTTTAGCCTCATGCTAAACATGCAAAGTGTATTACCATGTAAACAGGCTGATACTCTTCAGTTATTTACCTCAGAGATAAACACGTTCTAACAGTTAATCTCACCTGCAGAGACGAACACGAGGACTCTGAAAAACAGCAAAGTGGAGCAGAGTGACGCAGTTCCAGCAGACATGTCTGTGTTTCTGTATTAAAATCAGGGCTTCAAATCAAATCGGAGCTTCAGATGAGACGATATGAGATGAGCTTTAAGGTTCAGATGAAGCTGAAAGTCCCTGAGTGAGAGAACAGGTCTGTAACTCCACACTTAAGAGTCAGAGAGAGGGAGGACCAGACAGTGGTGGGCTGGACCAGTGTCCTCCAATGCAAATGCAGACATTAAGAAAACTGGAGAGCAGCCAGTCTGTAAATAATGATGCCAAAATATTTGTACCTAAGAGGTCAAAAGGACTCTTATATTCTTAAATGAATAAGGAATTATCTGGTTTTGTGGCTGAAACATATTTAATAACAGTCATTTGGTTTTGGACATCACTGATTATAAGAAATATACACTGGTTAAAAGCTTTAGTGTCATTCAAGGTTGTTCAGCACTTTGGATTCAGAAATCATTTTCTATTATTTTAAGAATAATCAGCTCTTTATAGAAAAGCTGAGATGATAACTTAAGTTGGTGCAAGTAGATTAGACAAAGCTTTTTAGACAAAACATTTTGAGTGCTCAAAGCAGAAAAGGGCTATTTAAGAACTAGTCCATTTACCATTGTCTTCAAGCCGTTTTTTTTCCTTTTGTGTCACAAACATAGTAGAGAATATCAAAAAAAAGCATAATTTCATGACATCCCTGCATTAGGTAAATCAAATGATCACACCTGACATGTGCCTTTGTATAATCCATGTTAGATGATTGTAATGGCTTTTTAAAAATTCCAGTTTAGATAAAATCTCTGTTTCTCACCTCTGAGTGGAACAGAAACCTGTGATCAGACTGTGAACATGTTGCAGTGAGTGAGCCCTGAGGGATCAGTGCTGTCCTGCTATAATGAAAGATGTTTTGAGCGCTTTAAGGACACTTTCTGTAAGTCTGCATTTCAGGTCTGAAATATAACGGAGCCAGCTGCATCTTGCAGTCCTATAAAATCTAAGGAAGGCAACCAGCCTCCACCCATCCCACCGGACCAGCAACCCTGTCACTGTATAACGTTGTCTACCCAGCAGCCCTAATCATCTGGAATGACGTTCGATCTTGGTGGTGAAACTGAGGATCCTCTGCTGCCACCTGTTGGATCTTTACATAGCTTACATATAGTACCTCTCACACAGGAAACCTTTCTTACACACACTTTTTAAGAGAGAAGAGGAAAATAAAATAAAACCCATTGTTCTAGGTTGAGAAATGGCTGAGCAGCTGCATTAAAAGCCTTAGATCACCATGTCAGATAGAAAGCATTGGATGCAGTGACGTAAAGCACTTCGGCAGTAAACAGCAAAGATGTGCTCTCTGAAGTAACGAGCCGCGCTTCTAATCTGAGGGAAAAGGCTGAGTTTTATAGTTTCCAGGAGAGCAGTACTTGACTTACTGCATTGTGCCAAGTCTAAAATTTTGTGGACGGGGGATTATGGTGTGGAGTTGTTTTTCACGAGCTGGGCACAACTCTTAATGCTTTACCAATACATTTTGGCTTGGTATGGTTGGGGTGGTGCTGACACTTCGTGATTGCTCTCTCTGTGGTAGAGTATCACTTTCTGTATCTCTTACAACACACAGTGGTGTTTTTGTGTAGGTCATATGCTTTGCCACTTTAGTTAAAACTTTGAGATAATGTCTTATTTCCTAGTCTAATCTTCACATGCTCTATGCCACGTACATTCTCTTTTGATTCACTCACTAATTGCATTCACTCACTGTGTCTTCAGGGATCTGCTAGCATAGTTTAGCTCGTAGCCGACTGATTAGTAAGATGGCCTCTATACCTGTCCCTGCTGCACTTTCCTTCTCAGTGTTTGAGATGTTTATTTAGTCCTCCAAAAAAGATGTGGGCTTTATAGAAAATTGGGAACCTTTCTGGGACAAATCTGGTCTTGTTAGAAGAGATGGTACCCATCCAATTTTGAATGGAGCAGCAGAGATGCAGTCTTGCATGTCTTTTTGCAGCTTCCCTCTCGTTATCTTGTCATCCCTTCAAATGTCCATCCCCTGAGAGACTGTGCATGCTCCCATTTTGCCTGGAAAAATAGTTTTCTGCTTTATATAAAAGCTCTTGATGAAGCTGGAACATCATTGATTGAAGAAATGTTGATGTCAATGCGCTCAAATGGCACCTCCATTAATGGTAGCAGACACAAAGTGATTGGGACCATTAATGGCCGGCCATTAAATCAGGGCATTCTGAGAAACGACATTTATTTTGTCTTCAAAACATTGTGAATGAAGGAACAATGTACAATGTCTCATCTGAAAAGGATGATCTTTGAATATTAAAAGGTTTATAAAATGTTAGATCTGACATCTTCACTATACATCTCTCCTTGGTATGTACAACTCTGAATGCATGCAGATGGTTATCAAAACAGTTCGTAAACAACACGTTTCCCATTAAAAAAATGGCAAAAAAAAGCTGCCTGTTGAGAATTATTGTTTGTTAGGTAGGAGATGGAGCCTAAATGCAAGATTCGGGAGAAAAAAAATTAACTCAAGAGCAGCTTTAGAGCTGAACTCTCAAAGTACAAAACCACTGCAGGTCAGAAACAAAGACTCTTAAACAACAGGAAACTCTTCCAGGAAACCAGATAAGCAGAACTCAATGCAGCACTAACAGAAAATCAAACAACTTAAGTCAATTAACTCACAAACCCAAAATGCACACATAAACCTAAAGGACTCTTGAATGGGAGCACAGAACTAAGGGCATAAAGTACCATGACAGGAACTCACATCAGGAATAAGAAAATAAAGACCCATAAACACTAAGAAATAACTGAATAGTTATTTAAAAAAAAAAAAAAAAGATCCAAGCTATAAAAACATTAGTTTCCTGGACAATTAATGTATCAGATCTGAGGACGTCGATTATAGCTGCTGGAATGTTTTGTTTATATGATCTTTATCTTTGCGGATGCTTGGAACCTTAATTAAGGTCTCTGGGCAAATTTAGGTGCTTTACTTTTTCCTGTTGTCGCGGTAACTGATAAACTGCTGGGATGGTTTGGAAGAGTTGAGGCAAGTTTGTGATCTGGAGACACTTTGACCACATGTGATGTTTGTTGTTATATTATGAAAAATCACACAGTACTGTGCAAAAGACTTGAATCACCCAAACTTCTTTGTCTCTTTGGAATCAAATTTTAATTTCACAAAAAAATAATTAAATTCTCAATAAAACCCCCAGTGTCAATCATTTAGTTGTAGCTGAACCATAAGCCATCAGGCAAATCTCCATTAGCAAGTTATCGTGGATCACCCCGTGCGTGGGGCTGCACAGCATCAACACATTAGCGCAGTTAGCTCGTTAGCGTGGTTAGCTCGTTAATGCAGTTAGCTACATAAAGCGTTGTCACTGTGCAGGTGACCGGTGGTAACTCACTAACAGAGATTTGCTGCGTTAATGCTGTTATGGCATTAACGTCATTTTAAAGAGATTAACGCTGACAGCACTAATTCATACATGTTTGTAACAGTTTTGCTTTGTGTTCATGAACATCCTGAAGACTGTAGTTCAGAGTCACTGGCAGGCAGCACAGGAAAGTTCATTTCTGTGTGTCTTCAGATCATTTGACCCACAGTTCTGCTGTGAGGTTTAAAGATGATGATCAGCATGTTCTTCACTTTTGGTGTCAACACAAAGTTTGGATCAGCAGCAGGAGACTCAGAGTTCAGCTCTTGACCCCTGACCCCTCTGAGACATTTCATATCCTCCCTGGTGAATTTGATGTGTTGGTCCACAAAGTTCATGTGATCAGTGGTACAGCCTGAGATTTGACTTTCACCCAGGTGTCATCCACATACCTGAACTAATAACTTGGTGATGGTCCAGGGTTGGATAACAAAGCTCTTTTTTCCATGTTGGGGAAACCTGCAGTCAGCTGAGACTGAAGAAGTCACTTGGATGAGACCAGATGAACAGAACCTTTTATCTTTTTTGACTCTGCTTCTGTTGTTTTTTGGGGTTTTCTTTTGATGTTTTTTTAGATGAGAAAAAAAACACTAACAGCAGCAACAAGAAGAACAGGTAAAGCTTGCAGTACAATAGATTCATCCTTCTCCCCTTCACCCTTCCTGCCATTTTCTGTTTTAACTTCAGGTTTCTTCCTTTCATCCTTCTTTACTTCTTCCTTTTTCACTTCATGCTTCATCCCTTCTTCCTTATTTCCCTCATTGTTCTTCCCTTCTTCCTTCTTCCCTTCTTCATTTTTTACTTCATGCTTCTTCCCCTCATCCTTCTTCCCTTCTTCCTTTTTCACTTCATGCTTCTTCCCTTCTTCCTTCTTTCCCTCATTGTTCTTCCCTTCTTCCTTCTTCCCTTCTTCCTTTTTCACTTCATGCTTCTTCCCTTCTTCCTTCTTTCCCTCATTGTTCTTCCCTTCTTCCTTCTTCCCTCCATTCTCCGTGTCTCCTCCTGTCTGACCTGCAGGTGAGAAACAGGTGTGAGGTGTCAGCTGTCAGGTAGGTGATGAGTGAAGAACAGAACAGAATCCGTTTGCTCTTCAAACTGCTGTCAGACATTATCTACTGCACTCTGATCACATCACTCAGACCAGCTGCTTTCTACAAAGTCTCATCAACAACATCTTTAGAAACAAACATCAACAACCAGGAAGCAGCTTCACCTCTGATCACACACACACACACACTCAACTCTACTCACTCACCTGGAGGAACAACAACAGTCAGGTAGATGATTATTATGAGCTCCCGAGAGCGTGTTTCTTCCATGAACACACGACACTCATATGTTCCAGTGTCATTAATCGTCACATTGTTCAGAATCAAAGACACGTCTCCATCCTTCATCTGTCTGTCCTGCAGATCCACCCGGTTCTTAAAAGATGGATGCTGACCTTGTGGAACAAATTGCCCTTCCTGGTACAAGTAGACGTAGCCTGATGTCAAGTAAGCTTTGCTCCAATGTACAAATTTGATGTTGTTGTTTGGAGCTCGACATGTCAGAGTGACGTCCTGTCCAGACTCAGCTGTGATGTTTTTCTGCTCTGAAAGAGGAAACAACACAGAGCAGAGAGGTTACAGGTCAAAGTACAATTATGATCAGAATGATTGACTTTAAATATTTTTGTTTATTTCCTTTGACATTTCAGTTTTTAGTCATGTTGGATTGAATTTAATGAACCTCTGAACATCCAGCAGCTATTTAAATGTTTTAAAGTCGAGTTTTCATAGTTGAACATGTTCTGTTGTCTCTTTCTCTTTAATCTCTCTCACACTCCTGTCACACTGGTGTGTGTGACTGCAGCAGCATCTGGCCCAATCCAGGGGGTAACTGTCCCTGAGACAAAAAAATGTAGCATTGATTTGTTAACCATTCCTCGCTGTCGGTCCCCTGACCGTGGTCGGGAGACGCAAGGGGAAATGCTTCCTCCAGGGCCGAAGTTTTGTCCTCCTTCGGGGTCAACTCCCATCACTTTTGTGGAGTAGTGAGGCAGACAGAAATCAGCCGAGACACCCAGGAGTACTGAAGACATGAGGCTTTAATACCGGTACTGCACATTTCAAAACACACTGCATGGGCTGTAGCCCATTAGAACGCTGATCCCGGTCGCCGCCTCTATCCGTGACATTCTTTTCGGTCACCGCGTTTTTCATGCGCATGCTCACACGCACGTGAGCATGCGCATGAAAAACTCCTCACACAGCACCCAGCCACACACAAGCCAGCAGTTCCCACAACAGATTAAAAACCTGTCTAAAAATGTGATTAAGAAATAAGGGTTTGTTAAAGGTTTAAAGTGCTGTAAAGTTTGTTTGAGGTAGAGTTTGTAATGGTCACATGACCAGAGTTTAGTTGAGAGCACAACTATGGCACTGTGGGTCAGAACTAGCATGAATACAGAGCTACAGATGCTGTATGTTCAGCACCTGAACATTTTCCTGTACTGCTAGCTCAACACTGTTTATGGGCAATAACATGTTAGACTTTAATAAGATGAAAGACATTTACGTTGTAAACTTTGTGTTTTCTTCAGTGTTCATGGTTTCTGAAGAGAACGAGAGAGAGAGAGAGAGAGAGAGAGAGCGAAACAAACTTGAAAACATCAATATAATGTTTGGCTATTGTTTGTTGGAGCCCTGTAGTTACACAGGCTCATCTTTTGTGTGCAGACAGATGGCTGATTTCTTAGAGAGGTCCAGTGCTGAAACTTGTAAGTTGCTGATGCAAATTAAATCATTTAAACAACAGAAATTTCTCCTGTATTGCAGGTGTGCTACATGACAGAGTCATGATAAGTAAGTTCATTGACATTAGAATTTAGATTAAAATATTTGCATCCTCATGTACTAAAGTGATTTTATTATTATATTAATATTGTATAAATATGGTTAAAATTATCCTTCAAAGAGTTAAATATGCTCGTTGGACTGTAGGACCATCACTCACTCACCTGGGGAAACCCTCAGGTTGATGATGCTGACGAGTTTCCATGAGTCTGTTCCATTCACAAGGACATGACACTTGTATCTTGCAGCATCATTAATCGTCACATCCTTCAGAATCAAAGACACGTCTCCATCCTTCATCTGTCTGTCTTGCAGATCCACCCGGTTCTTAAAAGACGGATGCTGGTCGTCTGTAACCAAGTGACCATCCTGGTACAAAAGAATATACTTATCTCTCAGGTCAGTTCTGCTCCAATGTACAGCTGTGATGTTGTTGTTTGGAGCTCGACATGTCAGAGTGACATTCTGTCCAGACTCAGCTGTGATGTTTTTCTGCTCTGAAAGAGGAAACAACACAGAGCAGAGAGGTTAAAGGTCAAAGTACAACTATGATCAGAATGATTGACTTTAAATATTTTGTTTATTTCCTTTGACATTTGAGTTTTTAGTCATGTTGGATTTAATGAACCTCTGAACATCCAGCAGGTCACAAGTGACCCACTGAGGGGGAATTTTAGCCTCATGCTAAACATGCAAAGTGTCAGAAACTACAAGATGTTAGCTTCCACAGAACAACAACATGTGCTGATAATAAGTGAACATAATGTGTGAGAGAAAGCAGCCTCTCATTATAAGACACTGTGAGTCTCTTAGTTGAAGATTTAGATACATTTTCTTCAAGAACACATGTGATTCAAATGTAGTAATACACGTTTTGTATAAATATGTCACAATCAGCGGGGCTGACTGTGTGTAGAGTGAAAGGTGGACCCAAATGCAGACAAAACAAAACATGAAACGTGACTTGAATAACCAGGAATACAGGGACAGAAAACACAAGGAGTCTAATTGCTAATTGCTAATCTAACGAACTTAAACATAAACAACATCCAAATAAACTAAAACTTAAAACCCTGGGTCAACAGAAACAGGAACCTGACAAAATATAGTCTATAATTTTTTTTTCTGTACCCCACATAATTAAACATTCAAGTGGAAACTTGAATGTTGCATCCATGGAACATCCAAGAAATGTGAAACTGCTATCAAATAAGGGGTGCTATGTTAATATGTAACTTGACCTGTTAAGGTGTTTTTTGATGGAAATAGCTTTTGATTTCAGCAAAAATTGATCTATTAATACTGCAAATTAAACAAATGACCATTTTCAATTCTCTACAACCTATAAAATGTTTTAAAACTCTGTGCTTATTAATTTGGAGCAGTGCATACTAAGGTTTTTTATTTTTGAAAAACACTGTTTTCATTGTGCGGTTTGTTCAGTAACATTTAAATTATACTCGAATGGTTGATGACTCAAAAATTCTGCTGACTGAATCGACTTTTTAGGAAAATCACAGAAAAATATAATTTGCATAATAATTTGGAACACAGTGTAGATTTTTGCTTTGTATGTCTAACCAGACCTTAACAAAAAAAATATTTGTAACTTGTGGAAACAATTGTTTGTTTGTTTTTACAAACATGCAAATTCTAGTCTACAGATGTACAAGCATAACATTTTCAGATATTTTGGTTTACCAGGTTACAAAACTCAGTTCACAACTTTACAAGTACAAAATATTCATGAGCACAGTTTGAGCCCATCCACACATTACACTTCTCTGTCACAGCTGGATTACAGATGTTAAATCCACACAGACTCTGTCTAACCTTGTGTCACTTTCACACACATTATTATTAATATATAACCTTCACTTTCTCACAGTAAATCTCACCTGCAGAGACAAACACAACGACGCTGAAAAACAGAAAATTGTAGCAGAGTGACGCAGTTCCAACAGACATTTCTGTTTCTGTTTTAAAATCAGAATCTGAGATTCAGAAGAGACTATATGAGATGAACTCTGAGGTTCAGATAAAGCTGAAAGTCCCTGAGTGAGAGAGCAGGTCTGTAACGCCACACTTATGAGTTAGAGAGAGAGATAGAGATGGTGGGCTGGACCGGAGTCCTCCAATGGAAACGTAGAAATGGTTCTGCATTAGGTTAACATTAGGACTGACGTATATTAAATTATATATTAAATTATATTAAATTAATGAGGAACAATCTGGATTTATGGCAGAAACATATTTAATAAGAGTCATTTGGTTGGATTTGACTGATTATAATACACTGGATAAAAGCTTTATTGTCATTCATTTATTGTTCACCAATTTGGATTTGGAAATTATTTTATATTATATTCAAGACATCAGTATATATACTCTATATAAAGCTGAGAAGATAATTGAAGCTGGCGCATGGAGATTAGACAAAGCTTTTCTTCAAGCCTGTTTTTTTTTTTCCTGTGTGTCACAAGTTATGGTAATGAATATTAATAAAAAAGAGTAATTACAGGGCATCACTGCTTTAGGTAAATCATTTAAATTATCACAACTGACATGTGTGTTTGTGTCATCCATCTTAGATGATTGTAATGGCTTTTTTTGTTTTCTTTTTTAAACGGGATTAGAAAAAAATCTCAGTTTCACACCTCTGAGTTGAAAGCAACCTTCCTCCGCCCCTCACACTGGTACAGTAACCCCACCACTTTTTTCCCCAGCATCTTCTAGAATGACATCCTACCTTGGTCAAACTGAAGCTCCTCTGCTGCCACCTGTTGGATTTTTACATAGTTTACATATAGTACCTCACACAGGAAACCTTTCTTACACACACACTTTTTTAGAGAGAGAAGAAAATAAAATAAAAACTGCTTTTGGAGGAGGAGCACATATTTGAATATTTTTGTGAATTTTTTCCAAAAGATCAACAATGTCTGATAACTCATCTCAGCCTCCAATAATACATCCTCATAGATATTTGATTCCATTTTTGTGATCATCTGGATTCATTCTTTGGTCATAAGGCGAGCAGGACTCACTAAAGTGATGCTGTGCCTCTTCAATAAATACAGTGTCTGCAGTTCAGCAGAGAGGAAGTGTTTGTTTCTGTTTACTGGAACAACTGCATTAACCACTAAGATGTGGTGAGACAGATATGTAGACTCCAAAGTTCCTTTGGTTTACTTAAGTCTATTTTGTTTATGTATGTGAAGGTTCTCAGTCATCCAGGTCATCGTAGTCTAAGGAGCTTAGAAAAAAAAAGTGTCTGGACTTTTTTAAGTTGCTTGAAGATGTTTCACCTCTCATCTGAGAAGCTTCTTCAGTTCTAAGGTCAAATGGTGGAAAGTCCCAGATTTAAATCCAGTGGGAGTTTCCCCCCAAAGAGGGACAATGAACCCCCTATTGAACCTCTACCTAATCATATGAGCCAAGGTGAGAAAACGGGTGTAGCTCACAATCAGCCAGGGTTTCGGGTGAGCTCATTGTGAAACCTGGCCCCACCCTACCATGTGATGTCCTGATGTCAGATGGCCCAGGATGTGAGTGGGTGTTAAGGCGTCTGGGGAGGAATTTCAAAACTGGATTATAGATGGCAGAGAGTTGGTGTCGTAAACCCCCGCCTCTGATCAAAGATGGTCGCTCACAGTAGACATAAATGGCTTCTTTCACTCCTCTTTCAAACCATCTGTCCTCTCTGTCCAAAATGTGAACATTGGCATCCTCGAAAGAGTGTCCTTTGTCCTTTAGATGCAGATGGACAGGCGAGTTTTGTCCTGTGGAGGTGGCTCTTCTATGTTGTGCCATGCGTTTGTGAAGTGGCTGCCATTGTTGTTTGTTCACAGTTAGAATAAAAAAAGTTCACAGCTTAGAATAAAATCTATAATTCCTGCTTCATGACTTAGTGAACTATGATCATACATGGTTGAACATCCATTAAGTTATCAGCAGGCATTCATATATGTAGTTAACTCAAGAGGAAAATACACAGTAATACAACAGAGTGGGTTGAACTAACTAGAATGAAAAGTTTGATATTATTGAACTCAGAGATAAGATTTAAAGTTATTTTTCCAAATCTGCCTTCTGGAACTGATTAGTTTTTCAGTAAACCTCAGTTATACTCTGTCTGTATCATTTTATGTTGCATTAGAACAAAAGAGGCAAAGCAAAACTGGTTGCCCAACCCAACCTGTGACCATGAGCTGTGGGACTTTTTTACCCAAAACAGTTTTGCTTCTCCAAATTAGAGAACTGGATGATGACTTTGACCTTTGACCTATGATGACTTTGACCTCAGAGAGGCTTTAAGATTCATTGAAAGTTTAACAGGACTGAGCTCTCTGCTCATTCAGGAATGTGATTCAGAAGGAAGTCCAGTCTGAATTCATGAATTTGTAGTTTATCAGACACTACAACACTCAAGTCTGTGTTTTAATCTTATATTACTGAGTGAGACTATATAAATGTTTCCAAGGGGAAGGAACAACAACAGGATATTTGTTGTAAGTTACTGAAGACATAAAACATCTGCATGCCAATAAATTAAGTAACTGATTTCCATTAAGTAGTTCTGCAGCATCAGTCTAATTCAGTGATAAAAAGACATAAAATCTGTAACATGTGGATGTCCTCTGGTCTGAGGTGCTGGGGGGACCAGTTAGAGACCAGCAGCTGGATGTCAGTGGTTGGACTGGTGGACTACTTCAGTGAAGAGTAGACGACGTCTGACTCTGGTTTAAAGTCTGAACACAAACACACACAGTTCAAACAACAGGAAACATGATTACAAGCTTTGTAGTTCAGTCAAGACCTCCAACCTTTCTGCATCACACACAGTCCCAGTTCAGACTTTACTAGGAACCAGTTTAGATACAAATCAGAGCGTCCACACTGCTCACACTTTAAACTGCTTCTTCAAACCTGGAGCCCACAGATCTGTGCTGACCTTTAACTTTGATCACATGATTTATTCTAGTGTGGTTTAGTGTTTCTTTCTCTCAGCTTCAGTTCTTACTTTTTGTTTGTCATTAGTTCCCTCTGTGTTCCGTCTGTAGTTTCTCTGCCTCACCTCTCAGTGTTTCATGTCTTACTTCATTTATGCTGCTGTTTCTGATGGTTGTTTGTGTCGATCTTCATTCCTGTTTTACTTTGTCAGTGAGGTTCAGTCTTTGACTGAAAGAGCTGCTCAGCACCCTCACAGACTCATGCAGAGGGAGATGTGGGTTGTTCATGATGTAATACTGAGTGCATACGTGTGTTCTCACTATAGCAAGAGTAAGTATAGATACATCTAGCACAATATATACCTGGATGGTCTACTGATAACCAGCAGTAATGACAGATGTTCTGTAGTTATTCAGTTGTAGTCAACTGGACTGTCAGACATCTTGCTAATATGTTTCAATTTATCTCAAAGTCCTAGTGAAACATTTATGGACCGTATCCTACTGAAGACTAGTAACATTTTGCTCTCTGGGTACAGAAACAGTGCTCTGTTTTTTTCTCTCAAGCTCAGAGGTTTTACTTTGTAGGTGAACTGTTTTGTGCAGTTTTAGAGAAACAAATAAAAAAAAATCTAGTGTTTCTTGCAGGTTCAATCAAAAATAGACCCTGCACTATTGTCGGTGTTATTCTATTGCACGTCAACTTCAGCTGCCTGCCTGATGTACCTGCAGGGTTATAAGGAGAGTCACAATTATATGTTGCACCATTTCCTGTATTTGAAGCAACACTACGCTGTTGAAGTTCATGCACTATAATTTGTGTTTTCACTGTACAAGTTTATTTTTGTTGAATCCGATTGTGAAGATTTGTGTTCTGTGTTCATTTCCAGCTCTTTATTTTTATTCTTGGACTTGACTAGAGTACCTCTGCATGATTCACAGTTCAGGGTAATATTTCATTAGCTTACACTGAGCTTTGTTGGAGCCCCTTAGTTCATCCTGTCTAAAACAATTTGTATTAGCTCTCCCTTTAAGGCAACTTTCTACCATGCTTTCTACCTTGCTGCCAATCACTAATAAAAGGTTGAAATAACAGGTGGCTGGAGCATATGTCACTGAGACCATATTAGGTATCGATGATATCATACAAACCCAAGAGTAGAAAAATCATTATATGTTTAGAGCAATCTGCAGCCTGCACTTTTGGTTCTCATGGATTACTTTATTTAAACTTTTCTTAGCTTAGCCTAGCATAATGACGGTAAACAGGGTGAACAGCCCAGCTGTACCTGAGCTTTCTTGTTCTGATGGTTGTTTGTCCATTACTGACGTCGTCAGAGCCCACTGCTGGGTAGACCACAGTTGTATCAGTCTCTGTAATATTAAGCATATAAAATTACTGAAGCTACCACTGTTATATTATTACTCAACAGCTGCAAAGTAATTGACAAGATTAGGTGATTAAGCGATTTTTATAATCGGCAGCATTTTTCAGCTTTCCTATGTTAACACCTCTGCTGTGAAACTCATAATGACCAGAAATAACTGACGGCTCATTCTGTGAAAAACAAGTGTGGATGACCACAAGGCTGCTATATTCTAATAATACAAATGCACACACTATACCACAAAGCACAAAGCAAAAGGGTTCTCATGAATTGAACGCTAGCATTAGATCTTGTGGTGAGACGTCTAAACCTTAACCTGGTTCACACTAACTGGGGTCATCAACAGGAAGTAGCTGCTGTGGTTTTACATGCAAGTTTAAAAATGGTTCAAATGTCTGAGAGGCTGAAAACACAGCTAAAGGTCTATGGACTGTTCAATCTGTGACTTAATTGGCTTCACACTAAGCCAAAAAAAATTATCTTCTCAAGAACTTTCACAGGCACAACTTTCTGAGAAGATGGAATGATCTTCCTGCAGTCCTGACCTCAACCTCACTGAACACTTGTGGAATCAGCTTGTGAGTGCTAGTCATGCCATCATGAACAACACAAACACATACAATCTACATACTTGACTCTGCTGCTCAACTCACAAATTTTCCTTACAAATCTTGTGCCATTTAAGAGAAGAAACAGACTTTCCAACACTATAAGATTTATTGCCAAGAAGCAATAAATTAGTGTTACAACAAAGAAATCAAAGAGAAAATTCCTTACTAACGCCCTATTTCTGAAACATCCTCACCCCTACTTTGCAGTGTTCCTTAATTGTAAAGTTGCAAAAAAGTTGTTTTAGAAACAAATCTAACAACTCAGCAGCCATTTGAAACACGTCAAATAGTTTTGCAATTATATTTAAAATTTTAAATGTCAACCTCAACCCTTTTGATGGAAACACAGTACTACCTTTGCTTTTTCTGATTGGCTGTTGTTGAGGATCTGATAATTGGATGTAACTGTACATGACATAAGTGATGATGTCATCTTCTCCAGCTTCTTCTTGATCTGCTGAAATGATGCAAAATTAAAAATAATACAAATTAAATATCTAAAAACAGGTTGCATTTAGGAAAGTTGTAACTATAATAATAGTGTATGTGACCTTTATTCTACTGAAGAATCTCAAACACGAACAATCAGGAAGTCTGAGTCTCACCTTCAGGTTTCCTGTGAGCACATCGTCTCACCAGCAGAACCAGTAACACCAGTGGAACCACAACACAGGATGATCCAACAGAGGAGACCAACATCATAGAGAGAAGAGGATGAGAGCGTGATGGAGGAAGAGTGATGGAGGTGGAACCAGGAGGAGAGGTGAATGTAGGTGGAGGTGTGGATGTAATGCCTTGAGCAGTTATTGATGGAGATTTGGTGGCAGTGAGTGAATGTGAGCTGGAGGGTGAGGGTGTGATGGTGGGTGGAGTTGTGGTGCTGGATGTATGTATAGAGGTGGGTGAAGATCTGACAGTTGTGGTGGTTTTGGTGGTGGGTGTAGATGTAGTGGTGGATGTAGGTGGAGGTGTGGATGTAGGTGGAGGTGTGGTGGTGTGTTTGTCTAAAATAAAGCAAACACAGTCATCAAGTTGTCACATTGTGAATGTTGAAAGCTGCAGAAACACAGACAGGTGAGTGTGTCACCTGTGACAATGATCCAGCTGGATGGAGACTCTCCATGACCGCTGATGTCACACTTGTAGAGGCCTTCATCAGACCTGGAAACATGCTGGATGGTCATGTGACCTGTAGGCTGCTTCCTGATGAGGGAGCCATCTTTATAGAAAGCAGCTGGGAGGTTGGAGGGAGTGGTCTTTGTTTTACAGAGCAGAGTGACGTCATCTCCCTCCATCACAGGGAGGACAGGACTCTGCAGGATCACTGATCCACCTCAACACAGAGACAAACTACAGCATTTCATCCATTTACACACAGCTTCATCAACACTAACTCCACACACTCAGCTTACCAGTGTCATACCTTTGTTCCTGGCTCTCCACTCTCTTAGTCTCTGAATGTGTTTCATCCGATGACACTATATGACATTTCATCTTTACTTGATAAAATGGAATTATCTACCTGCCCAAATGACTTTATATATATATATATATATATATACACAGCGTTATTTAAAATCTGTTTTCTTGCTAATGGCCTTGTGTTGTAGAAATACACAGCTCAGAAATTACAGGCATATCTCTAAGATCCCTTTCTTGTCAAAGCTTCTTAAAAACGTGGCCAAACAAATCATTTCTTTTATGGAAAAGCATGACATCTTTGACAAATTTCATTCTGGGTTTATGTGTGCTTCACTCTACAAAAAGTCCTTTACTCAAAGTTTCTAGTGATTTCTAGTGATATTTTGAAGTCGGTTGACTCTGCTGCATCCACTGTAATGGTTATCCTGGAGCTTATTTCTGCCTTTGGCACTGTTGATGACAGTATTTTGATTAACAGGCTCTTAGGTTTTGCTCTAAAGTGGTTTAAATCCTATCTTTCTGGCAGAAAGTTCAGTGTTTTTGCAAACCAGGTGATGCCAGACTCTAAGAGTCTGTTCTGTGGGGTACCACAGGGCTCAGTCTTGGGAACAATTCTCTAACCCTTTTTTTTTGGTATATTTTCACCCTAGGCAAATAATTTGGCAATTTTCTCGTGCGTCTTATCATTTCTTTGCTGACGATATTCAGCTTTACTGTTCTTTTAAGCCAAATTAATATTTAAAGTTGTCCTGCTTGATAAACTGTTTTAGTATTAGCAAACAGTGTGTCTCTGACAACTGCTTGCAGGTGAACTCTGATAAAATAGAAACCCTAATTAATGCCCCTGAAAACTGAATAATTGAAATCAAGCAATACCTTGGTGTACAGGTTTGTCTGGCAAACCAAACCTCAGATGTCACCAGTCTATTATTCAAACAAAGACAAAGACAGACTTCAAATCCATTTGAAAGCCTGAAGCTCAGCCTTGTCCATCCTAGCTGGAAAACTGAAAAACCAGTGTTATTTGTAATCTATCGTCCACCTGTCATGGTCCTGGGTCATTTTATCTAAGCGGTTTGAGTTTTATGTGTTTTTGTCATTTTTGTATTATGTTAAGGCTACTTTGTTATTTTAAGTGTTATTTGGTAAGTGCCTGGGTTTTTCAGTTTAGTTTTGGTTTATTGGATTCTGCTTTGGGGTCATATCTTACATGCACACAGCTGGATTCATGACAACACCTGGAGAGATACTTACAGAAATACTCTGTAAGTCTTGTTTTTCAGACTTTATCTGATTTGGTGCTCAGCTTAGATACAATAATTGTTGTCATATGTCAGCAGTGTTGGGTAAGTTACTTTAAAATAGTAACTTAGTTACATTATTAGTTACTTCTCTCAAAAGTAACTCAGTTACTTCAAGTTACTCATTACTTTCAGAGTAACTAGTTACTAGGGAAAGTAACTTTGGTTTTACTCAGAATTCTCTTGTTAATGTGTTTCTTCCATAACTTTGCCAGTCTTCTAGCTTGCTTACTTGCCACAGTGCACTGTGCCACCTACCAATAGACAGGAAAAGATAATGTGCATATTTCCACGAGAGAAATCCCACGCCTGGACCATTCATTGACTGCTGCCATGATTCTAGCCTACGTCACAGCGTCATGTGCGCCTTTTACATCCAACACAAAAACTGCAGTCGTGGTGCTTTCGATTGTACTCAGAACTCGGAAATTCTGCCTTCTGAATAGGAAGATGTAGGCAACACCAGACTGCAGATGAGCTGCATACAGAGCTGGACTGGGACAGAAAATCGTCCCGGGCATTTTGACTAGAGACCGGCCCACCATTATAGGAAAAATCATAAAGCCTTTGAATGAAAACAAACGCTGTTGTGACAGTGATGTTCACTGTTTTGATGGTATATATGCATCAATCTATCAATCGTTTGTTGTAAGATTCAGATAATTATTTTTTAAAAGCTAGACATTTTAAATGAGAATAAGAAAGTATTTCCTTGTGCCCCCCTTTCCCTGTTAATGCCGTACATGCCCCCCTGGCAAAACTTTGCTAGATCCGCCCCTGCACAGTTACCAGCTGTCAGCTACTTAGAAAAGGATCCTGGTGTTATTTGTCTCTCAGAAACAGTTCATAACTTCCCTTCAACTCATTCATGTCACCTAAAAGGTAAACCTGTTTCTCCATCACCTGTTCAGCTCTGATGATCCAGTAAGGACATCTCCTGGTTTCATCTTCATGTTTCCCTCTCACCAGATAACCAAACCGACATCATGACCAGCAGGTTTACAGCTGTGGCTCCAGCAAACATCAGCTGATACTAGAAATTAATATTAAATAAATTCTAACAACAGCTGATCAAGCTTAAACGTGCTGCTGTTGTTTAGCGTGACATCCGCTGGTTTCCTCTTTCTGGCGCAAAGTGAGCGATAAACAAACAAGAGAGAAAAGCCGATCAGCTGATCATTGATCAGTTTTCATGATTGAAGTAGAAACAGGAGAGGGAGGGGGAGAGAATGAAAGAAGAAGAGGCAGCTGTGCAGCAAGACACAGAATAACTCCAGCTTTGTGACTTTTTCAATGTAGCTGAATTACGGGACAAACTGTTCCTTTTCACCTCAATAAGAAACGCGTAATATTTTCTCTGAATACCAGACGGGACGGTTGGCAACTCTAATAACTTATGAACAAAATAAAGTTCAACATCATTAACTTCATAGCACCCACCCAGCTGTATAGAAACTCCGTCATGCTAGCTAGCACGCAGTACGGAAAAAGTCAGAATAACGAAAATAAACTCCACCTAAACTTGGTTTATATCTGACCCAGAGAGACTGCAGGTCATAACTTCTTACCTGAAGTTCACCTGACACCCTCGGACCAGCGGCCGCCTCGGGTCTCTTTTCCTTCTGCGTCCCTTTTCCTTCATCCACCTGCTAATGTTACTGAATCTGTGGAAGCTCTGTGATAGCCACCACACGAAGTAACGAGTAACGACCCTATCTAAATCCCAGTAACGACTAACGTGTTCCTGATTTTGGCATAATAACTAGTTACCGTGCTCGTTACCACAATAATAACGTAGTTACTGTAACGCGTTACTTAATAACGCGTTAGTCCCAACACTGTATGTCAGTAATAGTTGTCAAACAGCTAATACTGTGAGGAACATTGGAGTCATTTTTGACCAGGACATGTCCTTCAACGCACATATTAAACACATATGTAAGACTGCTTTCTTCCATTTGTGCAACATCTCTAAAGTTAGAAATATCCTGTCTCAGACTGGCGCTGAAAAAGCAGTTCACGCATTTATTACTTCCAGTCTGGATTACTCTAATTCATTAATGTCAGGATGTCCATAAACTCCCTGAAAAGCCTTCAGCTAATCCAAAATGCTGCAGCAAGAGTCCTGACAGGGACTAGAAAGAGAGAGCATATTTCTCCTGTTTTGGCTTCCCTTCATTGGCTTCCTGTTAAATCCAGAATTGAATTCAAACTTCTCCTTCTCACATACAAGGTCTTAAATAATCAGGCCCCATCTTATCTTAATGACCTTGTAGTACCATATCACCCTATTAGAGCACTTTGCTCTTGCACTGCAGGCCTACTTGTTGTTCTTAGAGTATTTAAAAGTAGAATGGGAGGCAGAGCCTTCAGTTTTCAGGCCCCTCTTCTGTGGAACCTCCCTTAGTTATGCTGCAACAGACATAAGCTGCTGGGAGATTCCCATGATGCATTGAGTTTTCAGGCACCTTTCTCATTCAACATGTGTTAAAAGACCTTTCTGCATTGAATGACACTTGTTATTAATCTCTGTCTCTCTTCCACAGTACGCCATTCATCATGTCTTCCTTCGCTCACCCCAACCGGTTGCAGCAGATGGCCGGCCCTACCTGAGCCTGGTTCTCCTGGAGGTTCCTTCCTGTTAAAGTTTTTCCTTCCCACTGTCACCAAAGTGCTTGATCATAGGGGGTCGTTTGATTGTTGGGTTTTTATCTGTATGTATTATTGTACGGTCTACTTACAATACAAAGCACCTTGAAGCAACTGTTGTTGTGATTTAGTGGTATATAGATTGAATTGAACTTGGGAGCCATTCTTGTGAATGAATCAGAAACAGTGTTTGTTTGTTTTATTCAACTAATAAATATGTCTAAGTGTCAAACGGTTGTCTCACAAGCTGAATTAGAGGTTAATTTTTATGCTTTTATTTTATCACAGCTTGATTATTGTAAGAGCTGTTTATGTGTTTGAATAAGATCTTGACCATCTTCAGTCAGCACAAAATGTTGCTTCTGCTAGGCTTTAACAACACAAAAAAGACACTGCACAAAATTCATATAAAAATCTTTGTCCTTACTTTTAAAGCCCTGTGTGGTCAAGCCCCAGCTTATATTTCTGACCTTCTAGAACGCAACACCTATTCTTGTAGTCGAAGGCTATTAACGGTCCCTGTAACTCATTTTAAGACCAGGGTTGACAAATACTTTAGAGCTGTGGATTCTTTTAAGAATCAACTAAATTCTCATTTATTCAAATTAGCTTTTAACTAGTTTTAGGCTGTATGATGTTATATGTATGCTGTTTTATATTTTTGTTCTCAGTTTTTTTTTTTTATTGTAAAGCACTTTGCGATTTTTAATCTACTTACCAGTGACTGTGAGGTGAACCATGTTACTGACGGTGCCTTCTCTGGACTCACACCAGTAAACTCCACTGTCAGATGGGTAAGTATATCTGATGTTACAGGAAGAACCAGCTGGTGTTCCCCACCCATCTCCACACTGAGTCCTCTGTTGTTTGCTTGTGTTTCTCCTCAGAGTCCATCCAGCAGAGCTGCCATCCTCCTCACAGCTCAGAGACACAAAGTCATATTGAAAGAACTGGGAGCTGCTGGGACTCACAGTCAGACGAGCTGTGAGGATTAAAATGAAAAATTGATTATGTGTTATACTTGATAAAAAGGTCCAAATGGTTTATTGCTTTTATTATTTTATAATTTTCATTCTCAAAACATCAAACCAAACAGATCATATTACATTACATTTTCCATTAACACAATATATTATTGGAACTGTACTAAATTCCGTAACATTACAGTTACATTACAACATTAACATTAACAGTAACATTACAGTTACAGTTATGGTGTTGCTTGCATTACAAATGTTCTTCAGTTTTCTGCACACCAGGAAAAAAGAAATATGGCATAGAAACTGAACATTAACAGTGTAGCCTGAAAACTCCTTTGTTTGATCACTTCTTAATGAAATTAATGAAAGCTAGAATAATTGGCCCTAAAAATCTTAGAAATGTGGTATCTAAGCAGATACTTACTGTGGATGGCATTATTCTGACGTCCAGTAACACTGTGAGGAAGGTTTTGTTTTTTTTACAGGATATGTCCTTCAGTGAATATATTAAACTAAAATGTAGCTGTATGCTGCAGCAAGAGCACTGACAGGAATTACAAAGAGAGAGCATATTTCTCCTATGTTAGCTTCTCTTCACTGGCTCCCTGTTAAATCCACAACTGAATTTACAGTGGTGTGAAAAAGCATTCGTGCTCTTTCTAATTTCCTGTTTTTGTATGTTTGTCACACTCACTGTAAATGTTTCAGATGATCAAACACATTTAAATATTAGACAAAGAAAACACAAATGTAGTTTATAAATTAAATTACACCAACGACACCATGGAAAGAATCCATGCTCAGATGGCCCTGTGTGGAAAAAACTATTAAGTGTGACAAACATACAAAAAAAGGGAAATCAGGTAGGGCACAAATTGTCGTGGTTCTGGGTCATTAGACCCAGCAATGTTTTGTTGTGTGTTATGGTGATTTCTTTTAGTTGTAATGTATTGAGCTGGTTTTGCTTCAAAGTTTAGTTATTCTTGATCTATATTTTCTTGTTGCTTTGTCATTCCCCATTCCTGTCTAAGTCTGTCATGTCCTCTGTCTTTGTTCCTTAGCCAATGCATTTAATATTTAGATATTAAATATTTAGATTTATTAATCTCTGTCCGTCTTCCACAGCATTTCTTTTGTTTTATCTCCCCCAGCTCACCCTAACCAGTTGTGGCAGATGGCTGCCTCTCTCCGAGTTTGGTTTTGCTGAAGGTTTCTTCCCACTTTAAGGGAGGTTTTCACTTCCACTGTCGCCAAAGTGGTTGCTCAAAGGGGGTTGTCTGATTGTTGTGGTTTTCTTTTCATCTTTGTAGAGTTCTCTCTCTCATTATGAAGCATATTGAGCACCTTGATGGTGAGTGTATGTTTCCACAGGCCCCGCTAGTTAAGAGACTTATTCCTCATGATGAGCGAAATCAAGACAGAACATCTTTAACTGGTCTTTAACTCGCTAACGAGGAAAGGCTTTGGTCAGAACCAGGCAGTGGAGCTATGCTCCTCACCTGTCTCTAGCCCAAATACTTTAAAGAGCAGCTGTCCTCGCAACCTTTTATTGAAACTGTTACAATACACATCACAGCACCTCCCTCCGTAAAACCCCCCTTGGTTGTGAAGACAAGGCCCTATGCGTGTTTATGTGTGTGCACGTGTATGCATGTGCAAGAACTTGTGTTTGTGTGTGACCTCCTGCTCACCAAAAGGATAATAAAATCAGGAAGCAAAATCAAACAGAATCTTCACAAGGGATGTGCTTGTGATAAAGCACTACAGCCTCCTCCCAGAACCTTAAGAGGGAGGGGGACAAAGGAATGTCTTGATCCTGTAGTTTGAACTAAAACTTTACAAATTTAAGAAGCACAATGGCAACATTCAACAATCTGACTTAACAGTGAGTGTTGTATTGTGCTGAATTGAATTCACTCCTATGTTAAAATGTCAAACTTTATGTGTTTATAGTCTGATGCAAAAATTGTTCTCCGTAGATTTCACCCGTTTAATACTGTTAGAAGGGTGGAGTTGTTTTTTTTTAATAACTTGCATGTTTGGTGTCTTCCACCCTTCACGCATAAAGCAGCAGACAGGCAGCCCTTCTTAACTTGTGTCCTCCTGGACAAAATCAAAGAATTTTTTTTTCTTTTAAATTTTCTATATTTTTAAAGAATTACATTTTTTCGGCACATTTGTGCTACAGTCAACTAATTTCAGTCCATAGGCAGGAGGAAGAGAGTAGTTGTAGTTTTTGTAAACTGTGGAGATATATAGCCAGGAATCCAGAGTAATGTTAAAGCTGAGTGAATGCTGACCCCAGCTCAGCAGCCAGATGCTGAACTTCAACAGGTAACAAACTGATCAGTAGTCAGGCTGCAGCCTCCATTTCTACCTGTTCATGTTTCTACAGAATCACTGTGGTAATCACTTTAAAGTGTCTTTGCACCGGTTTCCATCTTTATTTTGTGTTGTATTTGTACACAAATGCTAAGTGAAATATCACCAATACAAATCACTTAATGTGTCCTCATTAAGTGTATTGGTGTGTGTGGCTGTAGCCTTAGCTTTTTCTTTGTTAAATGGTAATTATGAGACTGTGTATTTCAGGTCATTTTACAGGGTAACATGGTAATGTATTGAGTATTGAATATTGAGTATTGAGTATAACGTATTCTGAATGCTCTGGCTCGTATGAGGCTGTGTATTTCAGGTCATTTTACAGCATAGGTGTCAAACTCTGGCCGCCTAATTACATTTGGCCCGCGAAGCCATACCAAATTACTATTAGAGCTGGCCTACTGGTATTATACAGCTAATATATATATTGTTTAGTATTAAGCTTTGCTTGTTCCATATTCAGTTTTCCAGCAAAACTTATTTGAGTCCATAAGAAAAGATTCATTCTTATATCTGGAGGAAGATTTTTTTTTTCAATAAATATTAACGTTAGCCCGTGACTTTGTTCCAGTTTTGAATTTTGGCCCACTGTGTATTTGAGTTTGACACCCCTGTTTTACAGGGTAACATGGTAATGTATTGAGTATTATAACAAACTACTATCTGTAATGTGTAATGCATACATTTTTTGATTAACAATATCAGGACTGGCAGGCATTTCTAGCTACATTTTATAAAATGACCCAGTGTTGGGAAGGTTACTTTTAAAATATTCCACAACAGATTACAGAATATGTGCCCCAAAATGTATTTATAATGTGTTCTGTTATATTACTCAATGAGTATAACGTATTCTGAATGCTCTGGCTCGTAGCCGAAAAGTAGCTTTACTTTGTTGTCTGGGTCAACTTTGCTAGCGAGAGACAGAGAGAGGCGTTGAATGACATGAACACAGTGTACAGTCACCAGATTGAGACCTTTAGACCATTAGAGTCTCTTATTGCATAAAATAAGTAACTGTATTCTGATTACTACCTTTTTAAACAAGAACCGTAACGGAATACAGTTACTCATATTTTGTATTTTAAATATGTAGCGATACATCATCAGTTATCAGGAGAGCAGACAGTCAAAGTACAAGAATTCAAACAAACACAGAGATTCTACTTACAGAGCAGACACAGCACAGATGTTTCCTTCATCGTCCTTCTCACTCATTTGACCTTTTTTTCATTTCTGTCACTGACACCAAGTAAAGCCCGCCCTCTTCCTCTGAGCACCAGCTTTCTATTGGTTCAAATAGAGTTAGTGGTTAGTGTGTGTGTGTGTGTGTGTGTGTGTGTGTGTGTGTGTGTGTGTGTGTGTGTGTACGTCCCCCTCAGTGAGAGAGGCAGATATGAGCTGAAACACAGGAATCAAACCAGGGACGCTGCTGTTATGGAGCTGAACTGGAACCATTCAGACACTGAGGCCCTCTGAACACATTTTAATTACAGCTGTGCAGAGACACACTGATGACTGACTGGAACACTGTGATTCACATTTTACATGAACACCATCCTCACACATGGTTTATATGTGGCCACTAGAGGGAGATGTTTCACTATAAATACTGTAGTACAAGAGAGGCATTATGGACAAAAACATCACATCCCCCATTTTATTTACAATATAATATAATATTTATTTAAAATGTTCTGATTGTTCAAATATGTTATTTTTTTATTGTTGTAAAATAATGTGTGCCCCAGTCTCCAATAAGACAGTACTGGAAGGGTAGTTATTCCTCCGTTACCACATAAAAGGGAGTATCTCCTGAAATGAGCAGCTCTCACAGTAGTAAACAAGCCCGGCCACTAACCATAATGCAGTGCCTAACAAGAGCTGTGTGAGACTATGTACAAAGGTGTAACAATGTACTATGTCTATACATTTGCAGGTAAGCAGATACAAGAGAGTAAATAACTTGAGCTGTGTTTAAAGATAAGTCAACGGGGTTACAGAGAATGTAGGAAAGTTGTCCGTTAACCCCCTTTATGTGTCATTAGTATATATTCATTGGTAGCAATAACCTTGAAGCTAACAATTAGCAGCTAGAGCTAATTCGCCAGTATGAGTTGAAAACTCGTGGCATTGTCGTTTGATCTACACCTGTATCGGCTGTAATCTCAGTGGATGAAGACTGGCTATCACACTATCTTTTGTTTATGTTTATTTTACTCATGTACTACTGACAATACAATTTAATTATTTTATTTATACAAATCACAACAAGAATCACCTCAAGGCACTTTATATTGTAAGGTAAAGACCCGGTAAAGACCCTACAGTAATACATCATGGATACAAGTAACTCATTGGAACATTTTTGTCATTTCTGTAATTTGTGGTTCCTCCTTTCTCGTGCATGTGCACTGGAAATCACTCAAGATAATTGGAGCAATAGGTGTGGTGACTCCCAAGCTAGGGGGTTCCCAGGAACAATATCGGAAATTTCTATAAGAGCTAAGATACTTCACATGACCCTCAAGGTCTCAGGCCTCTGGTAGAGGACCCAAGCTTGAAGGAAAGACCCTCCGCAGAGGTGAGAAAAGGGAAATAGACCCCAGCTTCTGTGGATCTTGTGCTCAGAGCTTTTTCCTGCCCTGCCATGATTAGTGCCTCCCTTTCAGTCCAGCTTCGTCCAGCCACTGGTAGAACTTCTGGATACCACTTCTTCTATCTGACCAAAAGGGTGCAGCAAGAGTACTGACAGAGACTAGAAAGTAACACTGTGAGGAACCTTGGAGTCATTTTTGACCAGGATATGTCCTTCAATGCACATATTAAACAAATACGTGAGACTGCTTGTTGGGTTTAAGTCAACCCTACTGATGAACAGAAACTGTTACTGAAAGCAACCACACAGACACCAGTGTATGTTTCACTTGCAAGGGGAGCATCAAGGAGGGCAGTGTTGCCACTCGCCTGTCCAAGTAACTCCAATTCCTGCATGTCCGCCTCACTCTTTAATTGATAAAAGAGGGTACACACAATTCAGTTAACCACGTGACAGTTTTTGGCCATGTCACCCACATCACTTTGCTGCAACAGAATATAGTTAGTGAATGTATTAGCAATCATTGTACTCATCATTTATCTTATACATGGTGAAATGCATTCTTCAGACAGACAAAACAATGTCAACTGTACAAAAGACATTATCTGATAAATCCACAAGAGCACACAGGTCTCCCCTTGGCGGTTTGTCTCTCTTAACCTTTATCTGCCAGATTATGTACATTATTTTGCAAGCTTGCTCCTGTATTGAGCCAAATCTGTTGAGCACCTCGTACACCCCTGTAGCCTTCCTCAATGTTACTGCAGGATCACTTTCCAGCTTTTCCACATTTCACTGTTGTTCACAATCTCCTCATGATGATCTGTAGGAAGCCAAGTGGTACAGCCCTCTGCCTTAATAGAACAGAACAGTCTGGTTTCTATTCAGTTCAATTCAGTTCAATTCAATTTTATTTATACAGCACCAAATCACAACAACAGTTGCCTCAAGGCACTTTATGTTGTACAGTAGATCGTACTTTAATAGATACAGACAAAAACCCAACAATCATATGACCCCCTATGAGCAAGCACTTTGGCGACAGTGGGAAGGAAAAACTCCCTTTTAACAGAAAGAAACATCCAGCAGAACCAGGCTCAGGGAGGGGCGGGGCCATCGGCTGTCTGTTACCCACCAACTCGATAGCTAACCGGGGGTTCAAGGGTCACTCGAGCCGGTGAGAACAGCTAACTCCCGGCTAGTGATGGAATTTCCGGCTCTTTTGGCTTAGCCCACTAAAAAGAGCTCTTTCGGCTCCCAACCGGCTCTTCAGGTTGTTTTGTTGCTTTAATTAATTTATTATTAACAACAATATAAAATTATGCACAAAAGGAATTACTAATGTAAAAAAAATTGGTTTTATTTATATATGTTTATATATAAAAATATACAGTGGCCCCTAGAGACAAAGCACATACAAACTCCAAAGCATGTAAAAACTCCAAAACTGTCATGGTCCTGGGTCATTTTGACCCAGTGTTCTTAGTTTTCCTGTAGTTTTGTATTTTGTTCCTTATGTCCACTGGATTGTTTGGTTTGGTATTTGGATTCCCCCTGTGTCCATGCTTTTATTGTGGTGTTTGCTCTGGTACCGTGTTCCCGTCCTTTGTGTTCTGTGTTCTCCTCATCCCCTGGTATTCATCCTTGTTCTATGCCTCTCTCTCTGTGCTCATCTCTGTGTACTGTGTTGTGTTTAAGGTCCACATCTTGGTGTCAGTATTTTCAGTTTCGTGTCCTCCCTGCTCGGTCATGAGTAATTGTCTTCAGCTGTGTTCCCCGTGTGTTCCCACTTCCCTCATTACCTTCTGTGTATTTATGTCAGAGTGTCCCTTTGTTCTGTGTTGCGTTGTCCCTCTATGTTGTGTGCATTTACCGTGTCTTCCCAGCGCCTCAGCTTTAGTTGCTCCCAGTATAGTTTTTGTATGACTTCTTATGTTCCTGTTAATAAAGACCTGCCTTTGAGTTCATCCTCGTGTGTCTAGAGCCGTGCATTTGGGTCCTCTCTTGCCTTCACACAGCCGTCGCATGACAAAAACACATTTCTAGCGTTAACTGAACTTCCAAAAAAGAGCTACCTAGATCAATTGTGTAATAAATTACACAATTGAAAGGATCAGTGAGGGCGAAGATATTTAAGATCTCCTGCCAGGGTGGAGATTTTCAAAAAGCTCAGTTTTTAGTGTTTACATGTGGACAAAGATATTTTTCCAAAACTGTAAGTGTAGACGGGATTAAAAAAAAAAAAAAAAAAAAAAAAAAAACGGAAAATCTCCAGTTTCAAAAATACCTGTGAACGCGTGAACGTACCCATATGGAAAAGATATATATAAATCTTATAAAGTTTGTATCTGTCTTGTGTGAAACTTGTATGAAAAGCATACAAGAGTGAAAACAAATATAAGATCCCTAGAAAAATTATATAAATGAAACTTGTATGTTTTGGATACTTACTAAAACAATATATGAAAGTAATGAGAAAGTGGCCACTTTCATGAGTAAATCATATAAGCCTTATATGATTCACTATATGAAGTAGGCCACATCTTTGTCACGGTCCGCTGTGGCAGACCGTGTGGAGGACTCAGGTGCAGACACAGGCGAGGACACAAAACTGAGTTCGAACGAAAAGTGAGCCTTTATTGTGGCTGAAGACAAGGAGTGCAAACAAGGCAAAAGCGCAGTGACAAAACTAAACTATAACTAAACTGGGAAAGTGATACCAGGATAAACTATGAAGACACAGGAAACCATAACTATGAATACAAAGGACTGGCTGTGACAACATGGAGGGTGGGAACACAGACGACGCGACACAGACTGTATGAATTGGGACACAGCTAGAGACAGCTAGAGAATACACATGAGGGATGATCAGGGGAAGTGGCCACACATGGGAGCACAGCTGACACACATGAACCTAACGACAGGACAGGAGAGGCTAAACTAAATACACTGACATTGAATACAGACTTCCAAAGTAAAACAGGAAACATGGAGATTAGAAATGACATGAACTAAACATAACCACGCAGACATGACGCATGAACCAGGGAGACTTGGTACAGGGGGAGATGACATAAACAACTAAGGAACAAGACTAAATGGCAATCTAGAAATTAACTAGGTGAACTACGCACAAATGAATACAAAAGATACATAAAACTCAAACACTGGGTCGCTCGACCCAGGACCATGACAATCTTATGCAAGTCTTTCTTCTTTTCCATACGGGTTTAAACACCCACAATTCAGGCAACAGTTCTGTTGTAGCTGATCAATTCCTTAAAACTATCAGATTAGTTATTGATCATCTATAATCCACCAGACCTTATCTATACACCATCACACACTTTATGTCAGTGTCTGTAATTAAACTGTAAAGTGCTGATCCTGAAGCTAAAATACTAAAAAACTATAGTTGATTCTGAGATTATAGCACATAAATTCATTCATGTTTGTAACACAGTTTTATCTCATGAACAGCCTGAAGATGAATAAATTGTAGTTCAGAATCACTGACAGACAGCACAGACACAGTTGGTCTGAGTCTGAACATGATGGTCACCAGAGAAATAACATCAGACTCTGGATGTTCAGGATAAGATGATCTTATGTCCGAAGAGGTTGTGCACTCTCTTGATCAGCACGACACTCATTTGAACCTGGAGACCGTTTATATTTTCTGTAGATCTCTAGTGTTTAAGTTTCTCCAGTGTGGTTTTGCTGCTTTTCTGCCTTAATGTCTCTTACCTTTAAGACCTCTCTTTTAAGCCTCTTTTAATACCTCTTTCTTCATGTTTATGCATCAACATGACAGAAGCTCTGGGACATTTCAAACTTGCTGATGTTCATTAGCATGTTAGTTAAAATCTCGGTTCTGTCGTTTACATTTTCTGTAGACCAGAAAACCAGCAACAGCAGCAAGAAGAAGCACAGCAGGAACTGACAGACCAAGAATCAGTCCAACAGATCCATCCTCTGTGTGTCCTCCTGTTTAACCTGCAGGTGAGAAACAGGTGTGAGGTGTCAGCTGTCAGGTAGGTGATGAGTGAAGAATTCAATTCAATTCAATTCAATTTTATTTATATAGCGCCAAATCACAACATAAGTCGCCTCAAGGCGACTTATGTTGTGATTTGGCAACATAACTGAACAGAACAGAATCCATTTCCTCTTCGAATGCTTATGTCTGATCTAATGATTAGGTAAAATGTAAGTTGGTCAAAATGTGAATATTGTGTAAAATCTTACACAGTCTGCCCCAGGGCAGCTGATGCTACAACTGTAGTTTGCCTCCACCAGTGTGTGAATGTGAGAGTGAATGAATAGTGGCATTGTAAAGCACTTTGGGTGCCTTGAAAAGCGCTATGTAAATCCAATTCATTATTATTATTATTATTAATATGGAGATTTCTGAGCTCTGAGCTTCTTTAAAAAAAGATGCATATGATCTGAACAAAACTGCTAAAAATTGCTGCAATAAAAGAAAACCTAGCCAGGTTATACAGGGTCAAAGGACAGCTGAAGCCTTATTCAGCTACTGCAGGGTGAGAGGAAGGGTACACCCTGACACTCACAGGCAATTTAGAACGACCAGTTAACCTAACCCCACTAACTAAATGTCTTTGGACTGTGGGAGGAAGCGAGGAGAGAACCCACACAAACATGGGGAGGACATGCAAACTGCACACAGAAAGAGCCCAGCCTGATGGTGGAATTGAACCCAGGACCTTCTTGCTGTGAGGCAAATGCTAAATACTACGCAACCATGCCAATTATTAAGAATCACATTTGTTTTTTCAAAGTAAAAAAAATGACAACTTAAAATTCCATTTGTTTGAGGGTTTATGTATTTATGAACTTTACTCATTTGACTTAACCAGAAGGGAAAAAGACCGAAGATGGAGTTTCACAAAGCAATAAATAAAAAATTAAATGAAAATAAAATAACACAAGTACTGTTTTCATCCAAAAATATAATTTTTTTACTGGTTTGGTGCTTATTTTGTCTTTTTTTTCCAAATGGCAGCTTTATGGCGTAAACAGTTTTGGTCAGATCATTTGTATCTTATTTTTAAATTATAGGTTAAACATGAATCTGCTGCACTCTGATCACATCACTCAGACCAGCTGCTTTCTACAAAGTCTCATCAACAACATCTTTTCAAACACTCACCTGGAGGAGCAACACTCAGTGTGACTCTACTGATGGTTTTACTATCCTTGTGGTTTGTTCCTCTCATGAAGACACCACACTCGTATCTTCCAGCATCATTAATCGTCACATCCTTCAGAATCAAAGACACGTCTCCATCCTTCATCTGTCTGTCCTGCAGACCCACCCGGTTCTTAAAAGATGGATGCTGGTTGTCTGGAACAAAGTGACCATCCTGGTACAAAAGTACATATTCTGTCTTCAGGTCAGCTCTGCTCCACTTTACAACTTTGTTGTTGTTTGCAGCTCGACATGTCAGAGTGACGTCCTGTCCAGACTCAGCTGTGATGGTTTTCTGGTCTGAAAGAGGAAACAACACAGAGCAGAGAGGTTAAAGTTCGGAGACTATAGATGTTCGTCTATAGAAGACGTTTCGGTAAGGAACTACAGAGCACTAAGTACGTTTTCACCATCTATGGCACCGGCAGGATTCACTTTCACAGACTCACAACCACCAGCTTCACCCCTCCCCTCCCCCTCCAGCTGTAGGCTTTAACATTGAGTTTCCCCACACATGTTTACAGACGAGTTAGAGAGCAAGAGAAGAAGAGACGGATTCTTAAATGTCTTTGTTTCTGCTCTAACCAAACAATGCTGCTCTACAACTCTAGACTACCAGCCACAAAGACAACAGCTGGAGAAACATCTGTCTACCTCTGACATCCACCAGCTCACCCATACAACAAACAAACATCATTAACCAGGAAGCAGCTTCACCTCTGATCACACACACACTCAACTCTACTCACTCACCTGGAGGAACAACACGAAGGTGGATGATGCTGTGTTTCCATGAGCGAGTTTCTTCCATGAACACTCGACACTTGTATGTTCCATCATCATTTTACTGTGATTTATTGAGATATTTGTTGCCTGATGTTCAGCAGGAATGGAGAAATAGAATCAAAGGGAGATGTTTTTGATGTTTTTGTAATGATGTAAGTAAATCTTCAATATTATTTATTTGCTTGGTTATATTAGGAGTGTTTCTGAGTGAGGGGGGAGGAGTCATCATCCAGGTAAAGTGACGTAGATCAGTAGATACACTTGTCTCCCCTTTAAAGGAGACGATCCAAGTCAATCTTTCGGATATACAATTTTTATTCGTTATCAAGAATAGCATAAAACATAACAACCAAACAGAAAAGAAAGAAAAGAAAAAAAAAAGTCATCCTTAAATGTTAGTGCTTTCAAATACACAAACATTTTTAAAGGACAGAAATGAACATCCAACTTTGACTGTAATACAAAATAAATCTTTGCATGTGTGTTTTCAAACTCTCAGATGGGCAGCATATCAGTCTTGGACTGTCTAACCTGCCGGAGCAGCACTGAATGACCACCACACATGTGTTACGCCCCTAGTCTAGGCGTATCCCGGACGAGCCCCCATTTATGTTACGCCCCTAGTCTAGGCGTATAGGGACGCACATAAGGTTGGAGGAGAGAGAGACAAATCCCCACCCTGGTTCCCAAGCCAAACATCCAAACCAGTTGTGAGTAAAAAGGTGATTTTATTTAAGGAAAAGAAGCATAGCTCCAGGGTGACCCCAGGCCAAAATAATAAACAAAACCAACTAAGTACCACCAGAGAAAAACTAACTAAACCCTAGGAAAGAAACAGAACAAACAAATGACAGAGCTATCCCTCGCTCCCTACCCGGAAAACAGGAGAAAACGGTTCCAAAAGAAAAGGCGGCTCACCCCTTCCGCTTCCGCCCAAGAGTGCCTACGCTCTCAGCACCAGGAGCGGCTTTCACAATTTATGCTCACACAAATACACAATAAGAATACAGGCTGGGAAAACCAGGGTCAGGGCCGCGTCGGCTGTCAAGCTACTCGCTCGCTCCACTCTCTCTCCCTCTCTCTGTGGATCTGTCAGAGCGGCTTTTTGAAGGTAGTCACCTGCTCCATGGTCCAATCAGCCGCTCACTACTCTTCATTAGGGGAGGGACCTGGAAAGAGTCTTAAGCACAGTACAGAAACACAGGAAGAAAACAGCCCACACAGGGTCCTCATGGCCACAGCCATAACACATGAGCATGTTCCTGCAACATTCAGCATCTGATCCTTCATCTGTGTGCTTCTGCTTTTGGTAAGTAGAGTTACCCAACTCCAGTAACTATAAACACATGCCATCCATTTCTAACGGCCTGGTTACTTCCTGTCAGTTACTTTAGAAACCATGTGGTCACCTGACCTAACACTGTTTCTTCTTCTTCCCCTTAATTTTCAAGTGTCACATATCAAACAGCTGGAGAGGAAACTACACCAGTGTACTGAGATGTTTCAGCAACACGTGCCAGATGCTGTTCCTTCATGGTGACATCACCAGAGACAGCCCCGCCCACCTCAGGACCTCGCCATTGATCATGATGATTATAATGATGACAGCGAGCGGAACTAAGACTGTAAAAATCCACGACCAGAATTTTTCTTTCTAATTATGAATGAATACGGAGAGCCTCTTTCTGTGTTTTGTCTGTTTTGGGGTTGTTGTTTTTTTACCTCATTTGTTACTAACAAAGTTCACAAACTCACACAGTTTACATTCTGTATGTTTCCATCTTTACCAGCCACATTCTAACTGCATTTAAGAAAATAATCCTTAGCGGAGTATGGGAGTGCCTACTGGGGTCAGCGGGGGAGCTGGCCCCAGGGAGGGGTCACCTGCCCCTCCCTTCCTTCCCTCCCCATCTCCAGCTGCCTCCCTCTTCCCGCTCCACCACAACCACCCACACATGTAGGGCCTTGGAGTAGGGGTATGTCACCAGGGTGCAGAGGAGGCTACCCCCCTGTCCCCTTCTGGCTGCCTCTGCCTCAATTTTATCCCACAACTTAGACATTCACATTACTCACACTCTCATTACGCATACATATAGGATCTTGGGGGTGGGCACGAGTCACGGAGTCAGAATTACCATCAGGGTGTACACCCCACCCCTGGCGTCGTTGCCCACCTCTCAATTTTGAATACACGTAGACATTGAGGGCTACGTGTATTTTTTTTTTTCCTCGGTAAGTGGTTTCCTCGGTAAGTGACGGGGAAGGACGGTAAGTGACGGAAGTGACGGACAAGGTAAGCGACCCATGTTGTAGGTGACGTCAGACGCCGGAGATTTTGGCGGAGAAAAAGCAAATGGTAGCATAGAGTTTAACAAAGGTTTTTCAAGCTTCAGTATTACCAAATATACTAATCAATTGTCATATAACTAACAACATCTGTTTTATCATCTCTAACACCCTGGAGGACAACGGGGAGAGTTTAGACGCTCTCCAAGATTACATCGACCGCTGTTTTCAAGATTTAGTAATGCATAAGGCCCAGAGTGCATCTTCCCTGGCCAAAATTGAGACGCCGTCATCGAAGAGAAGTCGCCAGGCAGACTCCCCCGGTACAACATCGCCTGCCGGCAAAGACATCGCAGAAACCCTGGAGTCAATCGACAAGCGATTGTCCAGTTTCGATGCGAGGCTGTCCCTGGTGGAGATTTTACACCGGGAATTTAAATCTCTGAGAGAATCCCTGGAATTCAGCCAGCAGCAGGTGGAAACGCTTGCCGCTGAAAATGCCACGCTACGGGAGTCGGTTAAATCTCTCACCGATAACGTGACCCAGCTAAACATTGAAAATAAAAAAATAAAAGAGTCCGTTATCGATCTACAAGCCCGTAGCATGAGAGATAATATTGTGTTTTCTGGTATTCCAGAAACTGCCGGAGAGGACGCAGAGGCAACGGTGAAAAACTTCATTAAAATCCACCTGAAGCTGCCGGAGGACACCGTAAAGAACATCGACTTCGATAGAGTACATCGCTTGGGGGGCGCGCGGTCGCGGACCGGGAGACCACGGCCTATTGTGGCCAAATTCAGTCAATTCAAACAGAAGGAACAGGTGAAGAGTCGCGGCAGAGAGCTGAAAGGAACGGACTTCAGCGTGAACGACCAGTTCCCCAAAGAGATCCTGGAACGACGCAAGGTCCTGTTCCCAGTTCGACGTAGCTTCATCCAGAAAGGCTCCCGTGCTGTCATCGCTGTGGACCGGCTCTACGTGGACGGACAGCTTTACCGCGACCTCGGCACCACACCGTGGTTATATTAACTGCACTCCAGATAAGAACCCGCTACACTCTTTTCTTATTCATTCACACTCTCTCCTCTAACATGAGTTTAAGCTAGTAATATCAATAAGATGTCATAGCAGATATAACACCGTCACCCTCCGTCATTGCTTTAATTGGAATGTTTCCGTTTCGTTTCTTTTTTTTTTTTTTGTCGCTCACAGTTCATGTGGTTTCTTTCTTTCTCTTGTCTTTCACTGCTGTGGTCACCTACTTCCCCACTCACCTACAAACAACACCCTCTATTTCTCCATATTTTCACAACACGATCACGCAAACACATCAGCTCAACGGCAGCACATTCACAACAGCCTCACAGCACGCACAGACTTGCAGGACACATAAGCAAACCACGCTTGTTCATATTAGTGAATATTCACACACATAGTCAGACTTATGGAGCCTCTCACCACATTTCTTTTTCTCTTTCTATTTACAAACAAGGGATGTTTCCACATTCTCTCCACCTGTCTAAACGAAACACCCAGCATACATCATTAGACATACACGCACAATTAAGGGCATGCTGAGGTTTGTCACATGGAATGTAAATGGAGCTGGCACCAGAGGAAAGAGGTTAAAGATATTTAACCAGCTTAAAAAACTACAGGCAGATGTTGTTTTATTACAAGAAACTCACAACCTGTCACAGGTTTAAACGAACTTAAAACACCTGAGTTTCCTAACGTGTTTGCAGCCGGTTTTAATTCTAGACAACGGGGAGTAGCAATTTTAATACATAAAAATGTTAATTTTACAGTACTCGATACAGTTATAGATCCAGAGGGTAGATTTCTAATTATTAAACTATCAATACTGAACAAAAAACTATGTATTGTTAGTATATATGGTCCAAATGTTGATGAACCCTCATTCTTCCACGGTTTTTTTAGTGCACTCTCTGAACACCTTGATTGCACACTCATTCTTGGCGGTGACCTCAACCTTGGACTAAATGAAGAAATGGATAGGCTCAACACAACAGGAACTCAGCGCAATTGGCAGTCCACAAATATAATCAAACAGTATATGAACGACTTTGGTCTTTGCGATGCATGGCGCTCTCTTCACCCCACCAGTAAGGAATATACTTTTTTCTCGCATGTTCATCACTCTTACTCTCGTCTGGATTATTTTTTGGTCAGCAGCTCACTGCTGTGTGACATTTCAGACACTGAGATTCACCCTATAGCTGTCAGCGATCATGCTCCTGTATCTTTAACACTAATGCACAAGAATAATACTACGCCAAGTAAAAACTGGAGATTTAATATATCACTACTTAAAGATGAAGACTTTATTAAATACTTTAAAAAGGAATGGACTTCATATTTAGACTTTAATGACACTCCCGGAATATCTGCTTCTGTTCTATGGGAAGCAGGGAAAGCTGTGATGAGAGGTAAAATAATTTCTTTCTCATCACACAAAAAGAAAGAAGAAAACAAAAATATTCAGGAATTAGAAAAAAACATCAAATCACTAGAAGAAGCCTACGCGTGCAACCAAGATCAGGAAACATTGAACAAAATATGCAAAACAAAACTAGAATTAAATGAAACTATTAATAAAAAAACACAATTCCTTATACAAAGACTTCGCTTGCAGAATTTTGAACACAGTAACAAATCAGGTCGATTTCTAGCTAACCAGCTAAAAATAAATAAAGAAAAAATAACTATATGTGCTGCTAAAGATTTATCGGGGAACACAATATATGACCCTGGAAGAATAAACAACATTTTTAGGGATTTCTATGAAACTTTATACTCACCACAAATAAACCCATCTAAAAATGAAATTGATCTGTTTCTTGACAACGTAACTCTTCCAAAATTACTAGACAGTCAAGCAATGGAACTGGATTCGCCACTGATGCCAAGTGAACTCCAGGAAGCCCTGATAAGTATGCCCAATAATAAGGCTTCCAGGTCCAGACGGCTTCCCTGCAGAATTCTACAAAGAATTCTGGACAATTTTGGCACCAGTATTCCACAGCATGTTGCAGGAAATCGAGGAAAAGGGCAGACTACCACCAAATATGAATTCTGCCAACATTAGTCTCCTGCTAAAACCAGGCAAAGACCCTTTATTTCCCTCAAGCCAATATGCTGCTTTCAATATTTGTACAGTAAAAGGATGTCACTAAATAGAATGGTTCTGGCCGCCTTTTTGGTCTCCTTTCCTGTTCAGTATTAGTAGGTATGCATCTGCTGTGTCTTCTCGTGGTATGCTCACCTACCTTACTCTTTCCAGCTGTATGGCTTTCCCAACACTGCGGACAGTGGCCCACGTCAGAGACGTTTAATATTTATTACTATTCTAATTCTAACCCTAACCCTAACCCTAGCTCAACATACCACAGTGCCCTGGACTGTCAGTATTATTACATGCTGTGAACATAAGTACTTTTGATCACATTTTATGTTGTAAAAGAGAGGAATATTGGAAAGAAAGCTCACATTGTGATATTATTTCTTCCAGACTGACCAAAAACATGCTTGTCAGACTCTCACAGCAAGGATCAGACTCACTGTGCATGACGGCCAGGCCAATGATGTCGTTAGATGTCAGTTGTTTAGTGCTTCTGTCAGTGGAGGTCACCGTCTCTATTTCAGATAATTCATATGCGGAAAACATAAAAGTTGATTGTCTTCCAATATTCTAGCATAATTAATAAACTTGACTTTGGTACAATTATATATTAGTCCTAATGCCAGCATGATTCTTCATACTCCTGCTTTGACAATAGAACTTTAAAATTAAACACCCGATGAAAATCATTTACAGTGGCACTCTGTCAGGATCATTCTGACGTAAGATCACTGTATAATCTGAATCCTTCTGAATGTGCTGTGAATGAATGCTGATGTCAACTCACTGTGGCGAAAGCCTGTTAATAAAATGAATCTGTGACACATGCAACACATTCACAGAGAGAAGAGGACACAAAGGGAGGACACGCAAGGCTGTGTTGAGTCAGAATCCAAACTTTCTAAAAACAGCGGCGGTTACAACAGGAAGACACGCAGTCCATCAAACAGTCTACAGGGTCAAACATACAGAGAATTCAAACAGCAGTAAAAAATAAACCGGACACTGAAACTTAAAGCAGATGTGTGATGCAATAAAAGGAAGCAGCGCAGTATATTCACTGAATCATCATCAATTACAAAAGAGAAAAACGACAATTTCTAAGGATTATTTTCTTTCTTTTTGTGTCCCGTTTGGATCTATAGCCATCAGAATTGTTGTCTTAAGGCCAAGAAAGATGCCAAGTGGATTTATTTTACCAAGTGGATCGTCATGGCCTTGCCATATTGTCCATTTGATTGACCTTTATTATAATTATGAAATTTATTTATTTTCAGTTGCTACACAAACGGGACAGACATGACTGGAGGATAGGACAGGGAGAAAGAATGAAAGAAAGAGGGAGAGAAAGAAAACCCAAATGGGAGAAGAGACGTGAGAAGGGGGGGAAGAAAGAAAAAAAAAAAAAAAAAAAGAACAAAACTCCTGGGTCACCTGTATGGAGAAAACAAAACAGAAAGAGAAAGCAAACAACAAAGAGCAACATAATAAATAAAAAAAACGGCACCATCACAATAAACTAGCTGCCAGTAGATATCAGTAGATACTAAATAATAAACGATATGAGCAGCACGCAAGATAGACAGCGCGCACAGTGTGCTTGAGGCAGCAGCAAGAAAGCTTTAGTCCGCGTCTGTGAAACCCATGTGTACACTGTTGGCATACCTGTGGATCAGCAGCTTGCATTCCAAGTTTCTCCATGTAATGATCTGCTAGGGAGTGTGGGGGGGCCACAGCCCCGTCCTCCAGGGTGGTGAAGCGGGTAGGAGGAGATCAAAACTCCAGACATCCAGAGGCCCCCAGAACACAAGAGACCATGGAAGACCAACAGAGGGGCAGCCGCGCCACTGTTCCAGTAAGAGCTGAGGAGAGTCCCAGATGAGGGCCGCCCAGCAGCCGCGGAGCAGAAGCCAGGGGAGTTGCAGTGACGCGCCGTGACGCCGCGGCCCCCACGCTGTGCCTGAGTGACCGAGCCCCAGGCCGAGAGCCGGGGGCACCCCATCTCCAAAGGGGCCCGAGCGAGCCCCAGGCCCCAGGCCCCGACAAGCGGCCGCCAAGGAGTGAGCCGGTGTGTACCCGGACGCCCACCCCCAGACACAAGAACCACCAACACACCGACACCTGAGGGAGTCCGCCACTGGCCGGGGAAGTGGTGGTGGGTGGAGAGATAGGCCTCCATACCTTGGAGGGCCTGAGGTGTCCCCAGAGAGGTGGCGTCTGATACCCAACCTGACATATAGACACAGACATACAGGCACACACAGACACAACATCCTATTCCCACCCCTCATGCTCTCATATGCACTCACTCCACACTCAACCAACGTGGAGACAGACATAAAGAGACGCTGTACACACAATCACACTCCCCAAGCGTACTCCTACAAACCGGGTCATGTACCTTGCCCCTGGAGGGGGGAATTGCACCCAACCCAGTGGTGTTACCCTTTTCCCTGCGGTGGGGAGAGGCAGACCACCCGACTCCGCAGCAGCAGGGAGGCCCCACACCCAGACCGCAGTCGGACGGCCAACTCCTCCTACTAGCCTCCCGCTCCAGCAGGCCGCAGAGATGGGGGTGGGAGAAGACTCCAAACCTCCCTCCACCCGCTCATTGTAGTGTTGATGCATATGTGTTCTAAGGTGCATTTAAAACCCAAGAGGGCATGGAGCTACCTGCCAAGGAGCAGCAGGTAAGCGCATAGTCCCTCCTGCTAGCCCTCAATGACTAAGTGTATTAAAATTGAGAGTTGGCAGGCAACGACGTCAGGGGTGAGGTATACACCCTGATGGTAATTTGGACTCCGTGATTGTGCCCACCCCCAAGATCCTATGTATGTGTTAATGAGTGGAATAATGTGAATGTCTAAGTGGGGGATAAAATTGAGGCAAAGAGGCCAGAAGGGACCAAAAGAAGGGGGGGGGTAGCCCCTCTGCACCCTGGGACATACCCCTACCCAAGGCCCTGCATGTGTGGGTGGTTGTGGAGGAGCGGGAAGAGGGAGGCAGCTGGAGATGGGAGGGACGGAAGGGAGGGGCAGGTAACCCCTCCCTGGGGCCAGCTCCCGCCGCGACCCAGTAGGCACTCCCACCCTTCGCGACCCGCCAGGAAAGGGGCCCAGGCCCATCAGACCGGGGCCCAGTGCATAGCGCCCCCCGGCTCCACAGAGCCCTGGACCCCCCCCCCCGGGACAAACCACCCGTCCGACCCAGACCCACCAAGAGAAAACTCACCCACCCCACCATCACTCATCTTCCACTACAAAGACGGTAAACCCCAGCTGAATCTTCCTCCACCTCTCCGTATTCCCCCTCCTGCAAGAGTTCCTGAAGAGAAGAAAGCTCCTGCAAGATGTGACCATCCCCCCCACCAGTTGAAGAGCCCCCCAGGCGGCTCGACGCACCGGCGCACCTTGCTCCAGGGCCGGGCCCCCATGCACCCACCCGCCCACAACCCCGCAACACACCAACCAGGAACCCAAGCCCCCAGCCCGCCCGGGCCCCAGCCCAGAGATGGAGCGCCAAGAACCTCACGCCCATCCCGGACCCACCCAGGGGCAGCCAGGTTGCCAGGTCAGTAACCCACTCCGTCAGCAAAGACCCTCCCCTAGCCCCGTCTGCACGTAGCCGCGAGGAAACAGTCACCTGAGAGCCAAGCAGAGCCCCCAACCGGACGTGACCGCTACCCCCGGGTTGAGCCCCCCAAGGAAGATGCCTCCGGGAACCCCCCACGCCCTAAGCCTGTCCCTACCCCCTCACACATCACAACAGTGGAAGGCGGGACCAAACTATGACCCCCCACCCCCACTAGGTGATGGAGCTGATAAAAGGGGCCCAGAGCAATTGATCTAATGTGGTGGCAGAGGCTGTGTCAAGACTAATGTAATCATAGATAATTTCTATATTGGTTAGAATTAGTTTATTTTTATTTTCCAGTTCATGAGGACTGTTTCTTGGCTATGCATAGGGGCAGTGAAGATCATATGGGCTATATTCTTTTCTGAAGTGACATTATCAAGCTGCCCAGTAGACACACTAAGGGGAAGTGGAATGTTACATTCAGACACTTGATAAGTCTTCACATATCTCGCGCCAAAATTTGCACTGGTGGACAGAACCAAAAGAGCGTGGATGTAATTGTCTGTGTATTGCCTTGACAGTGTGAGCAGTTGTTGGAAGATGTAAAGCCCATCTTGAAACATCCGATGACCTGTAATAGTGCACTCTATGTAGTATTTTTGTATTGTATTAATTGCAGACTGGGATTTTTAATTAATTTAAAGGTTTTTAAGCAAATCTGAGACCAGAAGTTTTGGTCTAGGTTGACTGTTAAATACTGCTTCCCTTTGCAGTAGGAAGGGAATTGATTCATCAATTTAGAAAGTGTTCTGTAATTTTAGAATAATTTGGGGGATTTAGAGAAGAAAATGTGCCGCACTTAGTGGTGTTTGTAATTCAACTTGACTGAGGTTAAATTTCTTTTTTACTATGGATTGAATTTGTTGTATTCTAAAACCTTGTCTGTTGATCCCATATGTTCAACGTCTGTCAAATGGAATTTCTGTTCCCTCTAATTATGTTCTAGTTTTAATTCCTTTACACTCCATTCTGGGAAATTAATCTTTATTGTTTTGTAATATGTCAGGGTATCCAGAAGGTGTACGTTTGCATGGATTAAGGAAGACTCCCGTTATTTTAGAAACTCCCACCATGCTGTTAGAGAAAAGCAGTGGATACTTTTAAAGCATCAGTCTTTGATGTTTGAGCTAATAAATGGTAGGTCTGAAATCTCTAGATCCTTGCATAGTGCCTGTTCAACATCTAGCCAGGGCTCAACAAGAAGGTATGTTTTAACCATTCTGAGATGAACTGAAGCCTGTTGGCTAAGAAGTATTGGTGAAAATTAGGCAGATCTAATCCTCCTCTATCCTGGTTCTTTGTAGCGTGTTTTAAGCAATAAACGCGGGGGTTTATCTTTCCAAAGGAATTTGGAAATATATGAATCCAGAGATCTGAACCAATCTTGTGATGGTTTGTTAGGGATCATCAAAAATAAGTAATTTATTTTTGGCAAGATCATCATTTTATAGTGGCGACCCTTCCCATGAGTGATATGGGTAAAGATTTCCATCTATCAGATCGCCTTCTACTTTCTTAGAAGTGGGATGGGTTAAATTTAGTTAAGTCTGAAAGCTTAGGAGAGACATTAATACCTAAATATTTAATATTCCGGATTGCAGTGGGGCAGAGGAAGAATTATGGAAGGAGCATGAATGGGGAGAACTGTAGATTTGGCCAGTTAATTGAATAACTGAAACTCTTGAAAACCATTATTAAAGTAATTACCTCAGAGAGGTTGGTTTGTGTGTTTCAGAAAGAGCAAGACATCATCCCGCATAGAGACTGATTTTATGTCTATGTTCTTACATTTTTATGCCCTTAATTGTTGTAGCCTGTCTAAATGCTGCTGCTAGAGGTTCGATAAAAATTGCAAAAAGTGAAGGGAGAGGAGGGGCATCCCTGTCTGTGCCCCTCAGGAGACAGAAGCTGGAGGATGTCTGGTTCATTGTTCTGATACGAGCCGTTGGGGAATTGTATAATATTCTTATCCAGTTTATGAAAGAGTTTCCAAAACCAAATTTGTGTAAAGTTGCGATAAAAATTTCCAATTAACTCGTCAAGGCTTTTCTGCATCTAGAGATAATATTATGGTTTCGATGTTTTTATCGTATGAGTAGTCATTAAATTAAGTAATCTACGAGTGTTTGTTGAGGAGTGCCGACCTTTATGAAACCAGTTTGGTCAGGATGAATTAAGAGGGGGTCATTTTCTCTAATCCTTTGAGAGAGCGTTGCAGATTATTTTAAGGTCTACATTTAAAGAGAAATTGGAAACGAGAGA